>NW_004524768.1:4430547-4436335 GCF_000260255.1 Octodon degus | reverse complement strand
TATTTATTTATTTATTTATTTGGTACAGAATGTGGGCTCATAGTGATCCTCCTGTCTCAGCCTCCCCAGCGCTGGGATTACAGGTGTACATTACCATGCCTGATTTTTGTGGACAGAATGGCATGCCCAGGATACTGGGGGACTGGCATGGCATACAGTACTGATACAGTACTGAGGTACTTGCACTTGCCAGGCAGGCACTTAGACTGCTAAGCTATCTTTCCAGCCAATACAAATATTATATATTTAAAAAATCTTTGTGTTAGATAGTATTCACATTCTATAAATGAGGACTATTTGAATGAATTTCTGTTGGTATGTTTATAAATTATCTTTTAAAAATGTATTTAGTACAGGGTCTACAGGGTCTCACTACATAGATTGGGGTCATAATGATACTCCTGTTTTCAGCCTCCCAAGTGCTGGGATTATGGGTGTTTGCCACCACACACAGTCTCAGTCACCTTCTCAGAATGCCCTGTGAGCCAGGCCAGCATGGCACACCAGGCATCAAACTCAGGTCCCTGCACCTGCCTAAGCAAGCACCTTAGTCTACTGAGCCATCTGACCAGCTTGAATTATCTTATTTTTAATTAGTGCATGCAAATAAATGTTAATAAAAATGATGATAATGACCAACATTTGAGTCCCTACAATTTGTTAAGCACTTATTTAAATCAAAACTTGGACACATATGAGTACTAAACTTTTATGACTAATAATCAATAAGACAAATTAGTAAAATACATAAGATCCTAGAAAAGTTCTAGTGCATTTCCCATGGAACACTCGCCAGAATGGTGAAGAAAGCATATATGCTTCAAGATCTCATTGGAATGTGGAGTATTCACTTTGCTTTCACGTGATGCCCTTGGGCACAGGCCACACTTGTATACCTGTTCTCTTACTCTGTCTACTTCAGTTTATGGTCTTGTTTATTGAGCTCTCAAAGGGTGCCTCCCCCAGGATTTCATTTTATTGCATCATATCATTTTCAAGCTCATGTTTAGCTGGAGAGAGGCAATACACCATCTTTCTCCTTTTCTGAATTCTGAAGAGTTGATAGATACAGAGTCAGATCATGATCAGAATGTCAACTTTATTGGTGGGAAAGCACATTGGCAAAAAGAGTTTTCTTCTACTTTCTAATTTTTTTTAACCCTCTTCATTTCCTCTTAGTTCTACCCAGTCTCTGGGAGTAACAAAAAACACAATAATTCTGTCTTCAGTAGCCTCTTACTTCTAAAATTTGTGGAACACAGCAGAGGTTCTTCATTCATAGAAGATCCCACCTCAAAATATGTTACCTCGGTATAAGGATTATTTTGACATGAAGTGCCATGGCCCTCATGGCTCTCAAATTTCCCAGAGCGAGAATCATGAAGGGCAGCAAGAAAGTGAGAAAATGAAGACAAGATATAGAAAGAGATGGCACCCTCTTCCAGATGGGAAGAAAAGGAACTCTTTGACTAGGAAACATACCTATTTAAACATCGAACAGTTTGGTGTCAATTGGTATACTTCTGCCTAGCAACCCATTGCTTGGATTGCCCTGGGTGTCTGTTTTTTTCTGGACTAAAGCTGTTTGTTCTTTTGGCTCACCTCTAACATTCTATGTTCTCAGACCGGCCATGCTACAGCCCCACTTTCTTAGCTTCAGTCTCTACTCACACTGAAGAAAAATCAGAGGGACCAGATATAAGAAAGGTCTAGGGGCTTGCAGATTAGCTCAGTTGTTTAAGTGCCTGCTCTGGCAAACCCACTCAGATGCAGGGGACCACGGTTTGATCCCCAGACCTGCTATTAAGGCAGCCTGAACCAGCCAAAAAAAAATTCCTACAGATATAAGAAAGTTCTTTGTCCTCTCCCATTTGCCTGAAAGCAGATGTAAAGTGTTAAAAGTGGAAAAATTATGCATCATAGATAATTCTTACTCTTGGGGATGGGGAGATGGCTTGGTGGAATAAGCACTTCCCTGGCAAGTTCAAGGGCCTGAGTTCAATCCCCGGTTACTCCCCACTACAAAAAAAAAAAAAAAAAAAAAAAAGAATGGATAATTCTTATTCTTACCATCCCAGAGAAGATGCCAAAGGGACCTATATTATAAAACATATTCAACAGTGTTTCCTTTTGTCTTATTACTTCTCTACAATTTGCTTCTCTCTGGTAAGATGCTATTTAAATCAAAGTTCTAACCATTCCTCTAATTACTCATGTCTGAATGTGTCTTATGTGTATATGGGATCCACAGGTGAATAAACAGTTTCTCTCTTGGAATGTCTTTCATCTACAAGGTGCAACCAATGAACCTAAGATGGACCAAAGAAAGATAAAATGTTTTTTCTTTTATATGAGCTAAACTCAAAATTCTAGGAAAAGATTGAAAATTTTTTCCTGACAGCTCATATCTAAAAGCCTAGCAAAAGTCATGAACTACATTTTCTGGGAGCCAGGCTTTCCACTGGGGAGCTAGAAAGAAAGTGAACAGTCTGTTAAGGACAGAGTTTTGGTTTCATAAGATCAGTTGAGTTTTGTGGAAAAGAGATGGTGATTGATACACAATAATATCAATATACCTCATGTCCTTTGCATCCTTAAAAGTGACTTAAATGGTATAATTTGTACAGTGTATATTTTATCAATTAAACATGCTTTTATTTTAAAAGGAAATGAAGAAGTACAAGAAGTAAAGCATGGTCATGAATACACTATGAGTTTACCATGTCAGGACTATGCAGAAATAAAATCAAATGGTATCACTAGGTCTAGATTTGTGTTCATTCTGATGAGAAGCAAAACAAGGTAACAAAAACTTTCATTTGGTGATTCATTCTCCAAGAACTTCATAGGAATGAGTAGTAAGTATAAATGGCCCTCACTACATGCTTCAGGAATGAGTGAATGAGAGTATAAATTTTGGCTCCCAGGATGAGTAAGAAAAATAGCTGATGCAAGAATTCTCAAAAAGCATATATGAAGACAGAAGATAGTGTGAAAATAACCCATAATATTGTTTCCTTCTGAACCAGAGCAACATCTGATGGAGAGTATGGATGGGCATGGATGGGCACAATGGTCACACTGACAAGGCAGTATGCCTCTTCTCTACAAATGTCCATGTTTCATCCCAAGAGCGTATCTTTTTCTCTCATCTGTGATGTGGATCTGAGACCACTCCAGATGGAACCTGAACCTGTGACCTTCCCACATAAAGACATCCATGACACCCACTGCACCATCTGGGGCTCATAAAACCACATTCTCTCTTTTCTTGGTTCTCAGGCTGTTCAAAAGCTTCAGGGCAATATTTGAGACTGCTCCAGTTTACTTGTGGGCTCTAATTCAGAACACGTTTCCACAAAGACAGGCAGAACAAAGCACAAAAGCACTAAAGTTCAATTTACATTCTCAGTCAGTGAAACAAAATGGAAATAAAAAACAGTTGTGGGGGAATCATTTATAACTAAACTATGGCTCCACCAGTGCCTTTCCTATAATGTCATGGAAGAAAAGACATTTCTCAAACCACCAGAAAATGTTGAAGTGACAGAAAAGGTGAGTGAAGGATTTCCATTTTTAAAATGCATTTTTAATTAAAGTGCTAATAATATTGTGACCCCCTCCCTCCAACACAGTTTGGCCCTCCAAGGTTATTTCAATAATTCCTGATTGATAATCTCTTCCTTCTGTTCATATTGCCAGCCAAAAGGAAGTCAGTGAAGTCCTGGGAAGTCTCAGCACATGAAGTGTAGTCTTTCGTCACAGTCTGGCCAGGCTTCCTAGATGACCACAGAACTCATGTGCCATCACGTTCTTCTGACTTTCAATTACAAATCTGCCATCATAAGTTATGTCTGGCTGGTTGTGCCAAAAAATATCCCAAGTGCTCACAGATGGATATAATTTCAGTCACTATGTCAGAAACACAGCTGAGAAGTGGTACAGAAAGCACGTGCCACACTTACATGATTACTAGTGCAGTGAGATGGTAGTGATACATGAAGGGGCTCCCTGACTTCAACTTCCAACTGGACCCCATGAAATTAACAAGCAACAAAATTAGAAGGCAACTTTTCTCTCCACATCTTGCACATTTTCTACTAAACCAAAGTGAAAATTTTAAGAACATGTGAAAACTAGTGATCACAAGAGATCACCCCCATCTTCCTGTGTGCCAGCTGACTTTGTCATCATGCACTGGACCTTGCTGTTTTCTTCTCTTTCAACTGGTGAAACAGAGTATCTCTGAAACATTTCTGATTCTCCAGACAAAGTTATCTTTCCAGTTAAGCATTTTTTGTCAGATAGTTTTCACTTTTACAATCATTTGTTTACAGGCTTGTTTCTACTCTCCCACTATAAACCTTCTGAGGAAATAAAACATGTTACCTAGGTTTTTAGCTTAGTGTTTGGTGTGTAGCTGTGTACTAGGTGGTTTGTTAAATGCTTGCCAAAGTTTAATGTATGAATCCCTAATAAGATTAATGATTTTCAAATTAAAATTCTTCAACTTTTGTTGCTTTAGTGTAATTTTTATATAGCTACCAAAGAAATCTGCCCAGAAGTACATTTATATGTTGTAAGAAATGGATGGAGGCAAAATCTATTAGTTTTTCTAGGTCATTAGCCTATTTCCTCTTGCCTTTCTGAGGAGACTAGCTAAAAATTGCCTTCCCAGGATCCTTTGCTACCCTTTCAGGTATGACCACAGATGTACCAGTGAAAGTCCCTTGAAAGGCTCCTTGACAAAGAAAGGTGTAACTGTGGCTGCCCTGTTCCACGTCTGCTTCTATTTGTATTTTAGGGAAGGGTCTACAGGGGGGTCAGGGTCTCACTACTAGATAAGACTCATAGTGATCTGCCTGTTTACAGGCTCCCAAGAGCTAGGATTACAGGCGCATGCCACCACACCCAGTCTCAATTGCCATTTTAGCACACCATGGGGGTGGGGCAAGCACAGCAGGCCTGAGGACTGAACCCCTGGCCCCTGTGCCTGCTTTTTGGCTCCCTGTCTCCTTGTAGGCTATTCTTGAGCATTTTTCATATCTTGGTTTGGTGATCATTAATTTCTTGAATTTTTTTTTTTCCTCTGAATGCCTTCAGGGCTGATTTGGCTGGCTTGAGTTTTGGGGATCGAACCACAGCAACCTGATCCTTACTGCTTTGTTGAAGCAGCCACTTAAAGAACTGAGCTAAGGGGCAGGCCCCCTTGAGGTATTCTATACATAGAAGAACCTTTTTTCTCTATCAAATCTTAAAAATAATTTTTTAATTTAATTTTATTTTTTGTTGTTGTTGGTACAGGATCTTGATATGCAGTTCAGACTCATAGGGATCCTCCTGTCTCAGACTCCCTAGCACTTGGATTACAAGGGTGCACCACCACACTTGGTTATGGGGCCTGCACATTGGGGATCAAACTCTGGTCTTGTGCTTGCCAGATAGGTAATTAGTCCACTGAACTATCGCCCCTGCTTTTTATTTGTTGATGGAATGTTTTGGAGGATATATAAGTTGGGGCTGTAAGTTGTTCTTAGGGCTTGAAACACTTCATTCTAAACCCTCTGGCTTAAGTTCCATTTATGTGATTTATTGCTCTTCTCTAGCAGCTTTAAAGATTTTGTTCCTGTGGAAGCCAACTATCTAATAGCCTTTAATATAATATAGTGTACAGAGATTTTCCTTTGGTCATGTCTATTAGAGTTTTTATATGCTTTATTATCTGAATAGTTACTTATTTTCCTGTACTTCTACCACAATTTCTGTGAACATGTTTTTTTTTTTTTTT
>NW_004524768.1:4420905-4421797 GCF_000260255.1 Octodon degus | reverse complement strand
TGTTGTGCCCCTCTGGCAAGATGTTCTGCTCCTGGACTAGCTGGGTGATTCTGTCCCCTACTCTCACTGTAGGGATTGCAGGTGCAGCGTTTCACCCCAGTACTGTATGCCTGGCCTGAGCTGAGTCTGGAGGGAACAAGGTGAAGTAGTGGGGAGAGGAAGATCTCCCACACAGTCACCAAGCCTGGGCTAGGACTGGATCTGAGGGTCCCCAAAACATGGCAGAAATTCTCACTAGGTGGGCTGGGGGGTGCTGGGGAGTCATGGGAGGTTCCCAAGGGGGTGGAACAGGGTCTCACCCATGCTGCACCTGGGCTTGGAGTGGCAGGTCCTGCAGTCGCAGGGTAGCCAGAAGCTCCCCCACACACTCCCATCTCTAACTTTAGTTCTTCACCTCAACCCAAATATTTGAGCAATGCAGTTAATTTGGGATGCACGTATACAGTGTAATTGGACCAAAACCAATTTCCCTTAGGACTGTACTCTAGTACTGTTTATGCCACAGAGGTAATCTGGGTGTTGGTTTACTGAAGAAGCCCACTAACAGCAACACTATTTAACCCTTATAATATTATGCAAATCAGCCACAATAGAATCATCTAAGACAACTTGAATATTAACATACCATACATTTATTAAAGCTTTATGGTGGTCCTATTAAAGATGTAGGGGTTGGGAATGGGGGAATGCAGGAGGAAATCTTTGAAACTATAAACCATGTAATACGAGAAAGTGAAAGTGGGAGAAAAGATCCTGTTGAGGAGTAGAAGGTTATTTATACTATTAGGTAAATATAACTTTCAAAACTGAGGAGAAATAGAAGATAAATAAAAACAGGGAATAAGTAACAATAATGTGTAGTAAAAATAAGAAGAAAATTAAGGGAGAAAAA
>NW_004524768.1:4419093-4420515 GCF_000260255.1 Octodon degus | reverse complement strand
ACAATCTTTTTTTTCTGTATTTAGGACAGGGTCTACAGGATTTACAGTATCTCACTTCATAGATCAAACTCAAAGTGATTTTCCTGTTTTCATCTCCCAAACAGTGGGATTACAGGCACACACCACCATGCCCAGTCTCAATTACTCTCAGTGTGGCTGGGGATTGACAATCATTTTTTTACTGCCATTCCTGTCTCATAAATCTTTAATTAACACTTGATCTAATGAAACTTTATGAAGCCTGGTCTGCAGGAGTTTGTGATTTGAGTAAAGAATTCATGGTATAAAATCACTGGCACTTGCTGCCAATGCACTTTAAGGAGGCTATATGGACAGGAAGTGCTCATTTAAGGAGCACTCTCTTGCTGGATTTGAGAGATTGGAGTCAATAGTTCTAGAAGGAAACAGAGCTGCAAGAAGTTCAAGCTGAAATTTGAGATTTAGAGAGTTATGACAATGTTCCAGAAGATGACAAGACTGCATTTGAATACTTTTTACAGGAATAAATGCAAATTTTTGTATATGAATGAATGAATAAATGTACATTTTAGACCTGACAAAAAAGAGACACCCCTTGAAAATAAGTCCTATTACAATTTTTGGAGCAAAATTTAATACAAGATCCAGCCTTATTTTCAGGAAAATAAGTAGAAGAAACAGATTTGCACTTCAGCAATGTTAGAGGGTACTGCTGTTAAGCATTCCACTACCACGTCCATCTGCAGGAGATTGGTATTGCTGCAAGGCAACAAAATTACTTTTCTAGTTCCATGCTCCAGGCAGACAGCACAAGATGTGGGTTTGTATAATTTACAGTTTTAAATCACATGCAATATAATATTTTTTATAAGTTTAATATCACATTTGAATTTTTTCATCAATTAAATCAAAGTCTACCAATAATTATGAGATTTATTATCAGAAATTACTGGACAGGATGGGGAAACAGCTCAGCAGTCTAAGCAACTGCTTGACAAGTGTGTGCAAGGACCCAGGTTTGGTCCCTTGTACTGCATGTTATGCCAGCCAGTGAAACTGGGCATGGTAGCACATGCCTACAATCCCAGCACTGGGGAGGCTAAGGCCAAATGATCACTATGAGTCCCAGCTGTATAGAAAGACCCTGTACCAAACGAACAAGCAAATAAATAAATAAATAAATTCTTTTTTTTAAAAAGTCTTTCCAATAAAAACAGTTTATTAGAAAGAATGTAGGCATTTAAAACAATCCCACTGTCATGAACTTAAATTGAGGTTTTTCAGCTAGGGTACAAGCTGAATCAAAAACAAATAAAAAATCCAATAGTGTATTCATACCTTTTCATTCATTTGCCATACTGACAGTGCAAATACAAATCTGGTCTAAATGTACAGGCTCCCAAGCCAACAATGTATAGCTTTCTTCGTCCTCCATGCTGAGAG
>NW_004524768.1:4417231-4418217 GCF_000260255.1 Octodon degus | reverse complement strand
ATTTTGGTTATGACTTCCATTTATATGTAAAATTATATGTTTTCATATTCTACTTAGTACTCCTTTAATCTGTTTTTTAACCTCTTCTATAGTCCTTTTCAGTAGTTCAGGTGCATGTATTACAATATTCTCTTCATTGAAAACCCATGGATTAGATTCCGGGCCATTGGCATTTTAACAGGCATTTTGTTGACTGATTTTCTCATGTATTTGTGTACTTATTTATATTGTTTTGTGCTAAGTTTTGTAAATGATTATATACTAAATAATTAGTTACCAGTATATTAATCTAAGTAGTTAGTTACTTTTCAGAGATATGTGTTGGGCATCTCTAACTTTATTTATTTATTTATTTATGTTTTAGGATTTTTTTAACATTTTATTTTGCTTTTCAAAATGCTAAGTGTAAACATTTCTCTTTTTTTTTTCCAAACCAAATTGATAGGACAGTTTCAATAATTAACACATTACATACAATCTTCCTAGTGGCTATTTGCTGTACAAGATGCAGACATGATATCCTATTTGCAAACATATTAGAACAAATCCCTCTATTCATAAAGAGAATGTAACTATATATCTATCCTAACCATTTTGAATACACAAATACAAAATGGACATTCATCTGTATCCCCTTTTTGTTTAGCTCCGTCATTTGAATATTATAGGTGTGTTAACTCAGCAAAATATATTCCAAAAGAGTCCAGTAGTCCATAATAGTATGGGGTCTTCCACTTGACTGGCAATGTCAGAAATTGTTGACCTGAGTCCCCTGCAGTTCAACGTAACACCATGACTTTACGTCTTATACTTCGTTTTTATACTTTTCTGCTGGATGGTTAAGACCAAGAGAAAGCAAGACCTATGCAACAAGAATTGTAGCTTTTGGGTCTGATAAGGTCAGTGAAATGCCCTCAGAAATTATCTTGAGATGCTGTACCTCAGATTGTAGATCCTTTATCAGTGTCAGCCATGTGGATGAGTCA
>NW_004524768.1:4415451-4417131 GCF_000260255.1 Octodon degus | reverse complement strand
TCTGTTCTTTTATGCTTGGAATCACTTGGATCAATACAATGAAAAAGATCAATTCCATTTAATGTTTAAAATTATCACTTCCTCCAAGACAGCTGAAAGTAAGTTTGGATTTTTCAAAATTTACATTAACATCTTTACTGTCTTCAACACAGAATTCAGTGAAAACATAGGCCCTTCGATCATAACACTTTGCAGAAGCAGGGTGCATTGTGAGCAGGGCAAGGGGACTGGCAAATGGGTGGGCAGGCCTCTTGTGGTGGCTGCTGGGAGTTGGATCCTTTCCCCTAGCAACTCTGGCGTTGTCTCCCCTGTTGTAGCCTCTTCTCCAATAAATAAATCTAAAAACAAAACAAAAAACAAACAAAAAACAGCAACAAAGAAATGACAGGCCTATTTAAAAAAGCAGAAAAAGCAGACAAACAAACCATAAAAAACCTTCAGCTAGCACTAGGCCTCCCTTTGATCACCTCCTTGGCAGGCAGGCATCATCTTCCTAAAAATAGTGAAATGCAAAGGGGAACATTATTTTTTTTAAGATTCTATTTATGGCCCTACTCCCTGATAAAAATATTAGTTTATGACATCATAATTCTTTATAACTAAATCTTGTAAGTGGCCTATATGTTCATCAACAAATGAATGGATAAAGAAAATGTGATATTTATATACAATGGAGTACAACTCTGCCATAAAGAAAGGTAAACTTGAGTCATTCATGGGAACATGGTTGCACTTTGAGACTGTAAATTTGTTATGGTTTGTGTCTAGATGTCTCCCCAAAGCTTCATGAAGTCATGAGGGGCAGACGTTATTGGAGGCAGCTGAATCCAGAACTTGTGACTGATTCATAGTACAGTGCTGGGATTAAGAGTTCTGGGACTAGGGCTGGGTGACTGCTGGATTAGCCCACTCATTGGATTGGCACTGCCCTCATCCCAGCAGTCTGGATAAGATAAAAGGAGTAGAAAGAGGCTCATTTCCCGTATTTTATACTCTTGTTGCTTTTGCTGTCCTCTGCTGCCATAAACTATTGCCCCTCTGCCACTCCATGTTCAGAGCTAAAGACTGAAACCTCTATAAACCATGAGCTAAATAAACCTTTTTTCCTTTCTTAATTTTGGGAGCGGGGTGTTTTGTCTCAGCAGCGAGAGAAGAGTAGCTAAAACAAGTTAAATGAAATAAATCAGACACATGAGCGTAAGTACTACCTGGTTTCTTTTATAGGAGAAGACAAAATATAAATAAAAGCAAAAAGAAGATATATAACAAGATAACAGGAAATAGAAACATCAACCTTTTATTAAAAAGGGAAGGGGATCCAGAGATGGAATGATGGGGAGACAGGGTAAAGAATATAATTGTCATATACTGCAATAGGAGCTAATCAAAATAAAAAATTTATTAAAACTTATATAAATCTCTTTCCCGCCATAATTTTATTGATAAATGAATAGCAATGAGACAGTTTCAAATCAAATTGGTAGGACAGTTTCAATAATTCACACATAAATCTCTTTAAAGTAGAATAATGAACACTACTCTCAAACCTTATGAATTTTAGCCCTTGTACTATTGATAAAAAGTAGAATTCTTAGTTTGTTATTCCTGAATTTGAATTTCTGAAGGTGTGAAAGCCAAAGTAGTTTTTAAAATACATTTTTTATCTTTTATTGAATTTTA
>NW_004524768.1:4396624-4414996 GCF_000260255.1 Octodon degus | reverse complement strand
TTTATTTATTTTTAATTAATTTTATTGAGTGAGAAATAACAATGAGACAGTTTCAAAACAGGTTAGTAGGACAGTTACAATAATTAATACATTGGATATTGTTGTCCTCATAGTAGTTATTCATAGTACCAGATGCTGACATGATATCTTATCTAAACACTATTAACCATATGTAGAAATACTTTGAGATAAAATACAACTTACAGAAACACCATGGTTCTAGGTGGTTGTGTAATTCTTGTAGGATAATTACAAGAAGGCTTATGTAATCATGTAATATGGAAATGGAAAGACTACTGGTAGTATCTGGTTTACATTAGAAAGAGAGCACTTAAAAAAAAAAGAGAGCACTTTTGTAATTCAAAAAAATGTAATGTATTTATTTTAAGTCAGGACCCCCCCCCCACCGCTTTGCTCCCTCCATTCCTCTCTTCCTTTTATCTACAAATGCCTGCTGCCACATCTTTCTTTTGGAGCTACTCAGCCCCTTCCTGATGGAGCTTCAAATCAATAGGGAAAATGGGTATAAAGCAAGCCTGCAGAATACAAATGTATAAGTGAGCTTTACATCACTGTGACAAAATACTAGAGTTAAACAATTTCAAGAAGAAAGTCATATGTGATGGCTTATACTTAGATATCCCCCCAAAGTCTCATGCTCTCATAAGTGTGACTCCTGCTCTCATAGGTCACTGGATGATGAGTGTATGATATTGGGTTAGTTCACTGATTGACTTAACATAGTTTTGGTTGTGGACAATGAGAAGATCCAACCCTAGGTGTGGGTGGCACTAACCAATTGGCTTCCAGCTTGGCTGTAATGAAAAGGCAAGAAGAAAGAAATATTACTTTGGTTTCTTTGGAGGAGCTCCCATCTTTGCCATCATGTTGGGACTTCTGTCTCCAGACTTCCAGCTCAAATTCTTCAGCCTTCCAACATAAACCCTTCAGCTACTAATGGGACACTGTAGTAAGGTCCAGGTCTGCTGCCTTTGACTAGATCCTATGGTTTTCCAGTTCACAGTCTTTTTGTATTCTTCCACACCTGACCCTACAGGCTGCCATTGTAAGCCTGCCATTATTCTAGGGAGCCCTAAGACAAATTTTGGTACTAAGGTTGGGGTCAATGTTATGGTGCTACCTGGCCAAGTGATTTCAGGCCTTTGGAACTGGCTTGCAGGACAGGTTTGGAAATGTTAGGAGATTCTGGCTAGAGAAGCAGGCCTGGAATGCAATGATGGGAGATTCTGGTCAGAACTCAGAAGATCAGAATATTGAAAGAAATGCAGGCCTTAAAGACCGGGCTCAAGAGGTTCCAGTTGGGAACAAGAACTGCATTGACAGTTGGATTCCAAGTCATGTGTGTTATCTGCTGAACAAAAGTTTGTCTGAAGTTTCCTCATATCCAGCAACATTATTGGAGATTAAGGAAAGTGGACTAATTAATCTCGCAGAAGAAATTTCAAGGTAGTTCAATGTGAGGCACTGTTATTGTTGGGGGTTTTTAGCTAGCTGTACCCTGAGAATAAAGCGAAAACAGTCCAGAAGGATGATTTACATTTTGAATTTGGGCCTGGGGTATAGTTCAGCCGTACAGCAGCTGCCTAGTCTTGAATGTATTCCCAGTACCTTACAGAAATTTGAATTTGACCAGAAAGGCAGTTATGGTAAAGTTTCAGCTGGCAAAACAAGAGGGGAGGAGAACTTGTTTGCTGAAAAGATCAGCATTAAACAGCTAAATACTTTGGAACTTAACAATAGGCAAGACAATCTCAGAGAATCAGGATTCCATCCTTTTCTGACTCAAAATGTGAAGCTAAAATACTTTGCTTCAAGAAGAGAGACTCAGCATAGTATATTTCAGAATGGTGGAAGCCTAGGGAATATGTTCCACAGGATTAGGTTCTTGTGCTCAGTAATCCAGCCACTCAACCTCCTCTACCCCATAGCCAAGAATAAAGGAAGCCTGGCTACTTATGTGGCTGGTGGTAGATCTGCACATCATATGATGCTGGTTTTAGGGATAGGATAACATAATGTTTTCAGTTCTTCTAGAAAAATATTCAGAAGGGGAATAGCTTGGTAAAACAGGACCTCTGATTCTAGTTTTTTTGAGGAATATTCACACTATTTCTATAATGGTTGTACTAGTTTGTATTCTATCAACAGTGGAGAAGGGTTCCTTTTTCCCCACAGCCCCTTCAGCATTTGTTATTGGTAAACATCTTGATGGTAGGTATTCTTCATGGGATGAGATGGAATCTTAGTGTTGTTTTAATTTGTATTTCTTGAATTACCAATGATGTTGAACATTTTTTCCATATATGTACTTGCCATTTTTATTTCTTCCTCTGAGAAGTGTGTATTCATCTAAGATGTCCATTTTTTGGTTGAATCTTTGAATTTGAGGGGCCTGAATTTTATATAAAAATATTATATAGCTTCAATGTAATCTGTTCAAAATACCATTACCATACCTCACAGATCTAAAGAAAACATTCCTAAAACTCATCTGGAACCAGAAGAGACCTAGAATAGCAAAAGCAATCCTGAACAAAGACACCCTGCCACACTATCTTTGACAAAGGAGCCAAATATGTTCACTGGAAGAAAGATAGCCTCAATAACTTTGTTATTCTTATACAGGAATGCTACTGATTTTTGAGTTTTGAGTGTGTATCGTGGTATGTTAATGAATTTTATTATTATATCTAGAATCTCTTAGTGGAATTTTTGAGGTTTCCTATGTAGAGTATCATGTCATCTGTGAATAATGATAATTTCACTTCTTCTTTTCTATTTATATTCTTCTTATTTCTCTCATCTAACCGCTCTGGATAATGTTTCCAGAACTATAGTGAATAGCAGTGGACATCTTTGTTTTGTTCCTGTTTTTATAGTGAAATTTTTCAGTTTTTGTCCATTTAGTATGATGTTGAATATTGTTTTATCATATGTGACTTTTATCAGATTGAGATAAGGATCATCTATTCCAATTTTCTCTTGGGTGTTTCTCGTGAATGAGTGTTGGACTTTGTCAATAGCTTTTTCTGCATCTATTAACATGATCATGTGATTTTTTTTTTTTTTTTGTCTTTGGTTCTGTTGATATAGTATAGTACATGTATTCATTTGTGTGTGTTGAAATACCTCTACATTTCTGGGGTAAATCCTTCCTGGTCATGGTGTATAATCTTCTTGATGATTTGCTGCTTTACGTTTTCTAGTATTTTATTGAGGATTATTGCATCTATGTTCATTAGGGACATTGGCCTGTAGTTCTCTTTTTTCTTTGTGTCTTTCTCTGATTTTGATATCAGAGTAATAATACTTGCCCCCAGGAATGAGTTTAGGATAATTCCTTCACTTTAAATTTCATTAAAGATTTTGAGAAGTATTGACATTAAATCTTTTTAAATTTCTTATAGAATTTGCCAGTGAAGCCATCAAAGACACGAACTTTTCTTTTGTTTGCAAGGGTTTTTTTTTAATTTTTATTTTTTATTTTAGGGAAGTGTCTACAGGTTGTTCAGGGTCTCACTACTAGATTGGACTCTTAGTGATCTGCCTGTTTACAGCCTCCCAAGAGCTGAGACTACAGGTGTGCACCACCGTGCCTAGTCTCAGTTGCCGTCTCAGCATGCCCTGGGTGTGGGGCAAGAATGGCAGGTCAGGGAATTGAATCCCTGGGCCCTGGGCCTGCTTTCAGGTGTTTTAATCTGCTGAGCTATTTGGCCAGCCCTCTAAGTTGTTAATTACATTTTCAATTTTGCTAACTGATATTGGATTATTCTAAATTTTTATATCTTCTTGATTCAGCTTTAGTAATTCATATTGCTAAGAATCTGTCCATATTTTTCTGTTTTCCTTCCTATGAAAGTACAGATTTTCATAGTATTGATGATCTTGTGAATCTCTACACAAGATCTGTAGTGATTTCACCCCTTTCATTCCTTATTGTATCAATTTCAGGTTTTTTTTTCTGTAAGGTTGCTTAAGGGTTTATCAATTTTGTTTTTTCTCTCAGAGAAGCAACTGTGCAATACCTTGATTCTTTGTTTTCAATACCTTGTAATATCGTGATTGTTTTCCTAGTCTCCATTGCATTAACTTCAGCTCTGATCTTTATAATTTCCTTTCTTTTTGGGCTTTGGCCTTGACTTGCTCTTGTTTTTCCTAGAAGCTTCAGGTGCAACATTATGCTGTTTATTTATGCCAGCCTGGGATACCTAGTGAATTCAAGACCAGTTTAAACTACATGGTGAAAACCTGTCTCAAAAAACAAAAACAAAAAGCTCAAAACATGTAATAATAAAATACAAACTGAGAAAAAATGAAGGTAAAATTCTGAGGCCATTGAGCCTGAGAAGTACAATATTACTATAATGCAATCTAAGATATGAGTATTACCATTCATTAGGAAAATGCAAATTAAAGCACACATTGTCACTGCCCTGGTCTCTAGATAGTCCTCATATATCCCAGGAACCCTCAGACTCAGTCACCTTGACTAGCTCTCCATTCCACTTAGCTCTTGCACAGACATATATAGCACCCTGCTAATGCCTGCTGTAGAGGTGCTTGGCTGCTTCCTGACACTCTTGCTCATACCAAGCCTGCTGTTTCACCCCCTTTGTGTGCTTCTGTCATGTGATCTACATGATCGTCCCCTATGGTGATATGACAGTCAATCTCCAGTGTTCCTCTCTCCTTCTCTGTGTGCTCCTATGATAAAGAGGCCCTACCCATGGAGCCAGTAGCACATTACTGACATGATGTGTGTGCTTCCAAGACGAGGTTATAAAAGGCATCACCTCATTGGAGCTTCCACTTGGGGTGTGTGTGTGTGTGTGTGTGTGTGTGTTGAGGGAGAGAGTTTCTTAGCTATAGTGCCATGAAAATGTCCAAGGGATCTTATACAGTGGACCATGTGGCCAGGAATTCAGGACTTCACCACATCTCCAGCACTGCCTGCCCAACATGTGCCATCTAGATTAATATGTGAGAATCTTCCAGCATGTGGAAATTTTCAGTGACTGCAGCTCTGGTTGACATCTGTTATGGTTTGTATCTAAGTTGTCCCCTCAAGCCTCATGTGCTCCGGGGTGGGGCTTTGGGGAGATGACTGGATCTAGGTGTGTGTGATATGAGGATTAAGGGTATGTAGCACTAATTTAATCCACTGAATGGAATTAGCATAGTTAGTTTTAACATATGGCCGGATGGATTTACTGAAAACAGAAGCCCCATCTTATGTGTGGGGCTTTTTGGTTGGTACCACAGACCAAAAGGCTTACTTATAGTCTGGATGGGATAAAAGGGAAAAGCAAGCTGTTTGCTGTTTGCTGCTTTCTGCCTTTCCTGCCATGGATTGTTTGTCTTCTGTGATACCCTTCTGCCATACTGCCTCGCCTTGGAGCCAGCGAACTATGGACTAAAATCTCTACAAAATGTGACCCAAAATAAATCTTTCCTCCTTTAACTCGTGGGTGTTGGGTATTGTGTCCTAGAAGTGAGGAAGTAACTAAGCCAACAGCTGAAATCATTTGACAAGATAAATGGTTAGGTCTGAAGATTTTATTTTTATGGGACAATTTGTATGCAGTCATTAACTGATAACTAATTCAGATGGAAAAGTATGTAGCTCCAGTCTGTTCTTGGATTGCAGCTACGGTTTGCTAATTAGTGGAAGTTTGTGTTTTGACCTCTTAATCTAACAGGTTTTTGTTCTTCAATTCTGAACCAAAGGAAAGGGGAGGAAGGAGGGAGGGAGACCAGGGGAAAACAGTCTGGAGTTATTTATGGAAATTTTGAACTGTCACCCAAGGTGTCAGTATCTCCTTCTCTGAGACATACAGCCCCCTGGAAATGTCGCAAACTTTTTTTGGGGTCAGGGTTCCAGGGCAAACTCAGAAGACTCTTCTCTGTAGCCGTTGTCTGAGTTGCTCTAAAAGCATACAGAAGGGCCCCAGAGAGAAGTTAAAGAAGGAAACCCCCAAAGATAAACACTGGGAAGACATCAACACTTTGGAGAGCAGCCCCTGGCCAGACCAGAGCAATAGGGCAGAAGGGCAGAAGGGGTCTGGGAAGATGAAGAATGATTTTATCATCAGGTAATCCCCAATACCTGTAGCCCCTGGCCAGCTTCAATCTGTCACTCTAATCTGTGTTAGGAAAGAGAAGAGTGTAAAATGTTTGTGGGACACTTAGTTAGAGGCAGCTAGAGGCCTAGATAATTTGATCAGGGGTGGGGCCGGCTGGCTCAGGCGGTTTGCCAGCAGACCTCGGCTAGAGAACTTTGGTTTCCGGCCCTGTCTGAAGCCCTGGGGAGCACCTCCACGGGCAAACTCAGAGCCCTGGGGTCTGGCACAAAGGCCAGAGTTTTCCTTAATTCACCCCAACTAAAGGGGTAGAGCTCCAGACAAACGAAAAACAAAAATAAAAAACAAACACTATACAAATTGCTTGGCAATCAGTTAAACGATAAATCTCACCAAACAAGAGGAATCTAAATCCTTTCTCCAAGGGAGAAAAACAAAGAAAATTCCTGAGTTACAAGCAGAAGCAGGATTTGCAAACCCAGACCTTCCATGTGCTAAACTAAACCAAGAATAAGCAAGAAAATATGTTATTTGAATTGCATTCAAAATGTCTTTTACAAGAGAAGCAAATTACTTCTGCATGGTGCGGGGCACTGCAGGCAACAAATAGCGCTCTGCCTTTAATGGGTAAAATGACACAATTTGCTTTCAACAATAAACAAAAAGCCAGGGGTTTCAGATAGCATCGCACTCCCGCAGGCTCCTTACGGGCAGCTCCGCTCCCAACAGAGATCCGACTGTCCTAGGGCAGGGCGCCAACGGGGGACTCGGCCAGGTTCACTTTCTGAGCAACTCTGCGCCTTCACCTCTCTCCCAACTCACCGAAGGTTTTGGACCGGCGCCTCTCTAACGTGTCCCGCTGGAGAACGGCTGGATCAAGTGTAACGTGTTGTTTGTGCTTTGGACATAGGTCCCTAGGGGTCCCACCTTCTGTAGGTGAGCAACAACCTTTGGGGGCCTCCTGTGTGTTGGACCGCGCGGCAGAAGTCAGACGAGACTCCAGGCACACCCCATGGGTCTCAGCTTTGTGAGGCCCAGGTAGGGGCAGGACGCAGGAAGAGCTCCGGCGACTCGGAGCCGCCCGGGCCAAGCGTCCAGCACGGTTTTCCAGCAGAGGGCGCCAGCGCCGGCTTGCCCAAGGGACTGGTGGGGAGGGGGACCCTGATCTTGTAAGCCCGCCCGCCAGTCGCGGTCCGCCCCCCGCGCTAGTCCCGGCGGCCGGCGGGACACAGAGTCCGCGCCCGGAGCCTCCCGAACCTGCCGGTACCGCTGCCGGAGCCGGGCGGCGCCTTACCGCCGGAGAGGAGGACCACGAGGTCCCCGGGGGGCAGCAAGAGAAGCACGGGGAGAAGGAGCAGCCCTAGCACAGAGAAGGGGCTGGCGGCGCAGCACCGCACCCCCGCCCGAAGTCCGAAGCCTGTGCGCAACGGAGGGCCATCTGGCTCCCACGACCCACAGCATGGCCCGGGGCTCCGGGCTGCCACCGCGGTGCGCCCCGACGGTTTGGGCGGCCGTTGCCCTCTTGCTCTCTGCGCCGCAGACCTCAGGTAGGACCCGGCGCTAGCTCTGCGCACAGGCGAAGGCTCGCGGCTCGCGCGGCCGCCTCTTCCTCGGCTCTGTGCTCCGGCCGCCGCGCTGGCGCCGGTACTCCCGGGAGAGGGGCGCCTGCAAGGCCACGGATCGCCGGGCAGGCGGTGCGGACCCGCCCGGCGCCAGGGTGGGTCCATTGCCTCAGCCCGCACCCCCAGCCGCCAGGGGCTGGTTCCAATAAGCCACGCTGGGGCCGGCTGTTTCCAGAGGCGGGGGTGGGGTGAACGCGAGGGTCTGAGAGCGAATGTATAGCTGCGAGCGCTGGTGTTGCACTGCCCAGCCGTTGTCCGCAGATGTACCTATGGGTCTTGGGACCTGGACTTGGTCGCTTCGCCTATAGTTGACCCTTCCAGGAGGAAGTATGGATCCGGGTTCCCTGTGGTCCTGAGGCCCCTTCACCCGGTTGGGGTAATGCCTGGCGCACACAGGGGTTGGACAAGACCCCGCAGTGAGCGCAGGAGCCACTGGGGTCTAGATCCTGAAGCCCTTGATGGAAGCGCCTGGCTTCCCTTTGGTAGGATCTTAAATCTTTCTTGACGGCCGGAGACTGCCTAAGCGGTGCTTCTCGAGGAGACATCTGTATTCCCTGTGCAGTGGGGTGCTCAGCGCCACCTATGGATTTCAAGACTAGTGGAGGGGGCTGGAGTGGGCCAGGCTCCTTCGTGGCTTTCCCTGGCGGGACACTCGCGACTCCCCAGGCGCTGTGCGGACTCGGCCTCGAGAACTCGGGATGTGAGATTCCTGGAAGGTCGCAGAGGAGGTTCCGTGGGGGTTCTGGGGGTACCTGCCTGGGTGCCAGGAAGAGGCCCCTCTGGCCCTTGCGGTGCAGACGTGCGAAGCATCAAAGGCTTGTGTTTTCCTGGAGGGATTTTGGGCACCCTGCGGTGGAGCAGGAGGGTCGGTGGGGCTTCTAGATTCCGCAGGATTAGAGACTGTTGTAGTTCACGTTAGGTCCCAGAACTGTGAGACGTCCTTGTATGTACATGGATTTCAGTATTCCTGGCTCCCCTCTCATTCCTGCAAGCAGGTGTGAATTAGGGTAAAGCGCGGGAGGAAGGCTGTGAGCCCTTCCCGCGTCCTGCTGTGCATTGCGAACTCTAGGTATCCAGTTTTGCCGCCCTGGCTAGCTGCACTTTATTCTGAGGTGGGGGTTGGTGTTTGGGTTTAGGCAGATGCTGATTGCATCAGGGGTTCTTGATTACTTGAATCGGTAAAGGACTTTGTATTTAATTCCCTGCCCATTAAAGCATAAGTAGTTTAGAGTGCAGGATAGAAAAGTCACATTCCAAGTCAGTGTCCATCCCTAACAACCCTCCTTTTAGCCCTCTCCATTTGGAAAACTTTTACACTCTTGAGAGCCTTTTACTGGAAGGGCGGGTTCTTAAATGTTGCCTGTTTTACCTGTGAGTGTGAAGGGTGTGCTGGTTGTCACTTGGTGGTTAAACTGTTGAGCAGCAATTCAGCCTCACACACCCTGTGGCTAAGGCAGCTTCAGATGCATCTGGGTCAGTTACTGTGGTGAGAGGTTTTGAGCTGGGGGATGAGGGGGGTGGGTGCATCCACGGCCCCAGTGAAGGCTGTAGGACTGTCCATTGTATTTTGGATGGAGGAAACCACCATTCCCAGTGCAAAGTAAGAACTGTGTGATAAAGCCATCCACGGTCATTTTCTTTGAACCCCAAGTGGAGCTAATTTCCTAGTGAAGTAATACATTATAAAGGGAGGAGCAGAATGTAATTCTTCTTAATGGAAACTCCTTAAAATATGGTAATTCCATACAAAATATGAAAAAAATGATATGACCACAGAGTGTTCAGGATCTTTTCTGTGGCAAAGAGAAGTTTCTTTGTACCTTGAATTTTTTTTATAAGTGAAATAATTTGCTACATAAAAACACTCAGAGGTTGTTGTAAAGGATTGTTGTGTTCTCACTCTACATTTTTACAGGAAGTCTGTCTGCTACAGGCACCAGTACCTGATTTGGGACCAGGCTGCCCTCCTAGGTAGCATAGGTTGAGGGTGATAGGGTTTAGGGTCCTATCTCCTGAGATTTTTTTTTTTTTTTTTTTTTTGCAGAACCGGGGATTGAACTCAGGCCCCTGCACTTGCCAGAGAAGCACTTATTCCACTGAGCCATCTCCCCTCTCCTGAGATTTTGATGGTGCACTGTCTACTTCTGGCCCAGTTCCCCAGTATAATGGGCATTATAAATAATGATATTAATCCATCTAGAGGAAAATGAATGAGACTATGTTGTGTAAACCATTGTGGAAACAAAAGATTTTGTGTATGTAGTAAGGCCAAATGTTTTTCTTATTGTGGCATTTTATCAAACAAAGAACTACACATTGGAAATTTTTCAGTATTTAACAGTAAGATCGAGTTGATCCCTGGCATCCACTTGAAGAATGTCACCATGAGAATCTGGGCAGCCTGTGAATGGCATACTCAGTGTAACTGAGAGGTGCTTTACATTCACTTAGGTTTTAGCTTTTTTGCTGTGCTGGGGATGGGAGAGCATGCTGGGCTGTCATTCTGCCTCTGAGGTCTATCTGCAGCCTGGGGATATCTTTTATTGGAGAGCAAGTTATGATTAGAAAACTTAAAAGAATTCTGCTTAATATTTTCTGTATGAAAAAAGCAACATGTGTTTGAAATGCACTTTTCTCTGAGGTAGTTTTGGTGAGGCAGTGTGCAATGCCATTTGGATTTTTCGTTAAACATTATTCCTATTGTGTATGCAAAGCACAGTCATAACTGGTGTTTTTGCATCTCTCTAGTATGGTGTGATTTGCAGTGAGTCCCTTCAACCTTTAGGCTATATTTAACCTCAGGGACTCTTAAAAAGCCTGGCAGACCTTCAATCTATGTGGCTCTTCCTTTGGAATCTCTTTTGGGTGGCAGTGAAATAGAGATGCAGAAGAGGAAGCTGTTCCTAAGAGTAGTAGGAAGATTAATCCCCTTTGGGAGGATTTCAAAGGGAGAACTGGCCCTTCTTTAAAATGCATTCCCTAGGAGGCCGGGCTGCGAAGAGGCATCCTTATCATTGTAATGAGCTGGCTGTGAAGTGTCTAGGCTCCCTAAGGCAGGACTCAGCTAGTCTGATGAAGTGCCATAAGTTTGTGCACCCCATGAGTCTTCTCAAAGGGAGAGGACTAACTGCGATTCTAGGCTGCATTTCAGGGACGAGAAAGTGACTACCAAGTTCTGTCCCTGCCCAACATTTATAAGCATCCTGTAAAATGGCATAAAACCTTCTGATGTTTATCTTGTTTATTTCCTGGGAACCCAGAGCCTGAACTGTAATGAACACTCTTTCTGCTGCCCTGGGGTTCATTCTGCTGAGTCCCACAGGGGCCCCTGAGGGCTGTCTGTCTTTACATTTATGCACTGGGAGAGACTCTTGTAAAGAAAGTTTTCCTCAGGGTGTTTCCTTCTTTGGTGACTGCCAAGGGGACCCACAGTTTCATGCAGATATGCAGAATTTCAAAGTAAAGGAACTCTGGGCTCTGCTTTGCCTAGGAGACATCTGATGCTGGGTTTGCATTTTTATTGGTTGAGCCCCCCCATTACATGGTCAATAGCAATTTTGTGAAAGGATAGTTGGGCTAAAAGGGCTTGTTTGGAAAACATTGCTCTGAGCTTCTTGGTTTTGTATTGTTTCTCTGCTTTGGGGAACCAGTTAAGAGTTCATGGTTCTTGAATTTTAGAGTAAGAATCCAAGCAATCAGAGGAGCTGCAGCCCCCTAATTATGGCTACAACTGTCTGGGGTTTATACCCACCTCCTTTTTCTAGTGTGTTTTTATTTGGTTTTGTTGGAAGACCTCGCCAAATTGGAAATGAGGGTGGTACCACTCTGTTGGCACGTGTAGTTGTCATAAAGGCTGAATGGGGGTTTAATCTGTTTAAAACTATATTAGCAGCATGGTCAGGAGTGGGTAGACAATGTTGGCAATTTTCAGAAAGCTGTTCAAAAGTAGAGAATTGCAAAAAAAAAAAAATAGAGAATTGTGTTGCTGTAGCTTGCACCATTGATGGGATTTCTGGGTGTGCTTTCTTTTCCTAATTCTAACTTCAAAAGAAACAAAAAATTCAAAAACCAATAGGAAGGAAATAATTATAGAAAAAATTAGCCTAATTCAATTGTGTAGGTAGCTTTTCTTTTTAGAAGGTCTTGGGTTCCCCTGGGAGGTGTGGGTGTGTCTTTGTGTTAGAATGAGCTTCAGTAAGTACTCTTGTCACTTTTGAGATGTTATTGGGAGAAAGTGGCTGCTGCTGCTGCTGCTGCTGCTGCTGGTGCTGGCTTCCAGGTGTGGGAGAGTCTCTTCCTTTCCTAAAGCTCTCAGCCTAATGATTTCCACACCCACCTGAAGGGAAAGTTAAAATAATACATGGTTAAATTTGAGAGACATTTTGGCCAAGCCATTGTAGATGTGCTGTGGGACGTAGTAGATTTGAGCATGCAGTTATTTAAATTAAAATTAAATAAAATTAAAAGAAATGAAACAAACACTTTGTCCACCTTATTTAGGAAGACACTGCAGGGTTCTGATGGAGATTGCATTGGATCTGTGGATTGCATTCAGTGGTACAGTATAACCATCTTGACTGTTTTGAGTCCATCTTTATACTTGTTTAGATAGTATTTAATTTCCTTCATTAATGTTTTGTAGTTTTTAGCATACAACTTTTTTGTATTTATTAAATCAGTTCCTAAGAATTTCGTTGTTGAATGCTATTGTAAACTGAAATTTCCAACTTAATTTTGATACTATTATAGCTAAAATTTTCTCCTTAATTTTCTTTTTGGATTGTTTCTTACTGATTTATAAAATTGCAGTTAGTTTTTGTGTGTTGATTTTCCATCCTACCAGTTTGCTAATTTAGTATTTTTGTGGATCTTGTTTTATTTTCTTTTATTTTTTTTAAACATTTGTTTCGAAAAAGATTTATTTTAGATCTTGTTTTACATGTGAGATTACTTTAGCTACGAGACGGAGGGAGGTGATAATGGGGAGGTTAAGGAATGTAAAAAAATACGTTACACACAAGCACCAGCTCCCCACAATGACTATAATCAAGAGGAGGTACCACAAGCATGTACTGATAAAAATAAAAATTAGTAAAACCTCATGTTACCTGTAAATAGATTGATTTACTTGGTCTTTTCCAATCACGGTGCCTTTCATTAATTCCTTGCCTAATTGTCCAGTCTAGAACTTCCACTACCACTTTGAATGCAAGTGTTGAATTGCATATTCTTGTTTTGTTCCTGATCTAAGAGAAGAAAAGCTTGCAGTTTTTTCATCATTGAGGATGTTAGTCATGAGCTTTTCACTTTTGGTGTTAGTATGTTCAGTTTCCTTCTATTCTTAGTTTATTGTTACATCTTTTTTGTGGGTTTTTTTTGGGGGGGTTTGGTTTGAACTTTTAGAACATGTTGATGTCCTGCTACATCTTCAAGAGTAAAACCAAATCATCAAAAAATGGTTGGAAAATTAGAACTGAATGCCAGCAATTTAATGAATATAATTGTATTCTAAATTAATAATGTGACCACACTGAGGTAGGAGGAGAAAGAAACCTAGATTAAGTAAATGAGAGACTTGTGTGTTGGCTGTACTGTATATCCTCAGTTTATCTGGCAAACCTACTACCACTTGAGAACAAATCTTGCCCTCATCTTTCACAGTAGTACAGATGTACTTGTTTTGAAAGTAGTGCATATAAATTGTAAGATGGGGTGAATGAAAAGTGTTTTCATACTGTTAAAACCTGGGTTTTCCCTGTGAAAGAAGAGAAATAAAACTGGGGAATGAGGGAAGGCAAGGGAAGGCCTGGAGTAGTTGGATTGCAATTGGAGGCAACAGTATAGCTCATGGTCTCATAGAAATAGAATGAATTAAAATTATAAACTCAGTGTATAATAAACATAATGGTGATTCCAGGACTTCATAGGTATGGAGCAGTCTTGAGGCCTGGACCTTGTTTTCTGCATACTGCCACACTTTCCGGGAGCTGAGTACCTAGAGGGGGCGACAAATATGTTATTAGCTGGGAGAGGAAAAGTGCAGGATGAGTATGTAACATGTTTTTGTGGCAGAAAGTGAGTAAGTGGTCAGCAGAGATTGGGTGTGTTGAAGGGTGGTACTCCTGTGGCCAACTGTGAGGCCATGAAAGCATCACAGTAAATAAAAACAAGCTTGGATTGCATGACTTATGGGTCACCTGGAATCCAGGATGGTTTCTTTGTGAGTTCCTTAACTCATTATTGCTATAAAGACTATTTCTAAAAGAAGTCATATTTGAGCTTCTGAGAGGATGTAGATTTTGGAGGATGCTGTTGACTCCTACCATATGAAAGTAAACAGGAGAAGTGGAGAGGAGAGTGTACTGTGTAGAGCAGTATTTTCACAAGCAACATCAGCCACAAGTTCTTCAGTACTGAAGCTGGCCTCAGTTTCCCAGAATCTTCAAGTAGCCCTTCGTACTATCCACTTGTAGTAGTAGGTCTTGTTCATATTGGTTGTCCAGGTCTTTGCTTCCTTTCTGCCCAGGGACACCTTGTCATTTAGCCAGATTGAAGAATCCCCCACTTCTACACCTAAAGGGCTGGGTTCTGGGCAGAGCCCAGTGCCCCTGTCTTTGAGGATGTGGAGTTGCTCTGACCCTTTTGAGATTTCCATTGTATTAAAAAAAATCTTTTTTATCCATTCTGTGGTTGACAACTTTTAGGTTGTTTTTGAGGGCTTCCAAAGTTAAGCTTGGGCAGTCTCTGCTGAGCCCTTGACTCCAGGTCCTCCTATCCCTTTTCATCCTGGTGAATATGCAGGAGGGTAACCTTGTGGAATGACCGTTCTTCACCATTTTCAGAGCTCTGTGTTAACAACAACAATAACAACAGCAATAACAACAATAATAAGTATTATTACTACTATTAATATTATTTTGCAGTGCTGGACATGGAACCCAAACCTTGTGCATGTTGAATTCTATCGCTGAACTACACCTCTTGGCTGGTGCTGTCTCTGTCTCTGTCTCTGTCTCTGTCTCAGTCTCTGTCTCTGTCTCTCTCTTTCCCTCCTTCTCTCCCCCTCTCTCTGAGGTTTATTAAAACAGACATGGTATTAAGGTGTAGAAAAGCACTGTAGTTTTTAGTTACATACTATTCCTTTTTAACAATAACAGACAACAACAAAAGGCTCTTTCTTCCCTCCTAGATAGATGTAAAGGCTTTAACATCTCACTTGAAAAATCAGACTGTTAGAAAGTATTTACAGCAGAAAGAACAGATGAAGAGATTAACATGTAGAACAGTAAAGATGGACTAGGATGTAGCATAGTGGTATGGTGCTTACCTAGCGTGTACCAAGTCCTCTTTTTTTTTTTTTTTTTTTGCGGAACCAGGGATTGAACTCAGACCCTTGCACTTGCCAGGCAAGCGCTTATCCTACTGAGCCATCTCCCCGGCCCCTCCAAGTCCTTATTTCAATCCCTAGCACTGCAAAAAATGAAAACAAAGGAGGTACATGGTCAGCCAAGTACGTAATCTGGAGAAGAAATACACAGGATTACCAAATGACAAGAAAGTTTGTTTTTATTGTCAAGACAACCCAAACTAGAAAACAATTGTCTTAATGTCTTCTAATCCCTTCTCATCAGAAGTGAGAAATAAAGCTTGTATAAACTGTGTGGGGAGTGTGGCTCTGTGGTGTGTAACTTGCCATTTTACAGCCCTTTGGCTTTGCCTGTTAACATTTAACACACACATGTCTGTGGTCTGCCGAAGAACATGTGTGCTGCTCATTGTAGCAGCATTTGTAAGGGTGAACTGTTGGAAACATCTACTTGTCATTGCCTGGGAGCTTAATAAACATGGCTTTCTCTAAGTTGTGGGTTGTGTACAGTGGTCAAAAGGAATATATGAACATGGAGACCTATGAGTGCTAAGAGGGAAAGATTTTAAAGGGAGATTCCCTTTTGGCTTGGAGAAGAACGTTTATGGAAGGACAGAGGGCACTGCACGTGGCTGACCTGAAAGCTCCCACCGGCACTGAGGGGATCTTTAGAATAAGATAGTTTTTTCTTTAAAAGAGAATAAAGAGAAACCCAAAATGTCAAAACAGGATGATAGGAGGATAAGGACGGTTAATGCATTGCATATTTTTATCTGTAAATTAGATACTCAGAGTACAAAATATTGGCATTTAACTATCCAAACAATATTAGCACAAACATTTTCAGTGACCTAAGAGAAATTAGTAATATAACTATCTCAACTATCAGTATATTTGCTTTTCTTTCATTCCCCCATCCTAGTTTCTCTTTTCTTTTGGAGTTTCTTTCCATTTTGCAGTATTTATTGTACATTTCAGAACTTATTCGCTTTCACCTTCTCACACTAGTGAGACAATATGATGTTTCCCATGTGCATTTGGTTTATTTCACTGTTTTTTTGTCCCGGAAATTGAACTCGGGAAATTGAATACTTGCCAGGCAGGCATTGTGCTACTAAGCTACATCCACAGCTGGTTTATTTTTCTTATGAATCTGATCTTGAGTTGTATCTATTTACCTATAAAAATCTCCAGTTTATCCTTCTTTGTGGCTGAGTAGTACTCCATTATATAAAGAACCCCACATATTTTTATCCATTCTATGGTTGATGGACATTTAGGTTGTTTCCAAAGTCCAGCTATTGCAAATTGTGCTGCTATAAACATGGATATAAACATGGATATATATCTATATCTATATCTATATCTATATCTATATCTAT
Organism: Octodon degus; assembly: GCF_000260255.1. Classification (NCBI taxonomy): domain Eukaryota; kingdom Metazoa; phylum Chordata; class Mammalia; order Rodentia; family Octodontidae; genus Octodon; species Octodon degus. The sequence continues at coordinate 4,398,525 of NW_004524768.1, read as the reverse complement.
ATCTATATCTATATCTATATCTGTCTGTCTGTCTATCTATCTATCTATCTATCTATCTATCTATCTATCTATCTATCTATATCTGTGGTACAATGTTTTCAATTGTTTTGGGAAGATATCCAGAAGGGAAATAGCTGGGTCAAATGGAACCTGCAATCCTAGATTTTGAGGAATCGTCACACTGATTTCTATAGTGGTGGCACCAGTCTATGCTCCCACCAACAATGGAAGAGTCCTTTATCCAAACAGTATCGCTAACATTTTTTGTTGGGTGATTATTTGGCAATGCCTATTCTTTCTAGGGTAAGAGGGAATCTCTGTGCTATAGTTTGCATCTTTCGAATGACCAGTGGTACTGAACATTTTTTCATATATACATTTATTTGCTGTTTGTATTTCTTCATCTGAGAAGTGTGTGTGCCCGTCTTTGGATGGGGTGCTTGAATTTGGGAAGTCTGATTGTATTTGATTTTATTAGCTCTTTTTATGTTCTTGATAGTAATCTTTTTTTCTGAGGAAACAGCTGGCAAGCATTTTTTCCAACATTGTGGGTTCTTTTTTCAATCTGTTGGTGGTTTCTCTTCCTGTACAAAAGCTTTTTAGTAAAATGAGATGCAAATTGGTGATTCTTTCTAATAGTTCCTGTGTGATCAGGATTTTATTCATAAAGTCTTTGCTTATACCAACGTCTTCAAGAGTTTTATCTGTTCTATCTTCCAGAAGATTTAATGACCCAACGGGTGGCCACTAGATTGAGTCAGCAGCTGATCTGAGTTCTGAGCACAGCCGGCCACTATCTAAGATGGCTCCTGGCTAAACGCTTGCTCTTACAGGATGACTGAGTTCTCAGTGACCTCTGCCAGCTCGTGCAGTCCTTCATGTCTGCTGCTCCCTTTCACTGCTGCATCTCTCCATGGAGGTCTCGGGGATCATCAGAAGCTTCCATGTGTGCACAGGTTTGAACTGTTCCTGTCACACAAAGTCCTGTCTCAGGAAGAAGGCACCATAGGCCACCTCCTTCTTCTTTATTAAAGTTTCTCTCTTCACTCTCTCCATGGAGTTTAATTCATGCTTTTCATCCTTTCTGGACCCAAGGGACCCACTTCCCTCCTTCTTGTCTTTTTCATGTTGCTATATGCCAGTGTCTGGCTGGCAACTCTCAAGGGGGCTGTTTCATGGCTATTTACCACTCTGCCATCTTGGTCTGGAATTTCTACAAGAAGATCTTAGCGTGGGTACATATTTGGAGACACAGAGGTCATTGAGGGAGATGAGAGTCATTTGTATTTTAACTGTAGATGCTTATTCTAAGTCAGAAGCTACATTTATGTGTAATTAAGAAGTTTTAGGGTCTTTTATACCATTGTAGCTTCTGTGCTGGCAGTCCCTTCATTATGTCCTGCTTTTAACCTGCAGAAAAGTTATCTATCTCTACAAATTGGAATTTTCTGGTCCTTCCATACCTTTGAATTTAAGTAACTGCAGATCAAAAATACTTGGAAAAAATTCCAGAAAGTGTCCCTAAAAGCAAAATGGGGTTTGCTGTACACTAATCACTGTGTGGCACCTATGAAGGTGGGCTGTGTAGGCTATGTATTGGGTGCCGTTTGTGATCTAGAGATGACTTAGCTTAGGCAGAAGGATATGCACAGCTTTGTGCAGTCACATCCTTCGGTGTACGGGAGGTGAGCACTGTGTGTGTAGTGTCTCAAGGTCTTTACTAGATCCTCTGCATTTGCAGAGGATGACTAAGTGAATTGGGGTGCTGGCATGGGGATGCTTCTCCCTATCACCTTGAACCTGCTTTGCAGAGCCCTTGCCTGGTTCTGACCAGAGGAGAATGTGGGAAGTCACTTTAGAGCAAAGACCTAGGCAGTTCATCAGTACCGGGGGGGGGGGGG
>NW_004524768.1:4387551-4396524 GCF_000260255.1 Octodon degus | reverse complement strand
GGGGGGGGGGGGCATCTATCTACATCATTGGGATGTCCTGTGAATAGTAGAGAAGTGGGAGGCTGGCAGTGCAATAAATTTATCTTGGTTAGTTCGCTAGGTTTCTAGATTCCACATGATAGAGTCTCTGAGTTTTACAAAATGGATGACAGACATTCCATTTAATATGTAAAGTTAAGAAATCTTCTCTGTATGCTTCTGAGTGGATGAGCAGTGCATCTACAGGTTTATGGAATAGCTTGTTACACGGTAGATGGAAAGAGCTTGGAATTTACACAACGATTCTTCAATCTCATCTCATGTAAGTGGCCACAAGAATCCAGATCTTCTTAATAAATCTGAAATGGAAGCAAAATACAGGATATTTCAAAGGAGATAGATGTGGGAACATGATTCAAGGTGTCTTTCTAATTATGGCTATTAAAATAGACTTGTCTTGACTTTTATGAAGAAAATGTTGTGCTGTTACAACATTGTAACTCCCCCCCAAAAAAGGATCTGAATCACAGACCTTAGATTGTGACCCTCTTTGGATAAATGGTTTTTACAGAGGCAGAGAAATGAAGGCACTGGATGGGCCCTTACCCAGTATGACTGTGTTCTCTTAAGGGGAAATTGGACATAGTCACCTTACACTGAGGTACTCCTTCAGGCCACAGGACAGCAAGACAGCAGATTTCTGTTTAAGCCACTGGGCTGCAGCTGTTTTGATGTCTTTTCTTTTGCTGTATCAAAATGCCACACACTGGGTGATTTATGAAGAATGACATGGGAGACATAGATAGGAGTAGAGCATGTGTTTTGTATACAGAAGGCACTGGCTTCAGCTAGAAGAGATCAGGTTGGTTTGGCTTCTGGTTCTAGAGGCTGGTGAGTCCAAGGGTCCTGGCATCTGGTGAGATCCTTCTTTCTGTATCATAATATGCAAAGGTGTCACATAGTGAGACTCAGTGAGTGTGCCAGCTCTGGTCTCTTCTTACAAAGCCACTAATACCATCCTGAGGCCCCAACCTCAAAATTCACCCAGCCCTAATTATTTTTCAAAGGCCCTATAATGGTTGATACATTGTGTCAACGTGAAAAGCTAAAAGCTTAACTAGATTGGCTCAGCAATTCCATACCCTAGGGTGTGGTGATCCCCTCCCTAAGGCATGCAGGTCCTTCCCTAGGGAGTGGAGGCCCCACCCAGAGTGACTCATCAATAAAAAGACATAAAAGGAATTGAGGAAGGATGGAGAGTTCCACTTCCCTGATGAGCTCCAGTCTTCACAGTCAGTGTGCATAGAAAGGAGACAAGCCATAGCTACTGCCCTTTTGTGCTCTTTGCTGTTTTCTATTGCTAGGAATGGCTGCTCTCTGCCATGTGCTACTCTGCCTTGAAGACAGCCAAATATGGACTGAAACCTCCACAACTTTGAGATAAATAAACATTTCCTTCCTTAATTTTGGGTGTTGGGTATTTCCTCCCAGCAACAAGTGAAAAGTAACTAAGACTGACCCCATTCCATAATACCATGAACCCAGGACTTGGGGAATTTCTGGGGGATATTCTAACCATAGCAGCAGCAAGCAGATACAAACACATGGAACTCAAATACTACTCACAAAATACCACTTGCTAGTAATAGTAGTTGTGGAGCTTCTGTCTAGGAATTTGTTTCATAAAAAAGATGTTACTTCAGAATGAGTGTGGCTGAGTCCTTGGCCTGGTGTGGTAAGCTGAAGAACTCTGGCAGCGAGCTCCAGTCAGAGCAATGGTTGGGAACTATGGCACACAGACTCCCCGAGGTCAGGATGGCCAGAGGTGGTATGTGTCATGGAGAACAGCTCACGATATGGGCAGGTGCCTCACAGTGCCACTCCCTGAGATGGACAAGTCATTTGGCATCAGAGGCACCTCTGTCTTCCCAAAGAGCCTGCAGCCTGTGCCTGGCCAGTCCCAGTGTGTGCAGGGCAGCTCTGTGCAGGGCCATCTGAGGCCAAGCCTGTGCAGTCGTTAGTCAGCTGTTTGTCTCATCTCCTCCTGCTATTCCCCTGGTTTGAGAGCTTTGGGTTGTGTGATTCCACAGCTCCTGGGTATCACAGTATGGGCAGTTCCCCAGTCCACACTGCTTGCCCACTGATGCCAGGTCTGTGGCAAAGAAGACAGAAGCAAACTTCTTCACTGGCTGGGATTGTGGGCTGCCAGCTTGGGTGATGCCTGACACAGGAGCAGATTTTATTCCTGAAGGTGGAGGCAGATAGTGGCATAGGAGAATCAGAACTCCCACCTGGCTACACATCCGATGTGTTGAGTTCGTGTCCTTTGAAACTGAAGGATGAATTTCAAGTGACAGTGGAGGTTAAGTGTAGGAAAGATTTATTGATTAATAGCTCTTGAGAGACAGGAAGGGTCCTGCGAGTGGCCATCTAGGTCCTTTGTCAGCGGTGATTTATACAAAAAAGTCACAATGTGGGTACAACATGGGTAAAGCTACAAGTATGGCTGTTTGGCTGTCCTGATCCAATAGAGACACTTAGCAGGTGTACATGGAGAGTACAAAGGCACTTGGGGGAAGGGATGGGTCCTTTGTTGTAATCACCCACCTGGGTGACAGATGCACAACTGAACTTCCAAGACCAGGAATTATAGGATAATTCCATTATTCCATAGAGATGTGTACAGGCCTGGCCACTGCCTCTCTGTCTTGAGACCTGGCATTCTTCAGATGCACTTCCAGCCACAGCTCTGATTGATTGATTGATTGATTGATTGATTGATTGATTTTTGTTGACTTCCTTGAGTACCCAGTTCCTCTCTAACTGCATTGGCTGTCTATAATAATAAGGCTTGAGCTCCTGGGGGACCCCAGCAGTGCCAAATGGAGAGAGGAGGGTTTATTAGGGAAGGAGTTCTCTGAGGGGACTGGAATCTAAGCTCCTTCACCCGTGTGGCTGTGTCCTGTTTTTCTAGTAGACAAAGGCATTGACTTGGACCTGGCTGTTGTTCATGCTTCCAGTGTGTGTGTATGTCCCCAGGGCAAGGTCAGGAGTTCCTGGGGGAGGCACTGAGTCAGGGAGCCTGTGAGTGCCAGGGTGGGCAACAGCCTGAGATTTGGTGATGGGCATATTGAAAGTGTTATCCTGGACCTTGGGGACAACCAGGGGCCTGGGAAAGGAAGTTGGCTTTGAAAGGAGTCCTGGAGTTTTGGGGCTGAAGTGACTCATAGAAGGACTTTCATCTTCTGATTATATTAATGATTTTGTCAAGAATGTGTTTCTTAAGATTCAACTTTTTAAAAATGTCTTCTAATTTTTTTTCATTCAGCAAAATTATGTTTTTGTTTTAGTTAGAAGTTTTATTTTGCAAATAAAATATCTATCATTTTCTCTTGGAAGAAGGACAACACATTGTCTTGCAAGGCAGAGTCCTAGTCCTTTTCTTAATGAAGTAATTATTTCTCATTAGCAAAGTGTGTGTGTGTATTCAGAGCTCAAGGAAGGTTCACTTTTTATTTTTGTTTTTTGCAGTTATTGTAAACTTTATATTTGTTTTCATTTAAGAAAATTTTAATAATTTGCAAAAGTTTTGAGATAGGAGCCAAGGAGAGAGCTCAAAAGCTTAAGTGCCTGCTTGGCAAACTCAAGGTCTAGAGTTTAATCCCTGGTTTAAAAACAATCTGAATAGATTGGACTAAACCCTACCTCTTTATAGGTTCCAACAGCAGAGTTGATTAGAAACAAAACAACAGAAACAAAACAACAGGCTGGTGGGAGCTGCCCAGGATTAAGTATTTGGAGTGTTCTTCATAATTCTTTTCTCCCCAACCAGAGAATGAAACCTGGTGGGAACTTTGAGTGTGTGGGCCAGGGGCAAGAGATTTCTGTGATGTTGAGTGAATTTTTAGTTTAGTCCAAACAGTTCTTTATAATTGTATTTATTTAAAAAGTTACAATATGATGGCTGGCCAGATAGCTCAATGGACTAAAGCACCTGCTTAGGCAGAAGGTGGGGGCCCCAGGTTGATCCCCAGTATGCCATGCCGGCCCCACCCCTGGGGCTCACTGAGACCAAGATTGAGACTGGGTGTGGTGACCCATGCCTGTAACCTAGAGTTTTGGAAGGCTGAAAACAGGAGGATCACTGCAAGTCCAATCTGTGTAGTGAGACCCTGTAGTCCCTGTAAACCCTGTACCAAATGCATAAATAAGTAAATAAATAAATAAGTAAAATAAATTACAAGTTACAATGTGGAAGCCCACAAAACAATACTTACGTGTGTTCCATCTTTTATGGAAGCCAATACTTCCTAGAGGCCTCTCTTGCACTGGGGTGTGAACAGAAGGACTTTTGTTTATTCTAAGCTTTTTTTTGTATCAGGATAATGTGTTTAGCAACTGATTAAGTAAAATTTAAGAAAAACCAACCTAACCCCAAAAGCCCAGTAACACAAACATCAGAATGAAGTGTAGGTTAGGAGCTGGCTTGTTACCTTGTTTGCACCTTGCCTATCCTCTCTTCCCTATCCCTTTCCTGTGCTAGTCCACACTTTTCCTGGGCAGCCGAGTCTGTCTAAATACTATAGTTTATTTTTGCAATACTGTGATAAAAATCTAAATATCACAAAATTAGCCCTTTTGAAGTAGACAATCTGATAGCATTTAGTACATTCCCAGTATTATGCAGCCCCCATGACTGTCCATCTCCAGAGCTTTTTCAGTCTGAAGGAAACCCCTGCCCGCTAGCAGTCTCCTCCTCCCAGCTCATCCACTTCCTATCTTTAGGGATTTGCCTCTTCTGGAAATTTCATCTAAATGGACTCATGTAGCAGGTTGTCTCTGTACCTGGCTCCTTTCACTTAGCATATGTTTTCAAGAATCATCTACATCACAGCATTTTTTATTTGTTTTTATATGCAGTGAGGTCACACCACATCTACTGAAGTAAAGTTTGCTATTTTGTTGTTACAACAGTCTTTATAAATCTTTCCGTATTAGTGCATGACAGGCAACCTCATTAAGTCGTTGCAGATATATGTCATTTGTATATACCATACATGGTTGGTTTGGTTGATTTCAAAGAACCTCTGACTTTTAAGTATTACATGAAGCAGCTCTACAATGAGTCTCTGCAGACTTTGATTTTTTTTTTTTTTTTTGCATTTGTAAATTCCAGATATAGAATCTATTGTTCATGTTTCTGCAGACTGAATATTTCTGGAAATCCTGGAATACTTACTTTTCAAACCATAACTTGGGCACCCACAATTTTTTAAAGCTATCAGTTTAGTTCAGTCCTGTGTGTGGTCAGGGATGAGCACCCACTGCTTTAGGGAACAGATCTTGGAATTTAAACAATTTATTGGCTTTTCCCTCATCCTTGTTCCCTGGTGTTCTAGCATGGGCTTTTCAGGCCTGTGGAAAAGCTCTAAGGGTCTCAGGTCCCCTAGCCCTGTGGCCTTAGCATCCTCCTGTGATGCTTGTGGAGATGTCTTGTGAGGATGCTGTTTAAGGAGGTGGGTAACCTGTTCTCTTCCTCAGGCTTGCAGAGATGTGTTTTGGCTTTTGGTGCTGCCCTCATTTTGATGGAAGTTTGGAATTGTATTGGTGCGTACGTGTTCCTCAGAAAGGAGTGTGTCAGTGAGGGGAGTTGAGACATTCCATTGGAAGTCACCTTCATGGGTGTCAGATGTCTTTGTGTCTTGAGTTAAGTTAAAAAGAATTTCCATGTACAGGCACTGTATGTGCAAGTCAGCTCTGTCACTCTAGTTACATCCCTGACCCCGGGTACTCACAAAGTGAAGAGTCATTCTTTTAGGCTCGTGGATCTGGAGGTTCATAGATCTTTGGATCCATTCTTTGGACCTTTGGGGAGATAGAATAGCCATGGAGGCATGCCCATGGGAGTGAGCACTCACACATGGAGCAAGGAACACAGAGGGACTGAGAGTATAGGGCCCTACCATCCCCTTGGAAGGCATGCCCTGGTGACCTGAAGACCTCCAGTGAATTCCACCACTTAAGGACCCATACCACCTCCAGTATTGCTACCTTGGGGATGCAACCCTCACAAATGGGCCTTGGAGAACACTCATCCAAACCACCACAAAGGAAATTCTGGAGTCAGTTCTTTAGTATGTTAAACATCACTTGTCTTGCAGGTATATGAGATTGATTGGATAGATTGGAACCCCCTTTGTCATTGTCACACCATTATACAGCTGTTTGGGAGCCTCTGTAATTGCAAAGTGCTTGTAGTTTGGGGACTCCCATGCTGACCTCTGGGCCAGCTGTGAAGTGGTCATGACCTTGTGTGACACTTCCAATTTTTTTCTGCAGCTGCCCAAGATTTTCCAAGTGAGTTTCTCTGAGCATCCTTCCCTTGGTGCCTTCACTGAAGAAGGGTTCCAGGGTGGACATGATTGGAACTCTGTGCATACAACTGTACAAAAAGCAGTTTTGTGTTTTCTTTATTTATTTTATGGAAAAAAGGACAGAATTTCATAACCAGATTATTGGAAAGCAACAAGAGTTAGTACATTACATATTATCTTTAAAGTAGTTACGCAGAATACAAGATATGAGCATAAAAAATTTCCAATTGATGTTAGTGCAGACCTTCCTTTTCCTTGAACTAAGAGACACTAATGGTACAAGTAACTTGCATTTCTTTCTCTTTTCCCTTCCTTCCCCTCTCTCCCATCCTAGTTCCTTTTTTCTTTTTAAACAATTTATTCCCAGTTCACAATATCTATTGTACATTTTGTACCTTATTTACTCTTTCAGTTTCTCAAACTACGGAGGCAATACAGGTGTTTACACAGTTGAGTATGATTTATTTCACTAATGAGTATAGTCTCAAATTGAATCCATTTAACTATAAAAGTCTCAGGTCTATCCTTTATGGCTGAGTAGTACTCCATTGTATAAAATGTGAAATCTTTTTAATTCACTCGCAGTTGATGGGCATTTGGGTTGTTTCCAAGATTTAGCTATGACAAATTGTGCTGCTATAAACATGGGTGCACATAAATCATTGTGGTATGATGTTCAGTTCTTCTGGAAAGATACTCAGGAGGGAAACAGCTGGTAGAATGGGACCCTCCAATCCTAGCTTTTTTAAAGATGTATTTTAGTACAGGGACTACAGGGTCTTACTATGCAGATCAGACTTGTAGTGATCCTTCTGTTTTCAGCCTCCCAAGTACTGGGACTACGGGTGTGTGCCACCACACCCAGTCACCTTCTCAGTGCTCTCTGGGGGCAGGACCTGCACAGCACGCTAATCCAAGCTTTTTGAGGAATCTCCACACTGATTTCCACAGTGGCTGACCAGTCTATACTCCCACCAACAGTGGAGATGGGGTCTTTTTCCCCCACAGCTTTTGTTATTCATTCATTTTTTTGATGTTAGACATTAATTCTGAGGTGAGATGGAATTTTAGTGTCGTTTTAATTTGAAGCTCTAAAATGACCAGTGATATTGAACATTTTAAAAATGTATTTTAGTACAGGGTCTATAGGATCTCACTGCACAGATCTGACTCCTAGTGATCCTCCTGTTTTCAGCCTCCCAAGTGCTTGGATTACAGGTGTGCACCACCATGCCCAGTCTCAGTGGCTTTCTCACTGTGGTGGTGGTGCTGGAATGGCACACCAGGGATTGAACCCTGGTCTTTGTGCCTGCCTAATGTTGAACATTTTTTCATGTATTTGTTTGCTGTTCATATTTCTTTATCTGAGAAGTGTGTATTCATGCATTTTGATTGGGTCTTTGAATCTTCAATTTTTTGTGTATTCTAACTAGAAGTGCTTTGTCTGAGGGACAATTGGCTAAAATTCTTTCCCAATTTTGTGGGTTTTTTTTTTTTTTTTTAACTCTGTTAATGATTTGTTTTGATGTGCAAAAGCTTTTTAATAAAATGAGGTCCCAGTTGTTGATTCTTTGAAGTATTTCCTGCAGCTTGCCTTTTGTTCATGACCTCTGCTTACCCCTATGGCTTTAAGATTTCTACCTACTTGTCTTCCAGCAGATGGTTTCTATTTTAATATTTAGATCTTCGGTCAATTTAGTTTAACACATGGTGATCGACAAGAGTCTTATTTTTAGTTTTCAGCATATGGGGAGCCATCTTTTCTAGCACAATTTACTAAAGAGGCTATTTTTCTTCCAGTGAACATGTTTGGCCCCTTTGTCAAAGAAAAAGTGGCTGCGTGTATTTGCAGTTGTTTCTGCATCTTCTAAACTGTTCCATTGATCGTGAGGTTTCTCGTCTCATCTCGTCTCATCTCGTCTGGTCTCCTCCCCTCCCCTCCCCTGCCCTTCTCTCCTCTCCTCTTCTCCTCTCCTCTCCTCCCTCCTCCCTCCTCCCTTCATCCTCCTTCCTCCTCCCTCTTCTCCCTCTCCCTCTCCTGTCTCTGTCGCTGTCTCTGTCTCTGTCAGTATCATGTTAATTTTATACAGTAGCTTTGTAGCATAATTTCTAGTCAGGGATTGTATGCCTCCTGCCTTTCCTTTGTTGCCCAAAATTGTTCTTGCTATTCTAGGTTTCTTCTGGTTCCACAGGAATTTTAGCTATGTTTTCTCTAGTTCAGTGAGGTATGTTAATGGCATTTTTATTGGGATTGTATTCAATCTACATAACAGTTTTTGGAGTATGGCCATTCTCACTATGTTGGTACTTCCTACGCATGTGTAAGTGAAATCTTTCCATTTTCTGATATCCTTTTCAATCTCCTTTTTCAGAGTATTGTCATTTTCAATGTATAGCTCTTTTATTTCTTTTGTTAGATTGCTTCCTATATTTATTTTTTTGATACTGTTATGAAGGGTATGGTTTCCCATATTTCTTTCTCAGTGAGTTTTTGCTTGTGTATAGGAATGCTACTGATTTTTGAGTGTTGATTTTGTATCCAACTACACTACAAAATTTGGTTATTAAGTACAGAGGTCTTTTGGTGGAATTTTGGGGTCTTCTATGTCATGTCATCTGC
>NW_004524768.1:4384618-4387451 GCF_000260255.1 Octodon degus | reverse complement strand
TTACTATTCTTATTCTTTTTCTAGCCTAACTGCTCTGGATAATATTTCCAAAACTATAGTGATTAGGAGTGATGATGAGGAACATCCTTGTCTTGTACCTGATTTTAGGGTGAAAGCTTTTAGCTTTTGTTCATTTAGTATGATACTGGCTGTTGTTCTGTCATAGATGGCTTTTATCAGATTGAGGTAAAGACCATTTATTTTGTACTTTTTTATCATGAATGAATATAGGACTTTATTAAAAGCTTTTTCTGCATCATAATTTGATCATGTAATTTTTGTCCTTAGCTCTGTTGATTACATTTATTGATTTGCATGTGCTGAACCATCCTTGCATTCCTGGGATTAATCCCACATGGTCATGGTGTGTTATCTTCTTGATGATTTTCTACATTCTGTTTACTAGTGTCATATTGAAGATTTTTATAATGTAGACCTCTTTTTTTGGTTGTGTCTTTCTTGGTTTTGGTATCATGGTAATACTTGCCTCTAGGAATGAGTTAGGGAATACTTTTTTTCCTTTTAGTTAAAAAGTTTAAAGAGTGATAGAATTCAACCTAGTCTAAATTTCTTATAGAATTCAGTAGTAAATGTTTTAGAACCTATACTTTCTTTGTTTATAAGTTTTGAATTACACTTTCAATATCATAAAATAATATTGGGTTATTTAGAATTTTTTGTATCCTCTTGATTCAACTTTGGTAATTCATATGTTTCTAAGAATCTGTCCATTTCTTCTGTATTTTCTACTCTATGTGATGAAAGATTTTCAAAGCAGATATTGATGATCTTGTGAGTTTCTACAGGATCTGTACTGATTTCACTCTTATCATTCCTCACTGCCTGAATATGAGTATTTCTGTGATTTTTTTGTAGCATTGGCTAAGGGTTTATTAATTTTACTTATTCTTTCAAAGAATCAACTCTTTGATTCACAGATTCTTTGTATTGTTTTCTTGGTCTCTATTGTGTTAATTTTTGCTCTGATATTTATAATTTCTTCTCTTATATGAGTCTTGCTCTTCTTTCTCTAGAACCTTGAGGTATAACATTAGATTGTTTATTTGTGCTTTTTCTGTTTTCCGGATAGGAGAATTCACTGCTATAAATTTCCCTCTTCAGACTGATTTCATTGTTTTTCATAGCTTCCACTGTATTGTATGTGCATTCTCAATGAGTTGTAGATGTTGTCTAATTTTTCTCTTATTTATCTGTGACACATTGGTTATTTAGGAAGAGATTATTCAATTTTCATGGTTTATAGAGAGTTTACTCTTTCTTTTACCATTACTTTCTGTTTTCATTGTGGCATGTTCAGGTAATATATATGGGGTAATTTAAGTTCCTTTGAATATTCTTAAGTATATTTTGTGGGCTAGTATATGTTCTGGCTTAGAGAAGATCCTATGTACAGTTGAGAAGAATGTGTATTCTAATAATGCTGGGTGGAACATTCTGAAAAAAATCTACTAAGTCCATTTATAGGCTCATAGGTTTGGTTCAGTTGTGATATTTCTTTACTAATTTTTTGTTTAGTTATCTCTTTATAACAGTGGAGTACTAAGGTCCTCCATTAAAATTGCATTATTGCTTATTTGAGTTTTCATGCATTGTCTCATAAATTTGTGTGCTCCTTTATTTGGAGTATATTGTTCTCTCTTTCTCTTGAAATTTTTTCCCTAACATATATGCAGTGACCTTCTTTATCTCTTTCCATCTTCATTGGTTCAAAGTTCATATTGTCTGAAAATAACATAGCTACCTCTACTTGTTCTGGGTACCTGTCACATGGAATATTGTTTTTCATTCTTTGGCTTTCAGTCTATGAATTTCTTTCTGAGTTAAATGTGTTTCTTATATACAGAATAATGTTGGATTTTGTTTCTTGATCCATTCTGCCAGTTTGTTTCTTTTGCTTGGTGAACTGAGGCCAATTACATTAATGGTTATAACTGATCTGCATTGGTTTACCTTTGGTATGTTATTCCCTACTTTTCCTCTCTGTTTAATGGTTTGCCTAACCTGGTAGTGTTTTTCTGGGAGTTCTGGTCATTTTTATCTCTTTCTGGAATATTTTTCAGTACTCTTTATAGGGTTGATTTTGTGGTTGTGAATTTCTTCAGTTGTTTTTCATCATAGAAGTATCTTATTTTTCCATTATATTTGACAAGATAGTTTTACAGGATACAGCAATTTGGTTTGTAAATTGTTTTCTTTCAGGACTTGAAATAACTTCACTCCTAGCTCTTTTTGACATGATGGTTTGTGTTGAGTAGTCTGCCATGATTCTAATGGTCTTTCTTTTGTAAGTGATCTGTTACTCTTCTTGAGCTGCTTTTCATGTCTTGTTTTTGTGCTGAATTTCTAGAAATGCAATTATTATGTCTAGATATAGATGTATTTTGGTCATTGCTAGTTGTAGTTCTACATGCCAAACTTACTGTTTGTCAGAATCTTTTTGCATGTGTGGGAAATTTGCTATTATTTATTCAAATAGTTTTTTGCTTCATTTATGTTTACTCCTGCATTTTCACTGAAACATATGAGTTGTATATTGTTTTTCTTTGTGATGTTTTGCAGCTATTGAATTGTTATTTCCTTTTTCCTTATTTTTCTATTAATTTTAATGAGAAACAAATAGCAATGACAGTTTCAAAACAGGTTAGTAGCACAGGTACAATAATTATTACATTGCATATTGTTGTATTCATAGTAGTTATTCAGAGAACAAGATGCAGACATGATGTTGTATAAACACTACTAGTACAAATCTTTCTTCTTATAGAACTAAGAGAAAGTAGCTGTATGTCTATCCTAACTACTTTATATATAC
>NW_004524768.1:4357589-4384518 GCF_000260255.1 Octodon degus | reverse complement strand
AGAGATGAGTGTTCCATTGGCATTCAAATACTGCAGGTGCTTGAATTAAGCAAAATAAACCAATATAGTCCAATACTCCATAATAGTAGTGGGTTATCAGCAGAAGTGACAATGTCAGAACATTTTACAGATCAGCATATTAATATGGCTTTACATTTTATACATCATGTTTATATTTTTCTGCTGCATGGCTAAGATAAAGGTAAAGCAAGATGAAACTTTTGTATCTGACAAGGTGAGTCAAATCCCATCAGAATTTGCCCTGAAACAATGTACAGCAGTTGTAGATCTTTTGACAGTGTCAGCCATTGAATAGATCTTCGATTCTTCAGTTAAAGTAATTCCTAAGTATTTCATTTTTCACAGTGCTATTGTAAAAGGTATTGTTTCTCTGATATCCTTCTCAATGTGTTTGTTATCTGTGTAGAGGAATGCTATCGACTTTTGGGTATTGACTTTGTATCCTGATATGTCTCTGAATTTGTGTATTAATTCTCATAGCTTCTTGGTGGAGTTTTTGAGTCTTCCAAGTAGGTATCATGTCATCTGCAAATAATGATAACTTAATTTCTTTATTCATATTCATTGCATTTCTCTTTTCTAATGGCCCTAGCTAATGATTCCAGAACTATATTGAATAGGAGTGGTGATAGAAGACATCCTAGTCTTCTACCAGAATTGAGAGTAAAAGATTTCAATTTTTCCCCATTTAGAATTGTTTTGGCTACTGGAGTGTCATAGGTGGCTTTTATCAGATTGAGGTAGAGGCCAACTATTCCAATTTTATGTAGGCCTTTGAATATGAATGAGTGTTGGACTGTGTCAAAAGCCTTTTCTGCATCAATTGAGATGATCATGTGGTTTTTGGATTTGACTCTATTGATATAATGTATATCAATATACATTTATACATTTGCATATATTGAACCATTCTTGCATCCTAGGGATGAAACCTACCTGGTCATAGTATGTAACTTTCTTGATGACTTGCTGTATTCTATTTGCTAGGAATTTATTGAGGATTTTTGCATCTATGTTCATGAGGGAGACTAGCCTCTTTTTTAGTTGCGTCTTTCTCTGGTTTTGATATCAGTATAATACTTGCCTCCAGGAAAGATTTTGTGAAGATTGTTTCCTTTTCAATTTCATTGAAGAGTTTGAGGAGTATTGGGATTACATCTTCTGTAAATTCCTTGTAGAATTCAGCTGTGAGTCCAATGCCATGGATGGGACTTTTCTTTGTTGGTAGGTTTTTTTTTTTTTTTTTAATTACGTTTTTTTTTTCACTGGCTGTTACTGGGTTATTGATAATTCTTATATCTTCTTGATTCAGTTTTGGTAATTTGTACCTTTCTATGAATATGTCCATTTCTTCTGCATCTTCAATTCTGTGAGAGTAAAGATTATCAAAGTAGCTATTGATGATCTTCTAAATTTTCACTGGGTTTCTGGAATTACACTCTTTCATTCCTTATTGCTTGAATTTGAGTTTTTTTGTTTTACCTTTTTAATGAGGTTAACTACGAGCTTATCATTTTTATTTAATCTTTCAAAGAACCAAGTTTTTGGTTCATTAAATCTTTGTATTTTTTTGTCTCGATTACATTAATTTCTGCTCTCATCTTTAAGATTTCTTCCCTTCTTTGGACTTTGGGTGTGGTTTGCTCTTTCTTTTCTCTACATTTGAGGTGCAGCATTAGGGAATTTATTTGTTCTTTTGTTGTTCTAATGTGTGAGTCCACAGCTATAAATTTCCCCCTAAGAACTGCATTGCATTTCATAAATTCTGACAAATTGTGCTTGAATGTTCATTGAATTGTAGATATTGTTTAATATCTTGTTTAATTTCATCTGTAATCCATTGGTTACTGAAGAGGATGCTGTTTAATTTCCATTATTTATGGGGTTTTTGTGGTTTCTTTTGTCGTTTATTTCCAGTTTCATTGCATTCTGGTCAGATAATATGCACTGGATAATTTTTATTTTCTTTCATATAATTAAGCATGACCTATGGACTAGTATATGGTGTATTTTAGAAAATGTCAGATGTGTGGCTGAAAAATATGTGTATTCAAATGTGGTTGGGTGGAACACTCTGTATATGTCCACTAAGTCCATTTGTTTCAAGTTCTGGTTCAGTTCTGCCACTTTGCTAATTTTTTGTCTTCTGGACCTACTTTTTTTTAGGATAAGGGGTGTTAAGATCTCTTGTGTTCAGATTGTAGTACTGGATATTAGATTTTTAATGTCCATTATGAATTCTCTTATGTAGTTGGGTGCTCCCGTGTTTGGTGCATACATATTTACGAGTGTTACCTCTTCCTCTTGAATTTTTCCCCTAACCAGTATATAGTGGCCTTCTTTATTTCTTTTGATCATTCCTGGTTTGAAATTGAGACTGTCTGAGAACAAGAGTACTCCCCCTGCTTTTTTCGGAGGTGCTTGGGCATGTAGTATTATTTTTTACCCCTTTGCTCTCAGCCTATTGATTTCTTTATTAGTTAAGTGTGTTTCTTGTATGAAGCATATTGTTGGATTTTGTTTCCTAATCTACTGTGTCAGTCTACTTCTTCTCATTGGTGAATTGGGTCCATTTACATTGATTTTTATAACTGAGATGTATTGACTTATGATTGACATGTTATTTATCTGCTGCTTTTGACCATTTTTTCTCCTGTGTTTAATTGTTTGCCCTATTTGTTGGGCTCTTTCCATTCTCATTTGTGGAGTTCCTATCATTTTGGTCCCTCTCTAGAGTATCTTTTAGTAGTCTGTGTAGGGTTGGTTTTGTCATCATGCTATTCTTTATTTTATGTTATCTTTGCATCATCTTGCAGATGTTTAATTATTCTTTTTCCTGCATCCTCATTGCTCTACTTTTCTTTTTTATTTTTATTTTAATGATTTATTTTTTATTAATTTTATTGAGAAAAAATAGAAGTGAGACAGTTTCAAAACCAATTAGTAGGACAGTTTCAATAATTAATACTTTGCACATTGTTGTCTTTGAAGTGGTTATTCATAGTACAAGATGCAAACATCATGTCCTGTCCAAACACTATTAGTACAAATCTTTCTTCTCATTGAAGTAAAAGAAAGTAGCTGTATATCTATCTTAACTATTTTGTATATACAGATACAAAACAGTCCTTCATTTGTGTCCCCTTTTTTGTTTACTTTTGTCAGAGATAGGTATTCCATTGCCATTTAAATATTGTAGGTGCCTGAATTCAGCAAAATAATCCAATATAGTCCAGTAGTACATAATGGAAGTGGTTTATCAGTAGGACTGCCAATGTCATAAATTATTGACTCAAACCTTTTAATCCCACTATATTAATATGGCTTTACTTTTTATACCTCATTTTTATACTTTTCTGTTGGATGGTTAAGACCAAGATAAAGCAAGACATATATAACAATGAATGTAACTTCTGTAACTGACAAGGTCAGTGAAATCCCATCAGGATTTATCCTCAAACCTTTTGTCAGTGTCAGTTGTGTGGTTGAGTCATGGCTACTGCCTGACCATTTTGCTCTCTGTGAAAGCCTGAGAGAATGTTTTCTCTCCATGTGACTCTCATTAGGCACACTATATCATTGATCACTTTCCTCTGTGGCTTCATAATCTCTCCTTGATTAGAAAATTTGGGACATCACTGAGTTACAGCATGTTACAACACAGATTCTCCTATGTGCTGAGTCCTCACTGACCTTGAATGGCTAGAATCAAATGCTGGCTGTCCTTGCAGCCCTTCTTTTCCTCTAATTTTTGTTCTGCAAACTTACGTTGTTAACCCTCCAGAAGGTAAGCTTAATGATATTATCACCATATAACTTAGGCAGTTGAGCTTAACCTCACTATCTATCTGAATATTAAACATCTTAGACATAGCATGTATCAGGTAATTTCCACCAAATATTGATACGTTAAACTTGAAGTCCAAACAGAATGTGAACAAAAAAAAAGAAAAAAAATGAAATAATGAAAAAAAATTTAAAAAATAAGAATAAACAATCACATAGTTTTTCACAGAAATTTAGAAATCTAACCATATGCAGACAGCATTGTAGCATGAAACTCCTATGACATTGATTTTTATCTCGTTTTCACTTATTAACTTTTTCTTTTTTAAAAAAAAAAATCAAACATCTACTTGGGAGACAGTATTGCAGTCATTGGTATGACATGACAAGCAGTATGTATTTAGAAGACCAGAGTGACAGGCATTCCAAGCATGATCCTAGTATTATGCATTGCTATCTTTAGTGCAGTTGCTTAGTGTACAGGTATCAGCATATATAGTTAGGGTGATAATGCTACCAATTAACTGCTAGTTTCTAAAACCTGCTGAAGAGTCTCAGGATCACTGCCTTAACCATGTTGTGCATATAAATGTATGGCTTTGCCCCTGTCATGTTTCCTAGCTTTTCTCCTTGCCCTGTCTTCATTGTTTAATTTTTAAATTCTGGCTTTGCCTTTAATTGTATTATAACTTTCTACTGTAATTTGTTCTTTTGCATTCTTACGCTAGGGAGAGTATATGTTATTTAACCATGTGGGTCTGGTTTATTTCATTTATGAATATATCTTCAAGTGGAATCCACTTAAATATACAGTCTTTGAGTATAACATTTTTTATAGCTGAATAATACTCCATTGTATGAAAATACCACATCTTTTTCATCTTTTCCTCAGGTGATGGACATCTTGGTTGTTTCCAAGATTGGGCTATCACAAATTGTACTGCCATAAACATAGGTACACATAGATCACTATAATATGATGTTTTCAGTTCCTCTGGGAAGATTCCCTGTAGGGGGATAGCGGGTTTGAATAGGATTTCCAGTCCAAGTTTTCTAAGGAGTCTCCATACTGATTTCCATAATGGTTGCACCAGTCTACATTCCCACCAGCAGTGGAGAAGGGTTCCTTTTCCCCCACAGCCTGACCAACATTTGTTTTTGGGTGATTTCTTTATGATAGCCATTCTTTCTGAGGTGAGATGGTATCTCAGTGTTGTTTTAAATTGCATTTCACGGATGTCTATTGATGTGGAGTATTTTTTCATATATTTAGTTGCTTCTTTAATTTCATCCTCTGTGAAGCGTGTGTTCATCTTGGATCCCCATTTCTGGATTGGGTCTTTAAATCTTGGGGCCCTAATGATTTTATGCTTTTGTAAATTCTAGAGAGCAGACCTTTGTCTCAATGCTTTTTTTTTTCATTTTTTAAACATTTATTTAGTGTGTGTGTGTGTGTGTGTGTGTGTGTGTGTGGCCAGCTCAGCCCACCTGGGGGTGGGGCTGGCTGGCATGTGGTGCTGGGGAATCGAACCACGGTCCCTGTGCTTTGCCAAGCTTGTTCCAAGTAGGTGCTTTAGACCACTGAGCCATCTCACCAGCCCCTCTCAATGGTTATTAATTAAATTTTTTCTCCAAATTTTTGGAGTGTCTTTGCACTTCTTTGGTAATTCCTTTGACGTGCAAAAACTTCTCAATAAGAGGAGGTCCCAGTTGTTAATTTTTTCAAGTATTACCTGCTTGATTTGATTTTTCTTCAAGAACTCTTTGCCTACATGTATGTCTTCAAGAGTTCCTCCTACTTTCTCCTCCAGGAGATTTAGTTTTTCTGTTTTAATGTTTAGATTTTTAATTCATATTGACTTTAGCTTAGAGCATGGTGATAGACCTGGGTCAAGTTTTAGTTTTTGGCATGTAACAAGCCAGTTTTTCCAGCACCATTTGTTAAAGTGGGTATAGTTCTTCCAGTGAGCATGTTTGGCCCTTTTGTCAAAGATAAGGTGGCTGACTGTGTTCGTAGAGGCTTCTGCATCTTCTATTCTATTCCATTGATCTTCAGGTCTATTTTGGTGACAGTACCATGCTGATTGTATCACAGTAGATTTGTAGTATAATTTCAAGTCAAGAGGTATAATGCTTCCTGCCTTGTCTTTGTTGCCCAGAATTACGTTTGCCATTCTAAGTCTTATCTGGTTCCAAATAAATTTTAGGAACCATTTCTCTAGGTCTATGAGTTATGTTAGTGTTAGTTTGATGGGGATTGCATTAAATCTGTACAACAATTTTGAGAGAATGGCCATCTTCACAATGTTGGTTCTTCCTATCCAGGAACAGGGGATATCTTTCCATTTTCTGAAATCTTCTATGATCTCATTTTTCAGGGTACTGTAATTTTCCTTGAAAAAAATCTTTGACTTCTTTAGTTAGATTAATTCCAAGGTATTTAATTTTCTGAAGTGCTGTTTAAAATGAAATGTTTCGTTAATTCCCCTCTTAGGGTGTTTGTTATGTGTGTAGAGGAATGATTTGTCTTTTGGGAATTGACTTTGTATCCTGCTATGCTATTGAATTTATGTAGTAATTCTAGTAGCGTCTTGGTGGTGTATTTTGAGTCTTCCAAATAAAGTATCTAGTCATATACCAATAACGGTAGTTTAACTTCTTCTTTCCCTATTCTCATTTCTTTTATTTCTCTCTCTTGTCTAATGGATCTAGGTAATGATTCCAGAGATATATTGAATAGGAGTGTTGATTGAGGACGTCCCGGTCTTTTGCCAGATCTGGGAGTAAAAGATTTCAATTTTTCCCCATTTAGAATTATATTAGCCATTTAGTTGTCATAGATGGCAATCTGTTCTACTTTGCTGTAGGCCTTTGAACATGCATTAGTGTTGTAATTTGTCAAAAGTCTTTTCTGCATCAATTGAGAGTGTCATGTGGTTTTTGGATTTGGCTCTACTGATATAATGTATTACATTTATAGATTTGCACATATTCGACAATCCTTCCATCCCTGTTATGAGTCTTTCTCTGTTTACAGTGTTTAATGTTCTTGATGATTTGCTGTATTCTGTATGCTAGGATTTCATTGAGGATTTTTGTTTCTATGGTCATGAGGCCAGTAGTTCTCCTTTTTAGGTGTGTCTTTCCCTGGTTTTTTTTTTTATCAGTATAATACTTGCTTCCAGAAACGATTTGGGCAGTATTGCTTTCTTTCAATTACATTGAAGATTTTCAGGGGTATAGGGATTATATCTTTTGTGAATTTCTTGTAGAATTCAGCTCTGAATTCATCAGCACCTGGACTTTGCTTTGTCAGTAGGATTATTATTGCATTTCATATTTCATTGACTCTTATTGTTTTATTGCGAGTTGTTACAGCTTCCTCGTTCAGTTTGGTAATTTGTACCTTTGTGAGAATCTGTCGATTTCTTCTGTGTCTTCAATAATGTGAGAGAAAAGATTCTCAAAGTAGCTTCTGATAATCTTTTGAATTTCCCCTGAGTCTGTGGTAATTACACCCTTTTCATTTCTTATTGCTTGTGTTTGAGTTTTTTCTTTCCTCTTTTTGATGAGATTAGCTAGGGACTTATCAATTTTATTTAATTTTTCAATGAACCAGCTTTTCATTCTTTAAATCTTTGAACTGCTTTCTCATCTTGGTTGAATTAATTTCTACTCTAATCTTTATGATTTCTTCCAGTCTTCGCGCTTTGGATTTGGTTTGCACTTCCTTTTCTAGATCTTGGAGATGCAGCATTAGGTTGTTTATTTATTCCTGTTTTGTTGTCCGAATGTGTGAGTTTGCAGCTATAAATTTCCCTCTAAGCACTCCTTTCACTGCATCCCATAAATTCGGATAAGTTGTACTTGAATTTTCATTGAATTATAGATATTGTTCAATTTCTTATTTAATTTCATCTGTGATCCATTAGTTGCTGAATAGCGTGTTTTTTAATGTCCATGTATTTATTGGGTTCTTGTCGTTTCTTTTATCATTTATTTCCAGTTTCATTGCACTGTGGTTAGATGATGTGCATGGGATAATTTCTGTTTTCTTGCATATATTTAAGCTTGACCTATGGTGTAGTATGTAGTCTATTTTAGAAAATGACTCATGTGCAGCTGAAAAAAATGTGTTTTCAACTGTATTTCAGTGGAACACTCTGTATATGTCCACTAAATCCTATTGTTCCCAGTTCTGGTTCAGTTCTGCTGCTTCTTTGCTAATTTTTTTGTCTGCTTGACCTGTCTTTTAGGGATAAGGTGGTGTTAAGATCTCCTGTTAATATTGTGATATTGGATATTAGGTTTTTCATGTCCATTAAAATTTGACTTACATAGTTGTTTATTGCCATATTTGGTGTGTACGTATTTATGAGTGTCACCTCTTCCTCTTGAATTTTTCCCCTAAGCAGTATATAGTGGCCTTCTTTACTCTATTTGATCATTCTTTGTTTAAGTTGAGATTGTCGAAGAACAGGATTGCTACCCTTGCTTTTTTCTGAAGTGCTGGGGCATGTAGTATTGTGTTCCAACCTTTGACTTTCAGCCTATGAATGTCTTTATGAGTTAAGTGTGTTTCTTGTATACAACATATTGTTGGATTTTTGTTTCCTAATCCACTGTGTACTTCTAATTGGTGAATTGAGTCCATTTACATTGATGGTTATAATTGAGATATAATGACTTATGATTGAAATGTTATTTATTTATTTATTTATTTTTTGCTCTGAATGCCTTCAGGGCAGGTTTAACTGTCTTGAGTTGTGGGGATCGAACCACGATTGACGTGTTATTTACCTGCTGTTGTTTACTCCTTTTACGCATGCATTTAATTGTTTGCCCTAATTGGCGAGTTTCTTCTGTTCTCATTCATAGAGTTCTGATTATTTTGGTCCCTTTCTAGAACATCTTTTAGTAGTCTGTGTATGATTAACTTTCACATCAGGAAATTCTTTAGTTGTTCTTTGTCATGGAAGTATTTCACTTCTCCATCAAAGTTGAAATATTGTTTTGCAGATTACAGTAATCTCAGCTGTAATTTGTTTTCATAGAGGACTTGAAGTACTCTGCTCCATGCTCCTCTTGCCTTCCAGGTTTGTGAAAAGAAGTCTGCTGTTATTCTAATGGTTTCTCTTTTAAATGTATGTGATGTGTTTCTTTTCTGTAGTGGTTTTCAGTATATTGTTCTTGTGCTGGATTTCTGGGATATTGGCTATTATATGTCTCAATGTATTTTTAATTAGGTTGATGTTCTTTGGGGCTCTGTATGCTTTGTTTTCCTAAATGTCAGATTGTTTCCCCATATTTGGGTAGTTTTCTACTATTACTTCTGCCAATATTTTTTATATCATTTATATAGAGTCCTTCTTTCTCATTGATGCCTATTAGTCTCACGTTGTTCATCTCAGCATCTTCTTGCAGGTAATTTATTTTTGCCTGCATCCTGTTTTTTTAAGTGATCTTTTATTCCCTTTTCACTAGCTACAATGGTTTGTTCAAGATCTGAAACTCTATCTTCACTTTTACTCAAATGGTTTTGCAAGCTTGTGGTTGAAATTTTAATCCTTCTATATATCTTTGACTTTACTTCATGCGACCTATTTCTTTCCTATATTGCTCATGCAAGGATTCCATCATTTCTCTACTGTCCTCTATTTTCTTTTATCAGTGTCTTCTTGAGAAGCAATTATTAATTCTTTTACTTTGGAGATTATTTCTGATCTGATTTCCTGTATATGTTTCTGCATTTGATTGTTTACTTCATAAGTTATTAATTTAAAGATTTCTTATTTCAGAGGTTATTTGTGATCTGAGCTCCTCTATACCTTTCTGCAGTTATTTCTTTACTTCAGATGGTCTTAATTTAGACATTTCAGCTGTGAGATTCCCAATTTCTTCTGTGCTAGTGTCTTCTGCACTTTTTCTAGGTAGGCTCAGGACTTGAGATTGCAGTTTGTTCCTTCTCTTTGTCATTTTGTATAGCATTTCCCTCTGACCTCTGGTGTACTGATTTGGTGCAGTTATAACCTTAACACCTAGTGAAATTTGGTTGCACATCTACAAAGTTTGAATTCTTCCAGTTGTGCCTAGCTTGGGTCTGGCTGCTGTGGTCAGCTTCTTCCTGTGGCAGTCCTTTTAAGTGAACCTGTTGTTTCCCCCTGGCAAGATGTTCTTCTCCTGGATTAGCTGGGTGGTTCTTGCCCCTAGCTTCTCTGAAGAGACTTCAGCTGCAGTTTCACCCTAGAGCTGTATGCCAGGCCTGGGCTTGGTCTGGAGGGCTCCAGAGAGCGTGGTGTAAGTTCTCACTCACAAATCGGGCCTCAGATGGGTCCAGAGGTGTCCACTGGGGGTAGGGGATTATGGAAGCTTTCATACACACTAGCTCGGCCTGGGCTTGGGCTTGGTCTGGAATGGTCCTGAGAGCAATTCAAAAGTTCTCACTCATGAGGCGGGCCTGGGCTCAGTCTGGAGTTGTCTACCGAGTGTAGGGGAGTGTGGAAGCTCTCCTACATACTAGTGGAGCCTGGGTTTGGGCTTTGTCTAGAAGGGTCCTGAGAGTGCAGCTGAAATTCTTACTCACTAGCCAGATCTGGGCTGGGTCTGGAGTGGTGTCTTTCCTCTTTTTGATGAGGTTAGCCAGGGGCTTATCAATTTTATTTAATCTTTCAAAGAACCAGTTATTTGATTTGTTAATTCTTTCAAATGTTTTCTTTGTCTCCAATAAATTAATTTCTGCTCTAATCTTTATGATTTCTTCCCGTCTTTGGGTTTTGGGATTGGTTTGCTCTTCCTTTTCTAGATGTTGGAGATGCAGCATTAGATTTTTTATTTGCTCCTGTTTTGTTTTCCTAATTTGTGAGAACACAACTATAATTTTCTTCTAAGAACTGCTTTCATCGCATCCCATAAATTCTGATTTTTTTTTTTTTTTTGGAACTGGGGATTGAACTCAGGCCTTTGCGCTTGCCCGGGAAGTGTTTATTCCACTGAGTCATCACCCTGGTCCCCCAATTCTGATAAGTTGTGCTTGAATTTTCATTGAATTGTAGATATTTTTCAATATCTTATTTAATTTCATTTGTGACCCATTGGTTTCTGAGGAGGGTGTTGTTTAATTTTCATGTATTTATCAGGGTTTTGTGTTTATTGGGATTTTCTAGTTTCTCTTGTTTATTTTCAGTTTCATTGCATTGTGGTCAGACAGTATGCATGGGGTAATTTCTGTTTTCTTGCACATATTTAAGTCTGACCTATGGACTAGTATGTGTTCTATTTTAGAAAATGACCCATGTGCAGCTGGAAAAAGTGTATATTCAGATGTAGTTGTTTGGAACACTCTGTATATGTCCACTAAGTTCATTTGTTCTAAGACCTCATTTAGGGCTGCTGTTTCTTTGGTAATTTTTTCTTGAACCATCTTTTTGGGATAAGGAGGTGTTAAGATCTCCTGTTAAGATTGTGGTATGGAATATTAGATTTTTCATGTCCATTAAGATGTGTCTTATATAGTTGGGTATTCCTGTGTTTCTTGTGTACATATTTATGAATGGTACATCTTCCTCTTGAATTTTCCCCCTGGCCAGTATATAGTCACCTTCTTTATTTTGTTCAATCTATCTTGGTTTGAAGTGGAGACTGTCTAAGTACAAGATTGCTACCCCTGCTTTTTTTCCTGAGGTGCTGGGGCATGAAGTATTGTTTTCCATCCTTTGACTTTCAGCCTCTGAATTTCTTTATGAGTTAAATGTGTTTGTTGTACACAGCATATTGTTGGATTTTGTTTCCTAATCCACTGTGCCAATCTGTTTCTTTTAATCATTGAATTCAGTCTATTTTCATTGATGGTTATAATTGAAATGTATTGACTTATAATTGACATGTCATATACCTGCTGTTGCTTATCCTTTCTCTCTTGTTTTTATTTTTTTTCCCTATTTAGTGGATTTCTTCCATTTTCTTTCATGGAGTTCTGATCATTTTGGTCCTTCTCTAGAACATCTTTTAGTAATCTATGTAGGGTTGGCTTTGTTGTTATCAAATTCTTTAGTTATTCTTTGTTTTGGAAGTGTTTCACTTCTCCATCAAACTTGAAAGAATGTTTTGCAGGATGCAGTATTCTAGGCTGGAATTTGTTTTCATAGAGAACTTGAAGTACTTTCTTCCATGCTCTTCATGACTTCATGGTTTGTGAGAAGTCTGCCATTATTCTGATGGGTTTTCCTTTAAATGTTATCTGTTTCTTTTCTCTAGTGGCTTTCAGTGTATTGCTCTTGTGCTGGATTTCTGGGATCCTGACTATTATATGGCTCTGTGTTTTCAATTGAGTTGATATTCTTTGGAGGTCTGTATGCTTCTATTACATGATTGTTAGACATTTTACCCATATTTGGGAAGTTTTCTGCTATTACTTCTTTCCATATTCTTTTTGTACCATTTGTATTGACTCCTTCTTTCTCATTGATGCCTATTTGTCTCACATCACTCCTAGTCTTGCAGGTGATGAATTATTTTTTCCTGCATCCTAGTTCTTTTTAAGGGATCTTTTCTTACTTTTTCACTAGTAGCAATGTCATCTTCAAGATCTTAAACTATCTTCACATTCACGCAAATGGTTTTGCAAACTTGTGATTGAGATTTTAAGTTCCTCTATATCTTTTTCACTTTGCTTCATGCAATATACTTGTTTCTAATATTTCCCATTGAAGGATTCCATCATTCTTCTTATCTCCTCTTATCTATCTTATCTATCTTACCTATCTATCAGTGTCTTCTTGAGAAGCAATTATTAATTCTTTCATTAGAGTTATCCTTTTTTTTTTTTTTTTACTTCAGAGATTAGTTCTGATCTGATATCCTTTATATGTTTCTGCATTTGTTTCTTTACTTTGGATGCTATTAATTCAGAGATTTCTTTTTTTATTTCATAGGTTATTTGTGGTCTGAGCTCCTCTATACCTTCCTGTGGTTGTTTCTTTACTTCAGATGGTCTTAATTCAGACATTTCAGCTGGGAGATTCCCAATTTCTTCTGTGCTAGTGTCTTCTGCCCTTGTTCTGACTGGGCTGGGTGCCTGAGATTGCATTTTGGTCCTTCTCCTTGTCTTTTGGTATAACACTGTCCTTTGACCTTTGGTGTAGAGCATTGGTGCAGTTATAATCTTTGTACCTTCTGAAATTTGGGTGCAAGTCTAATAAGTTTGAATTCATCCACTTGTGCCTGGCTTGGGTCTGGCTGCTGTGGTCATGTTTTTTCTCCTGTAGACTTTGGAAGTGAGTCTGTTGTACCCCTCTGGCAAGATGTTGTGCTCCTGGATTATTTGATGGTTTTGGCCCTTATCCTCTCTGCAGGGACTTCAGCTGCACAGTTTCACCCCAGGCTTGTATGCCAGGCCTGGGCTGGATCTGGAGTGGTCCATAGAGCAGGACAGAAGGACTCAGAAGTCGTGCTGGGTTGGGTCTGGAAGGATGCAGCAGTCAAAGTGGAGTGTACAAGCTGGTTCACATTTTTGTGGAAGATGGGCTTGGGCTTGGTCTGGAGGTGGCCCAGAGAGCATGGTGGAAATTCTCACTCACTTTTTATGCCTGAGCCTGGGCTGGTTCTGGAGGGGTCCAGAGAGCAGTGCTGAAGGTCTCACTTTCCGGCTGGGCTTGAGCTAGGTCCGGAGGGGTCCAGCTGGCACAGGGGAGTGCTGAAGCTCTGTCACACACTGGCAGGGTCTGGGCTTGGGCTGGCTGGGGGCACCCCCCCCCATTTGTTTTAAAGAGGTCTTTTCTTGGTTTTTCACTACCTGCAATGGTATCTTCAAGGTCTGAAAGTCTATTTTCAGTTTCATTCAAACAGTTTTGTGAGCTTGTGATTGAAGGTTTAATTTCCTGTACACCATTTTGAATCTGCTTTATGCATTCTGTTTCATTCTTATAATGCTCATTCAAGGATTCTATCATTTTTCTATTCTCTATTTTTTTATCAGTGTCTTCTTTTGAAGCACTTAGTAAATCTTTTATTATAGTTATCGTTTTGTTTTTTAATTCATAAATTATTTCTAATCTGATTTCCTCTATACCTTTCTGCAACTGTTTCTCTACTTCTGATGCTATTATTTCAGAGTTTTCAGGTGTGTCATTTCCAGTTGTTTCTATGCTATCATCTCCTGCATTTGTTCTGGTTGGGCTCATGGCCTGAGAGTCCATTTTGGACCTTCTCTTTTTCATTTTGTACTGCACTGCCCTCTGACTTTTGGTGTAGAGCTTTGGTGCAGTTATGACATTAATACATACCGAAGTTCTTACCCAAGACAGAGCATATGGTCGAGGCAGTTATAGTTTTGTATTTACAGAACTCCAATTAGGAACACTGATAGTGAGTAGTTATATTTAGTAGTTGACAAACTTTTGTAACTAATGGGTTTTAGACAGTAATAGCAAGCATTATGTCTGTGTACCTAAACCAATATTAAATTGGGACTTTGTATTTAAGTTAGTTCTCCTACATTCTCTCTGATAATTTCCCCTAATGTACCTGGAGTCTTCAGGCAAACTACTTCACCTCATTACCTGTTCCCACCTTTGCAGATTAAGAATGAAAGAAAGATGACACTCTCATAGATCTGTGTCTAGCAAAGTATCTCAGCTTTCAAGTCCAGATATACCAAGTTTGAACTAATCCAGATGTGCCTGGCTTGGGTCTGGCTGCTGTGCTCCACTTCTTCCTGATGCCACCCATGGAAGTAAACCTACTTTGCCCTCTGTCAAGACGTTCTGCTCCTGGATTAGCTGGGTGGTTTTGGCCCTAGCCTTTCTGCAGGAACTGAAGCTGCAGAGATTCACACCAGGCCTGTGTGATGGAGGTGGTTCCTGCTAGTTTGTGGATTTTCCCACAAACGTGAAGAGCCTGGGCTGGTGCTGGAGGGGATCCAGTGGGCTTGTTGGAGAGGAAGGCCTCACACACAGGCTGGGCCTGGGCTGGCTCTGGAGGGGTCCAGCAAGCACTGCAGAAGTTCTCACACACAAGCTGGACCTATGCTGGGTTTGACAACATCCAGTGGGTATGGAGGAGCAGAAGGTGTCACACACAGGTTGGGCCTGGCATGAGTGTGGAGAGTATGCAGTGGGCAGAGCAGAACAAAAGATCTTACACACATGCCTGACTTGGGCTGGATCTGGAGGGGTGCAGTGCACAGGGCAGAGTAAACAGTGTCCCTAGGTCCTTATTTTAAGAGATCTGTCCTTTCATGATCACTAGCTGCAATCCTACCTTTGAAGTCTGAAACTTTATGTTTAGTTTGGTTTCAAGGAATTTCTAATTTCCTGGAGATCTCTTTGAATTCATTTCATGCATTCTTTTTCTTTCTTAAATTGTTTGACTGCAGTTTCCATCCTTTTCCTATCATCTGTTGATCCTGGTAATTTTTTATTGTAGGTAGTTATATCACTAGTGTCAGCTCTTTTCTACAAAACATGTTCCTCAGGGATGTGGTTTTTTTGAAACAGGTTCTTGGCTTGTGTATGTTTTTAGATCCTACCTTGCCAGTTAAGAGTGAGATTTTGGTTCTGTTTCACTCAGTCCCCAGTTCTTTGGTGTTCTGCTGTGGTAAGGCTATTGCCCAGAGCTTATCAGTGTTGTCACACAAGTGAAAACAGCTGATTACAATAGATATACATCCTAATTAAAGTAGTATAATTAGCAAAAAATAAACATAGTGTCAAGCACACATTAGAAACTGACAAACCGTGGCAGCTGTTCATTTAGTACCTTAAAGCATAGGAGCAGAATCTACATTTATATAATAAAATCAATAGTAAATTGTGAACTTATATTCAAAGTGTTTCCCCCTGGAAGAGTGATTTTACCCTGTGATGTAGAGTTTTAAGAAGAATAGTGGAGCAAACAAAAATAAAATAAAGCAGAAGCAAGGCTGGAGGACGAAGGATAGCCATGCACACTTTGGGAAATTAGAGGACAGAAGAGAAAGAATGAGGGAGTAAGCAAGGGATTTTCTGAACTTGGTTTCTGGATTTGGGCCATGTGATTAGTTTTCTGTGGTGGCTGAAATTCTTCTCAGTCTTTACAAAAGAGAACAGAGAAAACAAAGAACAAAGTAACAGGAGAAAAAGACCAAAGAAACACAACAACAAAAGGAGAGAATGGGGCACCCCTTCATCCCTGCTTCTGTTTGGTGTGTTTGGTCTTAAGCACCGGGCTGGTTCACCTAACTTATCACATGTTGGCTAGTATTGCTATTGTTGCTTGGGGCTTTTCAGGTCCCTTTTGGGACCTTGCTGTGAGGTGGGTATCTCCTCTGGTCTCTGGACCTTCCCACAAGGCTCACCTCAGTAGTTTCAGGGGACAGAAGGGTTGTTCTCCGGAACTTCAGATGTGGGGAGTTGGTGATGGCAGGGGTTGAGACGGGCTTCCCTCGAAGTTGTTCACCTGAGTTGGAAGAAGTGGCCCCATTTTGCATTTTCTAACACCACATTTTGCAAGCAAATTTGACTATGCTGCTCTTTTATTTTTAGGACCATGTTAGGAGAGTCCTGGGTGTAGAGGTCTTCCTTTTTCTGAACGCCTATGCACATTGTGGTGGTTTTTCCCCAACAGCATGAGCCAAGACACCTGCAGGGAGAGCAGTGAGGTTACCAAGGGTGATGTTCTTGCAGATCTTTCCCTTTAACATCCATAGAAGTATTGAGACTTATAAATTGTTTGTTTGTGGAATTTTCCATTTAATATATTTGAATCCCAGTGACATCAGAACCAGTTCTCAGCACTGCTTTGTTTCAGGACCTGCTCTTGTTCTTTTGTCTAAATATCCCATGTCATCTCCTGAACAGTCTTTTCCCAATAAGGTAAAGGAAGCAGAGAGAGAGGTAAAGTTGTCTTTCCTATCTACAGTTTCACTTTCTTTACTTGAGGTCAATCGTGATCCAAACATACAAAAAATTCCAGAAAGAAGGAGGTTGTTAGTTTTAAATTGTGTGCCATTCTGAAGAAAATGGTGAAACCTCATGCCATTGCATGCTTACCCACCTGGGCCTGGGTCATCTCTTTGCACAGAGTAGTCACATTGTGCATACTGTCCTTATGAACCTTCTTGGTTATCAGATCAGCTGTCAGAGTACTGTAGCATGTGTGTTCATGTTACCTTTATGATAATGGCTCTACAGTGCAAGAATAGTGATGCTGACACTTTTATTGTAGTAGTATAATTTTTCTGTTTTATTCTTAGTTAGTTTTGTTAATCTCTTACTGTGTCTGATTTATAGTTATCACAAGTAGTGTCTTAGTTACGCCTCTTGTTGCTGAGACAGAATACTCAACACCAACAAGTTAAATGATGAAAGATTTATTTACCTCACAGTTTGTAGATTACCAGATATAGGCAAGTCGGGTTGATCAAGGAATGAAACATTAATTCTTCCTTTCACTAAACTGGAAAAACCTTTGCCCTGAAAGACAGGTTTTGGGTAAGGTTGGAGTTATGTCGAGCAGAATATTGCTTGTGGGATTGGGGTGTGCTTTGCCAGCAGAGCTGAGGCATGGTGAGCCTGTGACAGAAGGTGCCTGAGAGACCCGTGATAGGATGGGCAGAGTCTGCATCCTAGATGGTACAGTCAGCCACCACTGGATGGGTTGGATGATGCAACTGTGTGGCTGGTTTGTGAGGCTTGACATGGGAGGACACATTAGCCTTGAAGAAATCCACAGGTTTTGGAAAAGAATTTCATCTAATCATTATGTCTATGTTATGTCTATGTCTATATCTATCTATCTATCTATCTATCTATCTATCTATCTATCTATCTATCTATCTATGTAGGACGAGATTGGATCTGGGGCCCTTATACTGAGTAGCAACATCCCTAGCTGTTTTGAAATTTTTTATTTTAAGACAGGTTCTTACTTAGTTGCTAAGGTTCCCAGAATGCTAGTATTATATGTGTGTGTCAGTATGTCCAGATGAAAGAAGACATTCTTTAAGGAAAACAGCATTTAGTATGAACATCAAATGATTGGTTGATGGTTATCTTGATTCCCATTTGTTTGCAAAGAAGATGGGAATGGGCTATGTAACATTTTGTTTGTACTTAATGTGTTCAGTTCTCTTGGGTATTTACCTAGGAGTAGAGCTGTAGATTATATACTAATTGTATGATTAATTAAAAAAAATTCTTTTTTCCAGTACTAGGGATTAAGCCGAGCACCTTTGCACTGAGCTGCATCCTTAGTTTTTATCTTCTTTCTTTCTTTCTTTCTTTCTTTCTTTCTTTCTTTCTTTCTTTCTTTCTTTCTCTCTCTCTCTCTCTCTCTCTCTCTCTCTCTCTCTCTCTCTCTTTCTTTCTTGTTTCTTTTTGGTGTGATGTGTAGTTGTTGGTAACTATGTCTTGAAATCAAACAGAACACGAAAGTTTGTTAACCATTGTTTGTGGAGCTTCTGGTGGGAAAATTGTTTCTGCTGCCTGCTTTTGGGGGCTGGTCTCATGGTGCCACTCGGCTGACAATGGAGACAGGTGCCTGTGATGCTGTCTGTCCATCCTCCTCAGGTGTTCTCAGGCTTGGCTGAACTCAGCACTGCTTGGCTGATTGGCATCAGTGCCATATTTTAATGTATGAAATTTCACACATACTTTGATAAGGTGAATGAAGCACATCTCTTGGCTTAGGTTCTGATTATCTGGGGCCATGGTAATTGTATCATCTTCTCCTTTCATTTCTCATCTTTTGTGGTAGCCTTCGGTGAGTTTCTTCTTTTCTCTGGCTGTGTCATCTTTAAAGGTGCCATCTATGAAGTCTGCTCTCACATGGATTTATTTTGGTCTGTGTGGGGCAGACCACCTCCATCTTTTGTACATTTGTCCTCTAAGGTCTAGTAGTACCTGAAGCATAGTGGTTGTCCAGAGAATTCCTACTGAGGGAGTAAAATGATGTCTGGATTCTGCCCACTTTTGCACAGCTCATGTGGACAAGTTAACCCTCCTTTTGTGTAGTGCTGGGGTTAGAACTTAAGACCCTACATGCTAGGGATATACTGTACCATGGAGTGAAGGCCCTAGCCTATAATGTTTATTGTTAAGTACAAACAAGAGCCTAAAGTGAATGAAAAGTAAACATAATAGTTCCAGATTTTTTCTTTTTTTCTTTCAGTACCTGGGATTGAACTCAGGACCTTGTGCTTGCCAGGCAAGTGCTTATTCTACTAAGCTATTTTCCCAGCCCTATAGTTCCAGAAATTTTGAATCATGTAGTAAGATTCAGATATATAACTACATATTTGAGTTTAATAATACTGTGCAATCACCTTCCTACTTCATTGAGGATTTTCTTCTTTCCCACTCATTACCCAAGTTAGGAAAATTCTTTGCAAATATCTGCTTCACAGGGGGTCTTCCCAGTATTGGAGTAGAGCTGGATTTGTGAGCTGGCTCTGAGGCCTTGGTGGGACAGATGTAAGTGGCATCTGGCTGCTCAGAGTGGCTTCTCTTTCTTCTTGAGTCCACCTGGTGATGTGTGGGTGACACTTGTGTGAATGTGTCACCTAGCACCTAGCACCTTCCCAGCAAGGTCAAAGGAAACCTCATTCTCTGCCTTGCAGGATTAGGACTGAGAGAAGACAGGTGAGAGAAGACGCAGGCAGAATTTATGTACTTGCCACTTTGGCTCAGATGGCTGGAGGCCAGATCCCCAGTGTATTAATAGTGGGTCTCTCTCAGAGGTGGGGGCTGGAGGGAGGCGATTAGGTTCAATCCTGACATCATATGCCAAGCTGGCTCTGCCCTTGGGTGGGCTGAGCTGGTCACTGAGACCTGGCATGGTGGCTCATGCCTGTAGTCCCAGCATTAGGGAGGCTGAAAATAGGAGGATCACTATGAGTCCAAACTGTATGGTGAGACCCTGTACCAAATATATTTAAAAAAAATTTAAAAGAATCCTTTTCTTTGGGATGGAGTCAGGTTTTGGGGACTGGATTAGTTCCTGGAACAGCAGGGTGTTATGAAACCTTGAGCCTAGCCTCCCCAGGGCTCTTGCTTTCTCTTTCCCCTATGGTTTCACCAGGATGTGTTTCCCCACCACTGCTGACACATGCTGTGGTGCTCTCACCACTGCTGAGCACATGCCAGCATCGGCAGGTAAACCTTCATCTCTCTGAGCTGAATGTACCTCTTTTCTTTATAAAAGTACTCAGCCTCAGATGTTTTGTTATAGCAATAGAAAATAGACTAAGGCATGAGCCATCAAAATGAGCAAGTTCCTCAGGAGACTTACAACACAGGAGGTATTATAGGAACCAAAATACATTTTTCTCCTCTTCAGGAAGAAGAGAAAAACAATAAAGGAGACTGCTAATTGTCTCAAAGTGATCCTATGAGATATTCTTCCTATTATCCATACCCAGAACTACTAGTACAATGATAAACTATTAGCTAATATACTAATCCAGTATCAAACACTTTTAATCCCAATATCAAGTCCTAGATCTATCTATCTCCAAAATGCCCCACATGCAAGTGCACGAGGCTTTGGGGGATATGTAGATACAAGCCACAACATCATAAACCACACAGTGGAATGGGCCCAAGTTCCCCTGGCTCTCATATCTTGATTTTCAGTTCTCTGTGATATGAGTTTAATCTTCTGTTGTAGTTTATGTGTAGTTATCCCCTGCCCCAAAGCCTCATGCAGTCAATGGGGCAGCTTCTAAAGTTTGCGATTAATTAATGTTCTCATGCAAGGATAATGGGTGTGAGTGCTACCCTGTCCCTGGTGTGGGTAATTTGCATTACAGTGTAAGTTGGGGAGAAGCATGCTAGCAGCTTCAGCCTGCTCCTCCCTTTGCTCTTTGCTGTTTTCTGCTGCCATCAGTGCTTGCCCTCTGCCATGTGCTACTGTGCATTGCAGCTCGCTGAGTATGGACTGAAACCTCCACTAACTATGAGCTAAATAAACCTTCCTTACTTTTGGGTGTCAGGTATTTTGCCCCAGCCATGAGAGTAGAGTAACTGACACATCTTCCTTGGTTAAAGAAATTTCAATAAAAGGACTTGAAGGCAGTTTCATTTTCTGAGTCCCAGCAAGGCACAGGATTCATGGTTTACAGATTGTGAACTGGTTTTTCCCATTGGATTCAGATGATCAGGTGCTCAGAGACAGTGAAAAATTTGTAGGTTCTGCTGAATCAGTATTTTCATACGATTTGGCCATTGTGCATATGAATTTATACTGGGTGAATTAGGTATTTAAAGAAAAACCAGAGTTGAAGTAAGTAGGTTCATGTACAGACTGGAAAGCTATCTTGTGTTGCATTCAAGCCAAATGATTCTGGTTGCTTGAGGATCAAGACTAGGGACTCTCACACAAAACCCCTAATAATGTCAAGAATCTTTCCAACATTTCTGGAATGCCGCCTTATAAGCCAAGTATTGTCTTGTTGGTATGAAGAAGTAAATTCATAGCATTGTATTAGTCCTTGAAGGTTTTCTAATACATTTGGAAGCCAATCACTTACCCTACAGCCTGACATGAAGTCTTAGGTACAGTAGAGCTGAGAGGAGTGGTGTGGAAAAGTGGTCAGTAGCAAGGAGCTCTCTTTTGAAGAAAAGGCAAAGCTCAGTCTGGTGGGATTATCACCAGATTCCACCTTATTTTACTTTTCCATCTGCATGCATCTGAAATCAAAGTTTTTGTTACAAATAAGTGAGCATTTTGCATTTGACTGCCAGCTACCTGTACAGGACATTTGCAAATTCTTCATGTTCTTTTCATTTTAACAGCAGAACCATTGAGATAAAGCCCCCAGTCTGTATAAGGTGACCCTTCAAAAGGCATTGCTCACAGGTGTCTAGAGTAGGTATGGAATCATATGACCATCACCAAGACAGAATTGTGGAATGTTTTCACATCACTTGTGTCTGTTTTGAGGACGTGGAAGGTGCCACTAGGAGAGTGCCTCTCTTTAACCATTTTCATCCTATAAAAATGGCAGCTTGGATTTGAACTCAACTTTGCTACTGCCTGATACCAAGCAATATTGAAAACCTTTCTTTGGAATGCTAATGTAACACTTTTCTTCCATCTTATTTTAAATGGACATATTTGGCATCAGGGAACCAGAAGTGGTAAGGGCAGTGAACTTTCTAGTGATAAACCTGACCATTGAGTGAGTTCTACAATGTGTCTGGTTATTATTGGGTGTGCTTGGGCTCTGGTGTGGGCAGAGGGTATCCTACACTAGGTGCTGGTTATTTCCCTCTGAGCTCTCCTGTGGGGCTGTCTGGCTCCTGCTTACCTGTCTGGATGCTTCCCCTGTGTGCCCACCCTAACCGTGTACCTGTGCATCTGGCTCCTTGTCAGCATGCTGCCTTTCCTTTCTTGCCATCCCTGCCTGATTTTTGCAGGCTGGTTCCAATCATCCATGGCTTTGTCTCAAATCTTTGTTTGCCCTTCTGGGTAGTACAGAACCAAGGATTTGGGGACCCCACCCCTCACAGGGACTCTTTCTCATACAGTCACACAGCTTCCTGAGGACAGGGCAGTGGCTGTCTGTCTTGCTGTTGCATCCACCAAACTGCTCTTTGGGAGGTGCTCAGTCAGTGTTGGAAGGAATATTGAGACTTGTCACAGTTTTTATAGGGATGTTTGAGAGCTTTCAGTGATACAAAAAATTCCCCACTCCTGGCATGTGTGGAATTTCCTTTTTATCTGTTAGGGAAATTGTCCCAGGACTCCCAATTATACATAGATGCAATGATTATAAATTAGGCAGAGTAGGAAATTAACAGCAATAAATAATAATGAAGGAGATAAATCATAGCGATATAATGTCAAAAGTACTGTGACCGTGATCTCTTTATTTCAGGAATTTTCTTTTTTAAATTTTTTTTCAAAAACAATAGGTTTTATTCATTTGATACATACATACAGAGCTTCACAAGAGAATGAATTGTGAAGACCAGCATATGATGCATATAAATATTTTAGAAAAAGATCAATAAATGTGTGAAGGAAAAACAGGACGAATGGATACTTGGACCAGGCAGGCGATTCTAAGGATATTATTGGAAGATATATGGTAGAGGTGGAAGTCACTGAAAATTATGGGCTACTTCAGAATTTGTTTACTCAAGTTCCCTGTAGCCCCAACCACCAGACTCCAGAAGTCATTTGTTTTCAGCCTTGGTATGTAAGGAACACCCCAAAGAGTCTTCAAGAATTTGTTCATGTAGGGAAATTGAGGCCAAATGATCCTTCCCGCAGTTGTCATTCATCAGATGATTTAACCTTGACATGACCAGTATCTCAAATCAGCATTTTGCTGAGTGCCACATCTTTAACTCTGTCAATACCACATTATTGTCTTCCTGCCCAAATGAAGTGACCTATACTATGTGGAATTGTTGATGTGACCACAAGCATGCTGGGCTACCTCCTTTAGAGTATCTTTGTTACTTCTTCCTGTTAAAAAATAAGCATAGTAGAAATTATCTATTCTTAATTCTGTGAATATTTTATGTCATAAATGGAGATTTGAATTTTATTGAATGATTTTTCATATTTTTGAGAAGACCAGTTGCTCTTTACTTATTACCTCTTAACCTCTTTACCCATTAATGTGGTTAGGTATAATTATAGTTTTTGGGGTTTTTTTGTGGAACTGGGGATTGAACTCAGGCCCTTGTGCTTGTCAGGGAAGCACTTAATCCACTGAGCCATCTCCCTGGCCCTTATAATTATAGTGTTTAATGTAAATATGTTATTGAATTGCTGTGAAAAATGAAAATGGTCTGGTGCCTTTGTGTTCATGTTTAACTGAGGAGTTCAGCCTGTGAATTTTTAATCTATATGGGCACATGTTTATTAATAAAGAACCTGGTCTCTAGTACTTTTTTCTACATTGTCTTTATGTAGTTTTGATATGGAAGCTATTAATTTTTATGAAAAGAGTTGTGAAGTATTTATTCTGTATGAAAATTTGTGGTCTATTGGAGGTCACTGCCCTTCAAAAGTGATAGGATGTGAAGTATGCAAAATGTGTATGTTCTACAACTAAGTTACTATGTGACAACTAGTAACTCCACAGTTTTCATCTTTTCTTTAGACAGGAATTATCTATTTAGTAATTTTTGACTGCAGCTGACTTTCAGGTAACTAAAACTAAAAGAAACAGTGAATGTGTATGTATTTACATACAAGTGTATGTATTTGTACAAAATACATGTATGTTTTGCTTTCTGTGTACCTGAAAAGAAATAATCCTGTAGTATAGTGAGCAGCAGTAAACTGCAGCTTTTATATGTTGAAGGTGGCTGAATATTAGTAAAAGGAATGACTCTAAAGGACTACCTACTATGTGACTCCAACCACCTGATACCATTCTGCGAAAGGCAGAAGTGCGGAAATAGAAAAAAAAAACAAAAAACAACAAAACAAACAAAAAACCAGGGATTTTGGGAGAGATGGGGATTAATGGTGGAGCCCAGGAATCTGTTTAGGGCAGTGAAAGTACTCTCTTACTGGTGGATGTGTCAGTATACATTCGTCAGAACCCAAACAAAGTGTGGACCTTAATATAAACTGGTCTTTAGTTCATAATACTTTGTCACTTTTGGTTGTTCAATGTACCAGACTAATACATGAGGATAATAAAAAGGGAAACTGAGGCAGGAGTGAGGTGCAAGGGAGGGGAGTGTGAGAATGATTTAGTTTATGTTTAGTTTTTAAACCTAAAGCTGCCTTAGAAAATAAAATCTGTGAATTTACAAATGGTCAAATGAAAACAGTCTTATGATTCAGTTTTCCCTTAGCTTGATTCTTTTTTAAATAGCAGTTTTAAATGATTCACATATGATAACATTCACCGCTTTAAAATGTACAACTCAGTGGTTTTTAGTATATCCACAGAGTTTTGCAAGCAACTCCATAATCAGTTTTAGAACACTGTTTCATCACCCTGGAAGTACACTCCATGTTCATTCAGCCTCACCCTTCCTTGTTTCTCACAACCACCAATCTGTGTTCTAGCTCTATGGATTTACTCATCCTGAATTTTTCAAATAAATAGAACTATCTAGAATAATGGATATTTTCAGTGGTTGAATGTGAAGGAAATGCCATTTGACACAACGACTCAATCAGTGCAGTGTTTTCAAGATTCACTCATGTCACTTTTTTCTTTTGAAACTTAATCATTTTAGGACAGTTCTAGGTTTGCAGAAAAAGTACAAGCATAATGCAGAGCATGCTCACTCCCCACATTCTGCTTCCTTTATTAGCATCTTACATCATTGAGCCATTTTGGGTGCACGATGCTAACTGAAGTCCACACTTTATGCACACTGCCTTAGTTTTCATCTGGTGATTGTTTCTGTTCCAGGCCCCACTCAGGACACATTATATTTAATTAAAATATCACTTGAGGCTCCTCAGGAAGGTGACAATATCCCAGACTCGACCTGTTTGATGACTGTGCCAGTTGTGAGGCTTTCATTGACTGTCTGGACAGGGTTTCATAGATGATTTCAACCCCCACCCCACACTCCCCACAGTGTATTCTAATGCTTTTCTCCAGATTAGCCTGGAATGGTGGGTTTGGTGAGGGAGGTACGGAGGTGAGGTGTCTTCTCAACCTGTCATATCAAGGATGAACACGATCGGATACGTCACTTTGCAGTCGACATTTTCATTTGTGAATGATCCTTTGATGTGTAGCAACATTTTGTTTATCTATTCATCAGGTAAGGAAGCATCAGCTTGCCTTCACTTGGCTGTAATGAATGATACTGTCATGGACATTTGTGCAGGCTTTTGTGCAGATGTATGCATACTTACATGTATGTCTGGTGGTAGACTGTGGGCTCGTACAGGAATTTTATGATTAATATTTTTTGGAGACCTGCCAAACAGTTTTCCACAGAAGCTGTACTATTACATTCTCTCTGATAGCTTTTGAGGGTTCCACTCACTAACTTCACTAACTTGTATTACTATCTGTTATCCAAGAGTCCTGGGCCTGACTCTTTAAAGTGTCCCCCTCCCCCGCACTTTCTGAGTGTTACTGAGTGCAAAGGTTTGGCTGAGCACATTCTGTCACTCACTACACAGAAACAGTGGTGAGTTGGGTTCCTTCACCCCCACTTCCACTTGAAGAATAGAGAGGGTAGGCAGATATAAGGTGCAGGGTCTGAAGGGCAGCCTTGTCACTGTTGCTAGTGTACCCAGCTTTCTTTCAGCACGGAAGAAGGTATGGGGTGTGATATACATTGCCTTGCTGGGTGGGGACATGTGGTCCTACTTGTTTACTGTCTAATGCTTCTGTGTTCAGAGCCACAGGCTGTGACATTAATTGCACTATCCATCCGGATTCCAACCTCTTCTTTGACATTGTTTCTCTCTTAAGTATCTTCTTCCTTCAGATCTCTAGGCTTTGGGTTATTTTTCCTAAATTGATTTATAGATGACCTTGGCCAAGGAGTTTAGAACTGAGAACCTAACCAAGGAGCGTAAGGGGGAAATGACAACAAGAGAGACAGAGCAGAAATTCCATTGGCGGGGAGATTTTGAAATCTGTGCCAGACCCAAAATGGCTGAGCTGCAAGATTGCTCTTAAATTATTTAATGGAGTGGGAAGAATGCAGAGGGTCAGGGGGAAATTAATGACCTCTCAGGAATGGTAGGTGATGGAAAACAGATAAGCAACACATGAATAAATAAAGGGAATTAATCTTGGAGCCAACTGGAAAGAAGTAAAACTGAAGAATTAGGAAAGAAAAGTGCAGCGCCTCTGGATTTGCTGCTGACCATAGATTTGGAAGCAGGGAACATTTTCCACCAGTGGATGGGAAAACTTTGAGTGCTTAGGAAGCCTGTTTTTTTTTTTTTTTTGTTAAGGATCTGAAATGGTTTTGCTTACTATGTTGGTGGCCCACTTTAGTTTTCTTCCCCTTTTGCTTGTTTCTTGGGAAACAATAGTTCAGGATCTAATGTATCTGTGTTATGGATGAAATCCCAGAATTAGGGCATGAAAAAGGGCCCCCTAAATAATCACTGTGATCTTTTGCTTGAAATCTGAATTAGAAGAAAGAGGAGGAGGAGGAGGAAAAGGAGGAAGAGGAAGAGGAAGAGAAGGAAG
>NW_004524768.1:4353385-4357339 GCF_000260255.1 Octodon degus | reverse complement strand
AGGAGGAGGAGGAGGAGGCAGCCTAGCTGTGTTGGAATGAGGATCTTTGGATTCAAAGTCCAGCAAACACTGAAGGAGACCAGGGCGTCCCTCAGGCGCACTTTGCAGGAGACGAGGTTCCTCTTAGAGGCCTTGGTGTAGGGGATGGTGCATTTCTAATTTCATCGCATTTTTTTTTTTTTTTTAACTGTGCTGGGATTGAGCCCAGGCCCTCACACATGCTAGGCCAGCACTCCATCTTTTAATGAGCAGTTCATCCTCTGGCCCCAACTACAATGCTTGTTGACTCCTGGCAAGAATATGGAAGAATTTTAGGTATGAAAATGATGAGTGGCTGAGGCAATAAACTTGCATGATTAGATCAAGTCAGCCTTGGCTGCTAGAGACAGAAACATCTTTTCCACCTTCGTTCTTGTTGGTTTCCCTCCTGGGTGGATTCTGTTGCAGCATGATGTGATTTTTTTTTGCATATTCCAGAAGCTTCTGGACTTCCTCAAGGCCTCCTAAAGCCATTTTGGGTTCTCAGATCCTTTGCTAACAGATGCTACAATATAATTAAGAAAGAATGACAATAGTCCAACAGTTAAATCCAGATCCTGCCAGAATAGACAGCTGTTTGCAGCCACCTCCTTGCCTTTCCCCAATGGGAAGTGGAAATGTACTGAACTTCCCCAAAGGTGCCAGGGAAGGGAGTGCACTGGCTGAAAAGGGGAGCTCCTGGGCGGGACATGTGTACAGGTGTGTATTGGGAGCTGCATGCAGTAGTCACAAACCTCTTCATGATCCCACAGGTTGGGGGCACTGTACCTTGAACTGTTCC
This sequence comes from Octodon degus, assembly GCF_000260255.1. Taxonomy (NCBI): domain Eukaryota; kingdom Metazoa; phylum Chordata; class Mammalia; order Rodentia; family Octodontidae; genus Octodon; species Octodon degus. The sequence goes on along the minus strand of NW_004524768.1, from coordinate 4,356,519 downwards.
TCCTTGGCCTTGTAGATGATAATAGCACTATCCAATTGTATTCTTATTTTTTCATTACTAGGAATTAAACCCAGGGCCCAGTTCATGGTAAATGGGTGTTTCTACCACTGAGATGCATCCCACCTCAGTGACCTGGCTACTGAGCTAGTATTGAGAGCTCAGTGACTACAAATTCCAGATGGTAGATTGAGACTCAACTGAGTGTCAAGATGAACTTGAGCCACTCCTGCTGCTCTAAGGATGGTGACCCCTTTGTTTAGATGACCAGTTTCTTATCCTAGAAGGAAGTGTCTGCCAGGTACATTGGGGGAGAGAGAATATTCTTTTTTTAAAATGTATTTTAGTACAGGGTCTACAGGGTCTCATGACACAGATCAGACTTGTAGTGATTGTCCTGTTTTCAGCCTCCCAAACACTGGGATTACAGGTACATGCAACCACACCCAGTCTCAATCACCGTCTCAGCATGCCTCAGAGGTGGGGCCAGCATGGCATGGTGGGGATCAAACCCCAGTCCCTGTACTCTGCCTAAATAGGTGTTTTAGTCTGCTGAGCAATCTGGCTGGCTTGGAGAAGGAATATTTTGAGGTGGATGATAGAACACTTGTGGATTTCAGAGGTGGCTGATTTATTCTTTAGTGGTGTTGCTAAGTAGACTTCTGATGCTTCAGTCTAAAATCTAGTGAAGAAACTGTGAATTTCCCCTGCCTTCTCAGAGTCCTGCCCTATTTCTTTCTTTCACCAGCACTGAGTTGCTCAAGAGTGAGGAGGTTCTTTGGCAGACTCATCCTGATGGACCTGTACCTGCCATGGCAGTCACAGCCTCTTGTGGGTGATTGGGTGAGGGCGAGTATACTTCCTGTTTCTGGCCAAAGAGATAAAAGAGAAGAAAGGATTTTCTTTTCAGGAATAAGAGTTGTTGAGGAAGGCTTTACCTCCTTCAGTAAAAGTAAACCCTTTGGTCAGGTAGCTGGTATGACCCCATGAGCTGCCATCAGGGGCCATGAGGGAAAAAAAACTCCAGCATGAGGATAGAAAACTTCTTGCTAAGCATGGCAGGATGAGAAGATGGGAATAAGCCTTGATAACTACATGGGGTATCCTGCAGTTCTCATATAAATGACTTCAGTGTGCTTTGAATATGTCTCTCAAAGGTTCATGTGTTGGAACTGGGAGATGAGATGTTTAAGAGGTCATTAAATAGATGAAAGGCCAATGCCATTGCCTTGTGAAGGATGAGTTTGTACTTGCTGTATGTGGAGGCACAACAGGGATGCCCTTGCCAGAAATGGCTTCACCATCTTGGGATTCCCAGGTACCAGAACTGAGGCTGAATAAATGTCTGTTCTCTGGAAATTGCTCAGTTTGTGGCCTTCTGTTACAGCAGTGTGAAACAGATGAGGCGCACCTATATCTTGTGGAGTTTTCTGCCACACGTGCATCTCTGAACCTCCTGACTGCTGGAAGGGATTCTACCTTAGTATACCTCTTAGGAATTCATTATCATTCTAGAGCTTATTTAATGAACAAACAGAAGCTCATTAGAGGCCTAAACTCTCAAGAAATACATTTGAGATACTGTCATGTTTGGCTGGAAAAATAATGTTTATGAAGTTCCTAGAGGGCCCCGAGCTGGGTTTGGATGTGGCACATGGATTCTGAATTTGTGAGCTTGAAACTTAAATCATTTTGTGGTGCATTGTTGCCTTTCTCACAGGCTGGCTGTGATTGTGTTGCTCCCTGAGGAACAGGACATGACTCAGTAGCCAGGAGAGGTGGCTGGTACCTGGGGGTGGGGTGGGAGTCAGGCTGCAGTTGACTTTGGGGAGTAACAGTCTGAGTGTTTCAATGTGGCAGGGAGTTCCTAGCTAGGAGCTCTTTTGAGAGACTTTGTAGTTTTGTTTTGGTGGGGATGGAGCCCATCTGCTTTGCATCCAGCTAATTGCAGCCTTTTCTTTATATTTTATTTTGAGACAGAATCTTGCTAAGTTCCTTAGACTGGGTTGGAACTTGTGATTCTCCTGCCTCAACTGCCTGGAGGGTTAAGATACCCAACTGAGATTTTGTAATTTTATTCTGCAAGAGATTTTTTTAAATATTAAAATTGGTTAAATATATGTACAGTTGATTGACAAACTTTATTTTTATTTATTTATGTTTTTTTTTTTTTTTTGCAGAACTGGGTATTGAACTCAGGCCCTTGAGCTTGCCAGGCAAGCACTTATCCCACTGAGCCATCTCCCCAGCCCCTAACTGCCAAACTTTAATTAATTAATTTATTTTTGAGACAGTGTCTCACTGTATAGTTCATTCTGGCTTTGAGCTCACTATGTATTCCAGGCTGGCCTTGAACTTGTGGCAACCCTCTTTCCTCAACCTCTCAAGTGCTGGGAAGACAGGTGTGTGCCACCATGCCCAGCCCACTGAACTTACAGTGTATGGTTCAGTGACAATCAGTAAACTCAAATTTGGGCAACCATCGCCACTGTGCATCCCTGAGACTTTTTGTCCTGCTAGGTAAATACTTTCCCCATGAAACTGCAACCCCTCATTCGCCACCTCTGCCTCTGGGCCACCACTCTCCTTTCTAATCTCTGTAACTTTGCACACTGTAGATACTTCCTATATGAAAGCCTTTGAAAATTAGATTTCTTGACTATTGAGATTGGTGAAAGCATTGGCTGGCTGAAAAAGAAGAGGACTTGGGGCAGTTTAGAGAAGAAATCCATTGGAGGTTGCCAGTAGGTCCTGGGAAGCAGAGTGGTAAAGAAGAGTTGCATTTGCTTAATACAGCCTTTCAGAGTTCAATCCCTGCTCTTCATGATTTTTAGAGATATTCTGTGGACCATGCTAATTCTTGCCTTCCCATGCAAAATAGAGGCACCATCCCATTGTACTTTCTTTCGCAGTAGGTCCTGTCTGGGCACCGTGGGTCAGTGCATCTGCAGAAGACAGCTGTGATGCCCCTGTGTGTTTTCTGAGTTTATCTGACTCAGGATATGGTATTCTTTCCTTTCCTTGTCTTTTAGTCCCTCTCTTCCTTTCTTCTTCTTCTTCTTCTTCTTCTTCTTCTTCTTCTTCTTCTTCTTCTTCTTCTTCTTCTTCTTCTTCTTCTTCTTCTTCTTCTTCTTCTT
>NW_004524768.1:4310384-4353285 GCF_000260255.1 Octodon degus | reverse complement strand
CTCCCCCTCACCCCTCCTCCTCCTCCCCCCTCCTCCTCGTTTTTTTAATGTATTTAGTACAGGGTCTGCAGGGTCTCACTACACAACTACACAGATCAACTCATAGTGATTCTCCTGTTTTCAGCCTCCCAAGTGCTAGGATTACAGGTGTGTGCCACCACGCCATCTCAGCATGACCCCGTAGTGGGGCCGACAGGGCATGCCAGTGATCGGACACTGGTCCCTGCACTACCATTTTATACTTATTTTGATGGCTTATTCTGTAAATATGTTTACCCATTTTTATGATCTCAGGAGAACATTAGCTAATGATCAGACCATTCTTTTAACTCTTAATACAATATAGGAAACAGAATAGTAAAGAAATATTACATTTGAACTACTTAGACTAGAACTATAACTGACAAATCAGAAATATTCCAAGTTTCCACTTAATGCATGTTCTCCTACATTTAATATTTTTTTCTGAAAAATTTAACTTTCTCTTTCCCCTCCTCTCCCTCCATTGTTCTTTCCTTCTGCCCTCCCTCCATCCTTCCCTCCAAGTTCTCTCCTTTCCTTCCTTCTTTTCAGTACTGAGAATTTAACCCAGAACCTTTACACTGAGCAGCATCTTAACCTTCATATGCCTTTTGCTTTGTTTTAGACACACACGTGCATACACAGAACAAATTATTGTGAAATAACTTTAGGTATGCAGAAAAGGCCCCCAAGCAGCACTTTTCCACGTTCTCTTTCCTAGCTTCCCCTAGTGTCACTGTCTTAAGCCAAAGTGGTGCATTATCAGTAGTGTGATAGGTATCACCAGGTTAATCACAGACATTGTTTTATCTTGGTTATTTTTTTATTTTTACTGAGATCTGTTTGTGGTATAGAATCAGGTCCAAGAGCTCACACTGCTTTTGGTTATTATGTCCCCTTTGCCTCCATTGGCCTGCAAAGGTTCTCAGCAATGCCTGGTTTTCTTGACCTTGACACTTGGGAAGGGTACTGATTAGTTTGTTGTAGTAGGTCCCAGACCTTGGGCTTGCCTGTTTCCTCTTGCAGACGCGATGTTGTGTGGGTCAGGAACATGAAGTCCCTCCGTCCTTTTGAGGGTGCTCATTGATTGCCTGGTTAGGGTGGTCTTTGCCAGGCTTCTTCACTGTGGACTCCTGTGTGTCCTGTGCTCAGCGCAGGCATCTTGCTGTGGGACACTTGGGGCCTGAGTATCTTGTCCTGTCTCATCCAGCAAGTTTAATATCCATCTGGGGTTGGCACTTGCAACAGTAATGACTGTGTTTTTCTTTTTTTTTTTTTCTGACTGTGTGGGGCTTTGTAGTTTATCATCTCTTTTACATTTAGAAATTGGAATCTTCTGTCCCTGCTCCCCTGCTTATTTATTTATTGAATTATTTATTGCAGCTTATTTTTAAAATACTTTGTTCTGGTGCAATGCATTTTTCAAAGGGAACCTGTATGTATAACACCACATGTTTTGTACAGGAGCAGATGGTAGGGTTGAATGTGGACATGGAGATGGGTCCAGTGGGGCTGGGCCCTTCCTTTGTTTTAGGCATTTGTTTGGAAGCATTGTTTATACTGAATGAATATGATATTCTTGAACAATTTTCTACTACTACAAGCTGTCTGCATCATTCTATGTTAAATTATCACATATTTATGTATTTAATATAAAGCCAACTTTTAAAAATATAATATCTGCATTCAAAGTTAATTTTTAAAGCTAATTTAAACACAAATTAATTGATGTTAAAAAAAACTATAGATAAAATCTATCATTGTCATTATTTTTAAGTGTATAATTCAGTAGTAACTATAATCACATTATACAGTCATCAGTACCATCCATGGTATTTGTTATTTTGTTAAACCTAAACTGTACCCATAATACCTCATTATTTCCTATACCTCCCCTTTCCTGGCCCGTGGTAGGCATCATTCCACTTCCTGTCTCTATGACTTGGACTACTCTAGCTGCTGCACTCAGAATTTGTCTTTTTTGGGATTTATTTATTTCCTTTAGCATAAAGTCATCAAATCTCATTCCTTTTGTAGCATGTATTTCCTTCTCTTTAAAGGCCTATAATCAGTTTTAGGCCAAATTTGCGTGCATGAGTGTGTGTATACACCACATAACACACTTTATTCATTCATTCATCTGTTGCTGGACACTTGGGTTCTTCCACTGTTTGACTGTTGCGGATAATATGCAGTGTATATGGTGCAAATATTTCCTCAGGACTGTCATTTAATTACTTTGGCTATGTCCAGAGAAAGATCAATGGACAATGTGATGGCTCTGTTTCAGGAGACCCCATACTGTTCTCCATTGTACTTGCACTGATTTCATTTCCACCAATAATAAAGTTCCTGTTTCTACACAAAACTTGTTATATTCTCTCTCTCGCTCGCTCTCAATTGGTGTTGCTATCTCCCTGGATTTTCCTAATAACTAGTGGTGTTGAATATTGTTTTATGTTCAACTCATTTGTATATCTTGTTTGGAGAAATGTCTATTCAGATACTTTTCCTATTTTTAATTGGGTTACTTAATTTGTTTTCTGAGTTTTCTTTCCCTTCCTTCCTTCCTTTCTTTCTTTCTTTCTTTCTTTCTTTCTTTCTTTCTTTCTTTCTTTCTTTCTTTCTTTCTTTCTTTCTTTCTTTCTTCTTTCTTCTTTCTTTCTTTCTCTCTCTCTCGAGATAGGATCTTGCTACATAACCCAGCCTGGCCTTAAACTCACATTGATGTCTTTCCCCAACCTCCTGGGTGCTGAGGATTGTGGATGTGGCCACCTTGCCCACCTTGCGTTGCTTTTTGTGTAGTCTGCATGTTAACTTATCAAAAATGATTTGAAAATATTTTTCCCTCTATCATAAATCGATCTTCCATGATTTACTAAGGTGTACTGTCACCTTTGTACTCTGATGCTTATTTCCTTTGCTGACTCTCATATGTCACTTTTACTTCTGCTGCCTTTGTTTTTGTGTTAGATCTCACATACTGGTATCACTATTTAGCATAGATTCCCATATGAGAAATTAATATATTCCCAAGATGTTCTGGGGTACAGATACCAGCAGTAGTGAGTCCAGGTAGTTATACATTGTTTGACAAATTTGAACAAATACATTCTATGACACATTATTCAATATATCCTGCACACTGAAAATTTCTGAGATTGTCTTTTAAACCACAACATTACAAACAGTAGTCATTGCCATTTTAAGTTGATGTTCTGCTAAAGTGATGGGCCAAAAACCGTGATAATGACAATACCCAAAACAGTAGTAAATGTTTTGGAGTGAAAGCACAACATTTCCTTCTTTTTTGAAGGAAATATTTAACTCCCAAGGGGTTAATATTCACAGACAAAGTATGGGTAAAGCTGCATCTTTCGTACAGTTAAGCATAGGCACTAGGGAGGAAGGCAGGCCTGGCCTTTGCTCCTGCTTTGCCCCTCAGTGTGGATGGGTCTCTGCTTTGCTTTGTGGAGTGGAAACCAGATGAGTTATAGCCTCCGGTGCTGTGGCTGTGCACTTGTGTGAGCAAATTCTGGACTCTGTGATGGTTCCCACCTTCCTAGAGCTCTTTGAGGGTGAAGTATGCCCTCAAAGACCCTTTCTGAGGATCTTTGCCCCAGACACCAGCCCTGGGATCCTAGACTTGTTGAGAAGTGTGCTCAGCCTGAGACTCCAGAATAGATTCCTGGAGGAGAAGGAAGAGCAATTAGTGAACAATTTAAATTTTTTTTCATCTGAAAGAAATTCTATAGGTTGTTTTTGGCACAGCAGGGTGTTTCATGAGGCCCTGAGGACTCTGGAGCTCTGGAAATTAAAGAGTTTTGGGGTCATTGTGGTTTCTTTTAAAATTCTTCTCTTTTGGCTCCATATTGACAACAGCCTGCTCTTCCATGATTTACTAATTTGGGGTGATATGGAAGGGAAACTCCCTGCTGGTTTGCAGACTTAAACTGTCCAGTGTGTAGGTTTTATGGATTTTCATAATAAAATTATAAGATGTTTACATTTCAAGGAATTTGAGGCACTTTTCTTAATTGGCATTTTCTCCTTGAAATCTCAGTGCTGTTTCTTTTGGCCCTGTTGAATGTTTTAAAACCTCAGGAGCTCATTTTGGATAATCTTTTAAATATGACATTAATTTTACTAGTTACTAATATCACTTTTGAAGTTACACTGGTAAAATGCTGAATTCTTATAAGCATCTTTCTTTGGGGCTGATATTGTTTCTCTATGGCAGTGAGCTCCTTGTACACATCTTATGTAAATATTTCCTCCCCTGGAGTGAGACTTGGCACCTGCCTACCCCTGGGCTTGTCATTGTGGGTATTAAATGAGTTACCAAGGTCTTACGACCAGTGCCTGACTGCAAAAAGTTTGGTCGAGGTAACGCCTATCAGGTCTACTTGTTCTTCTTCAAAAGTTACTAAAAATGTGTTTTCCCTGACTATTGCATTTTTTTTAAAATTTTATTTATTTATTTATTTATTTATTTATTTATTTGTGTGTGTGTGTGGCCAGCTCAGCCCACGGGGGGGGGGGGCTGGCTGGCATGTGGTGCTGGGGGATTGAACCGCGGTCCCTGTGCTTTGCTAAGCTTGTTCTAAGTAGGTGCTTCAGACCACTGAGCCATCTCACCAGCCCCGACTATTGCATTTTAAAAGTCATCTGATTTTGTATAGTTGGGATCCCCCTCCCCAGTGCTGGGGCCGAGCCCTGGGTCTCCTGTACACAAGTGCTTTTCCTTAGAGCCGTATCCCCAGCCCTGAGAGACGTCTTCTCTGTATCTCTGATCGCTGATAATCTCATAAGAGATGTGCCTGTGGCTGTCTCAGGAACTGCATAGCTAAAGCTAATTCATCTCCGTGCTCTTCATGTATAGACACTGTCCCTACTGCTATGGCACAAAGGTCCACACCTGTTGAAGTTTAGTCCTTCTTGGGAGGTGTTTAGAGAGAGGAAACTTGATTTGTTCATGGTGTGTGGAGGTGGGACTCATGGAAGGAAATGAGATCCTGTGCACTGTGATTTTTGAAGAGAGACCACACCAGAGATGGTAGCCTGATTGTGAGCTTCAGAACCATGAGTCAGATCAACTTTCGTTCTTCATAAGTCATACCTTCTGTGGCACAGCATAAGAAAAGATGCCACGAACCTTGTGAACCAAGGCTGAATCAGGGAGTTGGTTTCAAATCTCTCTCCCCATGTATAACACAGCAGGATTACTTGTATCTCCTGAATAATTCTGAATTCTACTCTCGATTGTATCTTTTGTTGTTGTTGTTGTTGTTGTTGTTGTTGTTGTTATGAGGTGTGATAGTCTGGTGTCCCATTGCTGGGATAAAATACCCAACCACACGACTTAAAGGAGTAGAAACTTAACTTGGCTCCTGATTTCAGGGAATTCAGTCCACTGTCACGTGCTCCGAGCCAACAATGTCATGACAGGAGAATGAGGCAGAGCAGAGTGTGAGATGGCTGGTTAGGTCTTGTGTCTAGATATCCCTCTAAAGCCTCATGCAGTCATAGGTAGGACTTTTTCAGAGGTAGCTGGATCTAGAGTGTATAATGCTAAGATTGATTCATGGTGCAATGCTGAGTTCAAAGACACTAGGACTAAGGGTGGAAGTATAAATTCACTCTAAATAGCCTGGATAAGATAGTAGGGATAGAAAGATGCTGTTTAGGTCTCCACCCTGCTTATGTGCTTTTGCTACCTTCCGCTTGCCATGAACTGGTCCTACTCTACAGTGCCCCCCTGCCAAGCCACCCTGCCTGGGAGCCAGCTGGTCATGGACTGAAACCTCTACAAACTGTGAGCTAATTAAACTTTTCCTCCTTTAACTTTGGGTGTTGGGTATTTTGTCTCAGTAATGAATAAAAGCAACTAGGACACCTGGGAAGCAGAGCAGGACATTTCCAGAGAGGAAGGTGACAGGGACCATATGCAACACCCAGTGTCACATCTCCATGACCTACTCAGAAGTATGTTTTACAATATAATACCCTAGGTATCTAATGCCTAATGCCCTAGGTGTCTCCCAAGTCAGTCAAGTTGACAGAATTAAGCTTAACCACCACACAAGAGTGTGTAGTGTACCATTTTGTAGCCTGCAAGAAAATTATTTCCTATCACAGTTCTCTTACAAACCCTTGCTATCTCCCTGGGCAATCTGTATCCCTGTAGTCTGGCCCTTGCCCAGTCCCTGCATGGGGTGGCCAAGGTGACTGGACACACACCAAGTCTTGCAGTTGTTCTGTCCCCGTTCCTCCACCTAGACCCCAAGGAGCTGGTGTAGCTTTTGTAGGAGGCTTAAGACTTAATTCACTCTCTCCTTGAGTCCACTCAGAAGAGAAATGCTTCCTTAAAATGTTCTGAGGTGACTTCTGTGTATGCAGGATAAATTCCAGAAATCTGGGGAGCTGGTCTCTTTTGAGATTTTACACTGAAGGGGAACTTGTGGGTTTCTGGAAGGGGTGGCTCCAAAAGTAGCTATTCTGACAGCACCTTCCTATAATGATTCCCTACTGATTCTACACTGAGTAGAAATGAAGTCATGTGATTAAGGCGCTAGGGGATATTGCTCAGTGGCAGAGCCCATGCTTAGTATGTGGAGACCACTATGATGAAGAGCAACAGCCCAGAGCCTCCCAGCCCATGGACACGGGAGACCATCCTTCTCTTCCTCTTCCTGGTAGGTTTGGACCCATCCTCTGGCCTGTGTGTATTTGAGAGGGGCATTCCCACAAGCCACCAGGGATGTCCTAGCATGTTGATGTCAGGGGGGCGGGGGGCTTGGGGACCACCTACCTTTGACCTGGAGAAATGTCTGTGTGGGCCTAAGAGCATGCTGTGGGGCCATCTGACTTGGAGAGCACGGCTCCTGCTTGCACTGAAAGATGGTCGTGTGTTTTCTTTTATGGGTCTTGTATATTGCTGCGATGTGGTCCCTGCCAGTTTATCTTCCTTGATTTAATAAAAGAAGCAGATGGATTCTAGGAAGTAGCTGTTGAACGGGACAGGCTTTCAGTTCTACAAGATGAGAAGTGGCCTGGGGACAGATGGTGGCAATGCTTGCAAACACTGAATGTATTTAGTGCTAACACAAAACAAAAATGGCAACTTTTATGACATATGTTTACTACAATTAGAAGAAAAGAAAAAAGTCTGTAAAACCCGTACTTACTGGGCTAATGGCTTTTTTTGTGGCTTTTTTGGGTTTTGTTTCATTTTTATGTGTTGAGGGTTGATTGCAGGCCCTTACACAAGCTGGGCAAGTGCTCTAACCCTGAGTCATGCTCAGTGAAGGAAAGCTGGATCCTGGACTTGAGGCAGTCTTTGGTGCTTCTCAAACTGTTGGTGTTAAGAACTTAGTGGCTTCTCCCCGTCAGTCATTGTAAACCAGTATTCTTCTAAACTATAATATAAAGGCTTCATAGAAGAATAAAAGGCATATTATGAAATTTAGTTAGTGCAAGACCATTGGCCATAACTTAAGGAAAAACAACTATATGAATAAAACCTAAGAAATTGAGAGTGAAGAGGAGGTCACACTGTAGTGGCGGAGCTGACTCTCAGGATACGGCCATTGTTAGGTGAGAAAGGCAAGAAGCATGTACCTCCCGTTTTCTCCTGCTGGCAGGAAAGGGTGAAGCTTAGCTAGCAGCTCTCTGTCCTCCTCCTCACTGCCCTTTGCTCCCCCTTGCACCCCAATGGGCTGGGACCAGTGGCTTCAGTGTCCTCCATAGCTGTTGCAGCACTGCTCTCCACCCAAACAGCAGTGCAGCCAGCCAGGCAGCAGCGCCCTCCCCAGCTCCAGGTACTACTGCCCTTTTGGACACCAGAGAGGGCATCCTGGAGTAGGTGAAATCAGGAAGGCAGGAACCTGGGCCCTTTATTTGCATGTCCAGCACTCACAGCAAGCCTTCCAGAAGGTTCCCTGGTATCAGTCCTCACCCTCACTGAAACAGGCCTGCAGCCACTACATCAGCAGCACTTCCCAGGCCCTCCTTGGGTGTCAGTCTAGAGGGCTCCCTTCTGGGTACTGGCCCCTCAGGCTGCAGCACAGGCCCTGTTACACTAGAGATGCCCTTGTTTTCCTGTGAAGCTGCTCCTGATTTCTCTCAGGTAGTGTAGACTGAGTGCTCAGCTTTCAAAATAAGATGAATAAACACCCAAGAGAGTGTTTGGTTGTCAACACGAAACAGCTGCAGAGACCAGCAGCCAACTAAGACCACTACCTGGTAGGACTGAACATGAACTGGTACCTGAAATCAGTGACTGCCAGCAGTGTAGACCCAGAACTCAGTAGAGTTAACCTGCAATGCCTAGCACAAGCAGGGATCAGACAGTGACAGCTGGCAGAACTGCATGTTGCTGATTCATGATTTCCATCTCAACTGAGCAAAAGAATGCCTGGGTGCTTGACAGAAGCAGGAACTGAGGCTCTACTTGCTTTTGAGTCCTGGTGACTCTAGTGGCAGTCCTGTGACTACCTGCCAGGTTAGTTGGCTTGGGGCTGCTCAGCTGTCCTCTGATACATAGCCTTCTTGGCGAGATTGCTGAGATGTCTGTGAGGCCAGGGTGGGTTTTCCCTTCTAAGCTTGAGCTTATTCTTGTGGACACCTCACCTCAGCACTGGGCAAGAGCTACAGAAGTGCCTGAGCTTCCCAGCAGTCCAAGTGGCCTTGCAGTGTTGGATGTGTGCCAGCTACTGCTGCCATCTCCCTGCTGGTGGGCAGCTAAGGTTGCTGTCTGAACTTCAGGGGCCAATTCCTCTCCATGTTTTTTTGTACTGGAATTGAATGTGTTGGCATTGAGCTATATCCCTAGTCCTTTTCATTTGATTTTTAGATAGTCTTTCACTAAGTTGCCCAGGCTGGCCTCTATCTTGGGACCCTCCTGCCTCAGTCTCCCAAGTAGTAATTACAGGTGTGTGAAATGATGTTTGGGTCCTTTTGAGATTTTGATGTGGTTTAAAATCCACTCTCTTGACTTAAATTTCATTATGCCTCCTCAGCAATTATTATTGTATTTTTTTTCAAAGAATTCTTTTAAAATAAGCACTGTTTTCCCTTCATTAATTATAGTTTCTTAAAACCAGCAATTCAGAGTTGCACATTAATCTAGCCTGTAATTTTCTACATTAAAAAAATGCAATCTTCTGCTGGCATCTAGAATTTCCCAAGAAAGGCACTACATTTAGCTCTTTAAAGAAAAAAGAGAAAAAACCCAGGTTGGTCGGTTCCCTTTCTTACTTGGGCCTTCTCCCTGATTTAAGTTTGCTTTAATTTCCATTTTCTGTTCTGAAATCTTTGATGTTTTGTTACTCTTTCCCATCATTTATCTACCATATCGAACAAGGGTTAATGGTCATTTTAAAACGAGAAAAAGATTCTGGAGTGTATATCTGTGCATTTGTAGTATATGGTGTGTTTGGGTATGTGTGTGGTGTAACTTGTATGGAGTACAGTGTTGATGTGTGTGCTTGTGTCTGATATGTGGTTAGTGTTTGGTATGGTGTGGTGTAGTATGTGCAGGTGTGGAGTATGGTGTATTTACCTGTGCCCCATAGCCCAGAGCTTTAGAGTGGCCTGGGCAGCAGGCAGGCTGTGTTGTGGTGGGTCAGTGCCCAGCACAGTCTTTTTCCCATTTGAGTCTCTCATTAGTTTGGGCTTGAGCCCTCCCCAGTGCTAGTGGCATCAGAAGGGAAAAGCCTGGGGGGGCCAGCACTCAGGGCTGTGCGATTGCAGAGGCTAGAGCCGCCCATCCTGGGGCACCATCCCCACCTTGGCCTTCCGTGGGTGAGTGCTGCTGTGAGATCTCAAGCACCGAGCCAGAACTCTACTCTTCCTTGCTGTCTGCCTCAGTCTCCCCATGGGAAACAAGTGTTGGCAACTATGTGGCTTTCTCCACAGTGCTGTCATGTTTGGCTCTTGGACCAGGGCCTGCCATTCACCTCTGGAGAAATGCTGGAGGGAAGACACCTCTGCCCTCGACCTCTCTGTGCTTTGCCGTCTGAACCCCTCAGCCAGCATATTTCTGGGCTGTGGCTCTGAAAGTAGTCAGTACCCTCCTGACAGACTCACAATACCCTTGGGTTGAAGGTGGGACAGAACGAAGTTTGCATGCTTAGGCAAATTCAGGGACCAGGGTTCAATCCCTGGCACCACATGCTATGCCAGCCCCACCCCTGGGCACACTGAGCAGGGGATGGATTCAGGGCATGGTGGTGCATGCCTAGAATCCCAGCACTAGGGAGGCTGAAAACAGGAGGATCACTATGAGTCCAAGCTGAGTAGTGAGACCCTGCACACACGCGCACGCGCGCGCACACACACACACACACACACACACACACAGTGAGTGGTTCTCTGAGGACCAGATCTGAGCACCTCGCACTTTCCCATCCCCTTATTACCCCTAGTGTCCAGATCTCCTCCAGGTTTAGGAAAGGATGCCACATGTTAGGGCATGATTCTCAGTTGTGGTGGTATTCCTTTGAATACCTGAAACCATTCTCCTTTAGAAATATTTCATCCCTCCACTGATCATGTGCTTAGAATCAAGTGGATTTGCTTCGTAAAAATGCAGCAGTATCCTTTTAACAACATAAAATAAGCATGGTCATTTTTTTAAATCTTTGCTTGTTTGGTACAGGGTCTCGCTAGCAACTCAGACTCAAATTGGTCCTCCTGTTTCAGCCTCCCCAGCACTGGGATTCCAGGCGTGTGCTCCCATGCCTGATTTTGGTGACCTCCACAGCGATCCCGGGATTCTGGGACCAGCATGGCATGTGGTGCAGGCATCAAACACCAGTCCTTATGCTTGCCAGGCAGGCACTAAACCACTTTGCTATCTCTCCAGCCCAAAGCATAGGCATTTTGTTGATACAAATATCACAGACAACCTCAGCTTAAGCTCATTGCATGAGCTTTTGGTGAATGGTGTCACCTCTACTGCATTCATTTTCATTCCTCTTTGTGTGCAGTGTTACGTGAGTGTGCAGAAGTGGCAGGCAGCTGTCCTATGGTGTAGAGAATGTGGGAAGAAGTATTTGCCGGGGTTAAGCTTGTGTCCCACTTGAAGAGAAAGAGAAACAACATTTACTGTTATCTTTACAGAAAATGTGTAGGCTGGGGTTGTTTGTTTAGCAGGTAGGTGTCTGCATTTAAAATGCTTGATGAGGTCAATTAAGACTCAGGACAGGGCGGGGGAGATGGCTCAGTAGGATAAGCACTTCCCTGGCAAGCATAAGGGTCTGAGTTCAATCCCCGGTTCCACCCCCCAAAAAAAAAAAAAAAAAAAAAAGACTCAGGACACATGAGAACTTGTACTGTAACATCATGTAACTCAGTTGTGTTCCAAATTTTTGGATCAAGGAGATTATGGGGCCAAACAGGAAAGTGATTGATGATGTAGAGTGTGCCTAAGGAGAGTCACAGGGAGAGAAAATATTCTCTCAGGCTTTCACAGAGAGCACATTGGCCAAGCAATGGCCACGACTCATCCACATGGCTGACACTGACAAAGGTTCTACAATCTGAGGTACAGGATCTGAGGATAAATCCTGAGGGGATTTCACTGACCTTATCAGACCCAAAAGCCACAACTCTTGTTGTATAAGCCCTGCTTTACCTTGGTCTTAACCATCCAGCTGAAAAGTATAAAAATGAAGTATAAGAAGTAAAGCCATGTTATTATGTTGAGCTATAGGGGACTCAGGTCAACAACTCCTGACGTTGCCAGACAAGTGGAAGACCCAATACTATTATGGACTACTGGACTATTTTGGAATATTTTGCTGAGTCCACACACCTATAATATTTAAATGATGAAACTAAACAAAAAAGGGGGATACAGATGAATGTCCATTTTGTATCTGTATTCAAATTGGTTAGGATTGATATATAGCTGCATTCTCTTATTTCAAGGAATACAGAGATTTGTTCCAATAGTGTTTGTAAATAGAATATCATATCTGCATCTTGTACAACAAATAACCACTAGGAAGACAGTATGTAATGTGTTAATTTTTGAAACTGTCCTACCAATTTGATTTGAAACTGTCTCATTGCTATTTATTTCTCAAGAAAATTATGGAAAAAAATAAATAGAATGCTTGATGGAGGAATCTGGAGATTTAAAATCTGGGCTTTTTTTTTTTTACTCCAGAGGGGGTGGGGGAAATCTTAGGTATGAATCCCCAGCTGCCCATGCACTTGACTTCTTATTTCGGGAGTTTGTGCTGCAGCAGAGATGAGGTTAGCCTAATGGGAGAGGACTCTGAGCGGCGCCCTTCCTGGCTGGCTGGGACAGGGGAACCAGGCAGGCAGCTGGCAAGGCTGGTGGGATCTGACACTACCCCCAGGCTTGGGTCTCTGATTCATCTTCCATGGGATTCTTCCAGAGGCAGTGCTGAATAGAGGCAGTTGGAATTTTCTGCGCATTCATACATTAGGGGAATTTTTTGTTGTCGTTTTTGGGTGAGTGGGGTTTTTCCTCTTCTGTTTTCACTGTATTAAAATGCACACAAATGTAAAACTTTACCCTGTTCGCCATTTTTCAGTGGCATTAAATAAATCACATTCTTATGCATTATCCCCACACCATGTGTCCCAAACTCCTTTTTCCCAAATGGAAACCTTCCCCAGCCCACACTAATGTTGTTCCCAGTCCCTAGCAACTGCGGGCTCACATTTAACTGCCCTTGGGGCCTCAGGTAAGGGGGATGATAGCAGTCCTCATCCTTGTGTGCCTGGTTTATGTCACCGAGCATAACGTGCACGGCCTGGATTCCATTCCCTGAGTAGCGGGCTTTTGTTTTCTGTTTGCACTAGGGGAGATGGAACCCAGAGACTCCGTGTTAGGCAAGCGTTCCTACCACTGAACTACATGCGACCCCCTCATTCATTTTGGCAGTGCAGATAAAATGTTCAAATACCAACTTCATGCTAGTGAAATAGGCTCATATTCAAGGAGTTCAGTGTTGTTCTTTTGTTGTTATCTCAGCAGACGTGTGAGGAAGATAGTGTCCTAAAAGGTTGCCTGGAGTCTGGGGGAGGCAGGGTGGCTGGGGAGGTGACAGCTGACTGTAGCAGCTGTCGGCACAGGTCCCTGTGCACCCCACGGGCTGCTCACCCTGGTGTGCATCCTTGGGAGGCCTTGACCATGCTGAAATAGGGTGAGGGGTGGGTGGAGAGGCACCCAGGGTGTGGGACTTGGGTTTCCTGGAGGAAATACAGTGACGGAGCCTTGTAGGAAAGGATAGTTGCTTCATATTGTGAGACTCAAAGAAAAAATATTGATTGTTCTGCTTCAGCTTAAAAATGATTCACTCTTCCATGTAAGAGAGAATTTGATGAAGAAAACTTAAGGTCATTGTTTTTCACTTATTTCTTTCCTTTTCTGAATACTTAGGAAAGTTCAATCAGCGTCCCATCCAAGTTGAGACCCTAGCCCATGACCCAAGGGGATCTGACTGTACCTCTGGAGGTGATTCCAGCCTGCCCTATCCTGGTCTGTGCCTACACCCTTTGGAACAAAGCCCCGTATCTGCTGGTGGCCTCAGTGTGGCAGAGCCCCTTGATTCCCTCTATCTCCAGCCCACAGTTTCTAGGTGGAAGAAATAGGAATGTGTTCCACTGTGCAGATTAACTTGGTGCACCTTGTCCAGTTTAGTTAAGGAGGCTCTTTTTTTTCCCCCAAAACAGAGGAATTGAATTCAGGCCCTTGTGCTTGCCAGGGAAGCACTTATTCTACTGAGCCATCTCCCTGGCCCTAAGGGGGCTCTTCTGTACAAGTCTGTTTTACCACACTGTCTTCAGCTCTTTTGGTGAGTTACTCAAAATTTTGGGGACTAAGACCTTCCCCTACAAGGACCTTGCTGGCACAGAGGCCTGGGAACTGTGGGACAATAAATAAAACTGCTCCCCAAAATGCCAGAGAAGTATTTTTAGCCTGCTGTAACAGGAAGATAATGTGCTGAGCTAATATTTGAAGTCATACAGGGCTTTTTCTTCTACTGGAGAGTAAAAAGTTCAGTTCTGCATCAGAGAAGAGGTTGAGGGCGCTGTGGGTCCGGTTATGCGGGAGGCAGCCAGTGGACTGCACTCTTTCGGAGCCCTCTTTGTTTTACGACTTCCTGCACAATGTGATACACAACCTTAGACAAGCAGGTTTGCATTTCTCATAGGCACAGCTTGATATACCATAATTTATAGGTGTATTGCCAAGGAGTCAACTGAGAGTGGGTAGAAAATACAAAGATGGACTTGTGTTGTACTGAACTCAAACTTTTTCTTCTTGTCATGAAGCCCTAAATGGCATAGAATAATGACTATTGACACAGAATTTACCCTGGATTAGGCAGTAGAAGTCATCTAGCAATGATTCAGGTGTATGGGAGGACACACATAGATGTATATGATTTTATAAAAGGGTCTGAGCATCCTTGGATTTTGGTATCCATGGGGAAGTCCTGGACCCGATCTCCTGTAGTATCAAGGGTTGACTGTACCATATACTTCATGTGGTATACATACCATATACAGTAATCTGTACTATGCCTATTTATAGTGTAGACTGCACTGCAGATGGACACAGTTGGGCAGCCAAACGAAATGGTTTTATAAGACAGAACTTCTTTACTCTGGGTGAGACAGTGTTAGGTTGACCCAGTACGGTGGGCGTGGGGTCAGCAGGCAGAGGGCTCCTTGTGCTGCTCCCTGCTTCTGTGTATTATAAACACATTAACATTTAACAAAATCTGCCCAGACAGAACTTTACAATCTAGGAGCTTATTAAAGTATATTTTTGAATTCTAAAATCTTTGCTTCTTACTTGCTCTTTAATTAATATTGGATTAACTTCTTAAAAATAAATGTGTATTCTAGGCTTGATTATTTACCCCTTCAAGTAAGGATGTGTGTTCCTGTGTTTTCCAAATCAAGCTGTGAGATGGGTCTCTCACACCCTTTCCCTGAAAACAAGACCTAGCAGGAAAGTAATCAGTCTTGAAAACTAGAGATCAACAGTCCAGCCCCCGTCATCCTATCCTTGCCTCATCTGCCATCACTGTTCTCTTGCTCTGTGGCTGCACTGTAAAGTAGGTGAGAAAGGATCAGTTGCTGGGGTGGGCATTTTTGATCTCTAGTTTCTAAGGCTGATTTTTGTCCAAGTAGGTCTGATTTTCAGGAAAATGTTACAATTGTCATAGCACTTTCCAGGATATGAACTCTGTGGTTCTGTGACAAGTGCTGATTTAGACTCTTGCTCTCCTAGGAGAGAAGGTAGCTGAGGGACCTTCATGGTTTCTTGGAAGCCTGTTACCCAGCCTCAGCCAACTCCAGCCACCATCCTTCTCCTTGTTTGTGCAGTCCTCTCAGTGTGGCATTCAAGTGAACTTTCTCAGGCCCTGGTTCTGTCTCAGCAGCCGGTCCTCTGCTGGGTCTTGTCTTCTTTTTTCCAGGCTTCTCTCAGTTGCTTTTGGATGGTTCTCTGCCTTATTTCAAAAGTGCGGGTGCACCCTTGCCTGCTCTGTTCATGCCGCCTCTTCCTGCACTGTCTGGATGCATGACTGTGCTCTCCTGTCTCTCTCCACCCCTCTGCCCTCTTAGAAGAGGGCCTAGTCATGGTCTTCCTGCTGCTGTGGCCCCCCAGGCACAGTGGAGCTCAGCAACCCCAACTCCGCTGTCCAGAAGGGCAGGGCTCATGGACGTGCTAGTGATTTCATGAGACCTGTGCCCAAATGGCTGCACCTTTTCATCTTGACACTTAATTGCCTTCTAGGGAACACTGGCATCTTGATGCTACCATTCAGTGAGCTGTGTTTTAACATTAAGCCACAGCACTTCTGGGAGGTGAGCTGGCCCCAGACCCTGGTCCCCACAGAGCCTTGTGGAGGGCACTGCGTTGTGTGGGAACTGTGTGCCTTGCTACACCATATCTTGGAGCCCACCCCACTTGGAATAAGGGTGCTGGGGTTCTTTGATCTCTAGGTACTTTTAGATTAATGTTTTACCATATTATCAAGGCTGCATTCATAGACCCAGGGTGTAGATTTTATACTCATATAAGCTTAGTTTCCTGTTTCTCTGATGTGTATATGTATATCTACACCTGGGTATGTATAGTGTATCTTGCACACATGTATACACACATTTGTATATGTGTTGAGTGTACATATGTTTTTTTCTGGTATGTGTGTATGCATACCAAGAAAAACATTTGCATATATGTGAGTGTATGTGTCTATATAAGTGGTTGGTGTGTACTGTGTGTGTGCATGCATAGATTTATGCTTGTGCATGTGTATATCTGTTGTCTTTGTGTATCATTTCTTTGTATGTATGTACCTCTCTGTGTTTGTGCATGTCTGTGTGTATGTGATGTATGGTATAGTATATACTTTTACTATGTTTGTATGAGTGTGCATGCATTTTTGTGTGTGGTTTCCTAGAGTGTGTGTCTCTAGTCCAGGTGTTGAAAGCTAAAGGCAGTGTCCGGGCACCCCTCTGAGGAGCTTGCTCACTGGTGGAAGCCTTCCTCTTCCCTCCGCGCTCCTCCACAGGGCAGGAAAGGGTCTGTCTGTAGCTTCTCCCCCATGCCAGGGGCTGCTCTCCTGGCTGATCTGCTGCAGAGCTGACTCACTTCCCTGGGTCTATCTTACATACTGCTTAATGTTGCCCGCACCTGGGGTGACTGATGGGTACAGGCAGGGCAGCCTCTGCATGCTGGTGCATGGAGGAGGCTGCAGGCTTATTTGGCTCTCTTTGACAGAGAAAGGAGGCCCAGAAGGGGACATTCTTCTGAGGTTCACTGTCATGGCACTAGGTCCTGTGCTCCTGCTCTCTGTGGCTGTGGCCATGGTCCCATTCTGTGAGGCTGTCAGCAGGTGCAACCCCTTATTTGCTTGGTTGAGTCCGTGCCTCATTCCAAAGTGTGTTCCTTTCCATAGCATCCCAGCACCCCCAGCCCCCGGTGAGATTTGCCCTGGGGAAGTTAAGGCATCCTGAGGTCAGGGGCCTGGCTCATCTAGGGGGCTTGGGCAGCTCTTGTCTGTGTCACCAGCTGCATGCTGGGGTGGGGCTGTGGCTCTCTCTGTCCTTTGTGTGCAGAGGCTGCTCAGTTCTGGCTCTGGAGAATAGAGAACAGGAAGATGAACTTGGGCTGGCTTTTTCTTTTTCCCTGTCTGGAGACTGTGGGCTCAGCTGGAGGCCACCTTCAGGGCTGAGGCAAAGGATGTGGTCTCCCACAGCACTGCCAAGACACGTGCTGTCCTCAGAGCAAGCTGCTCTTCTGCCATGGGCCCAACTTCATACCAGGGCTCAGGGGGAGGGGGGAAAGGGGGGAACTACAAACTCAGCTTTGCGACAGCATTGCTCTTTCAAAGTGCTGTGAGAATTGACAGCTTACAGGCACCCGTGGTAAATGTCTTCCCTGCTGGAGGGTCCCTGGCCAGCTCTCTGGGAGCTGCACTTTGTGGTTGACTGGATGTGTGTCTGTCTGGTATGCACTGTGCATTGTGTCAACTCCATAAAAATCGTACCTTCCCCAAGGCAGGGCTCTCGAAGGGTTCTCAGGGTGGTACTCCAGCTCTTTGTGTTTTCTGGAGCACCTGTCCATGAAGAGAGTCACTGTTTCTACTCTGCAAGGTTTTGTGAGCTTTGGCTGTGGGATGCACACTGGATGGGCTAGGCCCAGTGCTAGCCACTTGGTGCACTGGTCCAGCCCTGGCAAGCTCTGGACTGAGCTTGTGCAGCCCTCTTTGTGATCTGGAGAGAGAGTGGGAGAGAGAGAGAGAGGTAGAGGACAGAGAGTCTGTCCACCTGTCTGGCATCCTCAGGCATCAATCCTCACGGGAACTCCCTCAGAAGCAGACCTGCCTTAAGGCAGGTCAACAAGTTCTGACATTGCCAGTGAAGCGGAAGACCCAATACTATTATGGACTACTGAACTCTTTTAGAATATTTTGCCGAATTCACACACCTACAATATTTAAATGACAATGGAATACTCATCTCAACAAAACAACAGGATACAAATGAAGGACCTTCTTGTTGCATAGGTCCTGCTTTACCTTGGTCTTAACCATCCAGCAGAAAAATAAAAACGAAGTAAAAGAAGTAAAGCCATGGTGTTATATTGAGCTGTAGGGGACTCAGGTTAACAATTTCTGACATTGCTAGTGAAGCGGAAGACCCAGTACTATTATGGACTACTGAACTCTTTTAGAATATTTTGCTGAGTTTACACATCTATAATATTTAAATGATGGAACTTAACAAAAAAGGGATACAGATGAATGTCCATTTTGTATCTGTGTATTCAAAGTGGTTAGGATAGATATATAGTTACATTCTCTTAATGAAGAGAGGGATTTGTTCTAATGGTGTTTGTAAATAGGATATCAAGTCCGCATCTTGTACAGCAATTAAACACTAGGAAGAATGTATGCAATGTGTTAATTATTGAAACCGTCCTACCAATTTGGTTTGAAACTGTCTCATTGCTATTTGTTTCTCAATAAAATTATGGGAAAAAAGAAAATTATTTAAAAAAAAAGGCAGACCTGCCTTAAGGGAGAGAAACCTGGGTGACCTGCTGGGGCAGCTCTGTCCTTGGACTCAGCCTCGATTCATCCTTAGAACTTTGGCATAGATGTCCCAATGCCTGAAATGTTTCTACTTAGAGCTAACAGTGAGTTTTTAAGTAAGTCAGGACCCCCAAGCTCCTTCCCAATGATTGTCTAGGGCTGTCTAGGGCTGTCCTCCCTGCTCATTGAGGCTGTTCCAGGTTCAGCCCACACCCAGCCTTCACACCTCTGGCCTATGATTCCTCCCACTGGGGCCACCCTCCTCCTGCTGTTGAGTCTGCTTGCTACTCAATATGTCTTTCTGTTTTTAATCTGATGAAATTTTGCTCAGGTGATGAAGTTTGTTTCTTACCTTCCTCCTCCATATGACTCTGTGATTCATTCCATAACCTTGATTGGCACCCTAGAAGGGAACACACCAGAGGACCTCACTGAGTGTCATTGTACTGTTGTGAGATTATCCTGACCTCAAACAAGATACTACACTGGAACATAGATTATAAATTAAGCAGTACAATTTGCATACTATTATTGTTAGTTGTTTGATTATTGTGCCCTAACCCTCCATGTTCTTTTGGGGTGTTTATTCTGATCACAAGGGCTGGGCAGGACTGAGCCAGGGTTCCCCCATCCACCTGGAGCTCCAGTGCACATGTGCAGGTCCAAGTGGTTCCAGCTCACAGCCCACGTAGGTCCTGATGAGAGGAGCAGCTTCCTGAGGTGCACAGTGCCCCCAGCTTCCCCACTCATTCTACAAATGATCTGTGTTACCCAGAGGAGAGGATGTTAGGAGGCAGCTAAGGGCGGTGGAGCCCAACGTGTTTGCTGTGGTTTGGCCAAGTGGAAAGCTGAGTTCCCTCCGGAACGATGAAAGAGCCAAGTGTTGGAAAAGAACAGGCCTTTATGTTGGTAAAATGATTAGAAAGCCATAAGAAAAATGCAGGTCTGGACAGAACATTGTTTTGTTTAATCAGATCTAGGCTGTAAAAAAAAGAGAAGTGCCCTTAGAAGCATTTTTTATAGGGATTACTATATAAATGTGCACATTTCTCCCATTCGGTTTATAGGCTTAAACCAAAGGGGGAGGCTGCAAATAAGTCTCTATTCCTGGTGTCTGATGAGGTAATTCCTCTAATAGGAACCAGAACCAGATAGTGAGCCAGAACCAGATAGTTCAGTAAGAGGAAAACATATCCAATTGTGTAGTTGGCACAAAAGTCCAGATAGGGACAGATCTTTCTAGAAGGAGATGCCTGTAATTTGATCACCATAGAAAGAAGTGAGGATCTAAGGAGAATAAACTCTGTAGTTTTTTAAATGGTGTTTCTGGGAACAGCATGGTAAGCAGAAAGGGTCCAAGGTTACATGTCAAAGTCTCTGCTTGAGACAGGGCTAGGAAAATGCTTAGTGGGGTGGCACTGTCAAGACTCCTGGGGGGCCTGAGAAAGGATGGTCCCAGGAGGGGAAAGCCTTTATCTACATGACAGTGTTGGAATCTGTGAATTTTTCTTCTTGCCTAAGGAAAACAGATTGGGAGACTGGAAGACTTTTTCAGAAATACATCCTAATTTCCCTTGGGCCCTATGGATTTTATCCTTTTCTCCCCCAACATTAAACATTACCATTTGTTAAAAATGGAAGGTGTGGGCCAGGGAGATGGCTCAGTGGATTAAGTGCTTTTCCCTGGCAAGCATAAGGGCCTGAGTTCAATCCCTGGTTCTGCCAAAAAAAAAGGAAGGTGTTTGAATATTTTTAAGTGATTCTCACATAGGCTAGAATTTTACTGATGTTGAAACAACTTAACTTTTCATGCTTTGGTGGGAGTCTCTGAACATGGGCTTCTCTGCGTCACTAAAGAGAGAGGTGTTTTTTGTTTGTTGGATTATCTTTGCTTTTACAGCAGTACTTAGGAGGCAGGTACAGACAGTTCACAAATACTATTTCTTGCTCTAACACTGCCCCAATCAAGTGTCATATTAGCTACACCTTTAAACTCACATCTATTTCTTATTATCATCTAATGTCCACATTAGATGGCTTGTACATTCTGTGGGTCTGGACAAAGATATGGCATATCTCCACCATATGCATATGTCCACCACATGCCACACAGGGTAACATCACTGCCTAAACCTTCCCTGTGTTCCATCTGCTCACCCGCCTACTCCAGAGCCCTGACAACTCCTGATCTAAGCTATCTTCCGTTTTTCTGGATACTGTGGAGTTGGGATTGTCCAAAATGTGTCGTCAGATTGGTGTCTTTCACAAGGCTAATATGTATTTAAGTTTCCTCTACTCTATTTCATGGTTTGATAGTCATTTATTAATTATAATTTTATTATTATCATCATCATTATTATTTTAGTATTCTGTCAACTATATGATATACAGTTTGTTTATTCACCAAATCTACTGAAAACATATTGGTTACTTCCGGGTTTTGGTAATGATGAATAAAGTTGTTACATACCTGAATATGCAGGGTTTTTTGTGTGGTCTAGATTTTCTGGTACTTTGAGTAGATAAGAAGAAAATGATTGCTAGATCATATGGTATGATTGGCTTTGTAAGATGCCACCAAACTGTCTTCCTGAGGGTCCTCCCCACTCTGCAAACATCATGGGTTTAGGGAATAGAAAGATTAGTCTGAGACCATGCGCTGTGTTGGGGACTGGAGCCCTGAAATGGGGCTGGTTGGGAGGTAGTGAGACCACATCTGGACCTTGGCTTTACTCTTTGTGATTAGGCAGATTTTGGAAGACTTTGAGCAAAGAAATGTGGTGATCTGGTTCCAGGAAAGAAAACACTCACCAATAAGTATTGTGCTAGTCAGCTAACATCTAAGTCAATACTGGGGAAGAACAATGTAAAGGAGAAAATCTTTACTTCAGCTCCCATTTTCAAAGGTGTTAGACCATGGCCAATTGATTCAATTAGTTTTTTTTTTTTATATATATATTTTTTAAAATTTTATTTGTGTGTGTGTGTGTGTGTGTGTGTGTGTGTAGCCAGCTCAGCCCACCAGGGGGCGGTGCTGGCTGGCATGTGGGGGGGATTGAACCGTGGTCCCCGTGCTTTGCCAAGCTTGTTCTAAGTAGGTGCTTTAGACCACTGAGCCATCTCACCAGCCCCTCAATTAGTTTTAGAACTGTGGTGAGCAGAATCATTGTGGTGGTGTGTTGGAGGGAAGCTGCTCACTGCATGTCAGCCAACAGCAGAGGGAGGGACAGTGTTAGGTAGGAAGACGTGGAAATGAGTTAGAGTCCCAAGATCACTCCTCCATGACCCGTTGCATCTGCCTAGGACCCACCTCTGGGGGTAGCCCATGCTGCTGTGAATCTCTCAGTATTATACCCTCATGTACTGCTCTGTTCCCATGGGCCCCATATCTGAACATGGGGCTGCATTGAGGACCAAGCCTTCAATGCCATTAGCCTCTTGGGGGACTTTTTAGAATCAATCATAGCAGGGTAGACTTTCAGTTTTGTAAGAAGAGTTGTGGAGATGGATGATGGGGTCATTTGCTCAACAATGCAAATGTACCTATGCACTTACACATGGTTAAGGTGATGAAGTTTTGTGTTATATACATTTTATTACAGCTTGGGGTTGGAGGATAGCCTCAGAAAAATTTCATGTGGCAGAGGGAAGGATGTGGTTTGGATGACAGGGCCCAGGGTGAGGGAGTCACCCTGGGTCAGGGAATGTGTTGGAAGGTAGAATATGAAGTACTGGGGGAGGAGGGAGTGTAACACAGAAGTGACTTCTGAGACACTGATGGGCATTATTCTGTTTGCTCCAAGAAGCAGATTCCAAAAGGTGATGAGGTATGCCAGCATGTGTTAGGTCTGAGGGAGGAAATGGGAGAGCAGGAGGGAGAGGAGAGGCGGAGGAGTGTGCTGGGAGGCCTGACTTGGAGAGACTGAGGACAGTGAAAGAGTAGTTAGAGAATCTTGTCTGATGTTCTGGATTATAGTGGATTGCCCACTGGTAGTCAGCTTGTTACACCCAGTTGAACTAAACTAGCATCACACTGAGTGTGGGAGTCCTACTTGAGGATTGTTGTTAGCAGCATAAGAGACAGAACTAGAGAAGCCATTGAGAGGCGCTTAGGGAGTTGCTGATTCTCTTGGGCTCTTTTGCTGGAGGACCTTGTCATGCTGGCTTTCCTGATGAACTTGGCTGTTCTTGTTGGAGGAAAAGATCAGGATTTCATTGTCATTGGGGATCACTTTGGTTCACTTTGGGGCAGCTCTGGTCCTCATCTTGACCATCATTTCCTGGCTCCATAGAGGAAGATGGTGCACTGCTCAGTCTCCTGGAAAAACTTGTCACATTAGCTTTCCTGATGGCAACTCAGCTTTCCTCATTGTTGGAGGAGCTTAACCCATCACTATTACAGAGGATGACTGTGGTACATTTTGGGGGAGCTCTGTTTCTTATTTTGAGCATCACTTTCAGGCTCTAGTTCAGATCCCTCAGCCTGCTAGCACGAATCCTTCATCCTACTGGCACAGACTTTCTAGCTTCCACCACTGATCTTGGGCCTTCCCAGCACAGACCCATGAAACAGGTCTGCATGATACATTGTCATGGGCTTTAGGCCTCCATTTGGACTTGCAAGAGGCATTGTTATGAACTTCAGGTCTTCAGCTGGACTGATGCAGAACACTGTAGTGGGATCCTGGTCCTCAGCTGGCTCCTTTGCTCTACAGTGTATGGACAGATTTCCTGCATTCATGAATATGATTCTTTGGGTAATTCAGTATAAAATGATCTTATAAAATATATGTCCTATATTGTATTGTTCCCGTGGCAAAACCCCAATCTACCACATGGGTGCATCAGATTTTGGTGTTGAGATGTCCTCCAATTAGTGCCAGCTGTCCAAGGACATAGTCTGGGTTAAAGCCAGACTACTGACTCTGTCTCACCTGAAGCATGAGATCCAAGAATCATGTTCTTGTTTCTGCTACAGTATACTTTTTTTGTTTAGCGCAACAAATTTTATTTAACACAGTCAATCCCAACATTTAGCATATGAAAAGCTTATGGAGAACAGAAAATGTATTAGTAAAAGCCAATCTTTACCCAAAGAAAGCAGAAAATATATTACTGGTTAAAAATATTTTGCATTTGAATGATAAACTGCAATAACTTATTCTAGGCACGTACTGATAAGAGAAAAGAAGAGAAGAAAAGAATGCTCTAGAAAAAGTCAGTCTCCCACTGGTAACAGAAGTCAGTAGAGATCACTGAGACCTGCCCTGCAGTTTTTCTTGCTTTTTGCATTAGTACTCTCAGCTGGAAATGTTTCCAAGAAAATGTGCATGCTTCAGGCAGACATCCAGGACTGCAGCTCCCCGCCTCAGGGCTTCTCTCAGGTAGTGGATAGTCTTCAGTAGTAATTTCCTCTCCATAGAGATGGAGGATCTGTTTATATAGTGGGGCTGTGGGAATGAATCTCTCATTGATATCATTGTTTTCAAATTGATTTTTCATTTTCTCCGAGCAGAACTGACTCCTTTATCCTTTTTCAAAAGATCTCTATTTGTATCAACTCCAGCTACTTCTTGATCCAAGTGGGTGAGTGTCCCTCCCAGTTTCTGGTATCCTTTCTTCAGGTCTTCATTCTTCCTTTGTTTGCTTTAAGACAATAAGCTCTGCCTGGGCAGGATCTATTTCTTCCTTCATTTGCCACCTTAGTTTGCCACTGACTGTTGAAGTGAGAGAGGCCTGGGTGGTGTCCTCACTGATGGTACCATCTCTGCGGGGACCAACAGTGGTCACAGGAGACTGGAAAGAGTATTGGGAGCTTGTGGCAGAGTATGGACCTTGTCTTAGTTACTCTTCTCTCGTTGCTGGGACAAATACCTGACACTCAAAATGAAGGAAGGAAAGGTTTATTTAGCTCACAGTTACTGGAGGTTTCAGTCCATACTCAGCTGGCTCCAAGGCAGAGTGGCACATAGCAGAAAGCAACCTTTCATGGTGGCAGCAAAGAGCAAGAGCACAAGGGAGGGGTAGCAGCAGCTCAAGCAGCTGGCTTCTCTTCCCACCTTACATTGTAATGCAAATTACCTGCCCCAGGGCAGGGGCAGCAACCACGCCCACAGTAATCAATCACAAACTCCAGAAGCTGCCCCAAGACTGCATGAGGCTTTGGGGGGACACCTAGACACAAACCATAACAGACCACCAGGTTGGTACAGAACCCCAGGTAGCCATTGGGTTTGGGAGGGTATCCACATGGGTATTCAGAGCATCTACTGGGCATGCCTGGCATGATGAGGTATTTGGTGGCTCTGTTTCCTGGTATGGTGCGTAGGGTGCTGAAGCCATAGGACGAGAGCAGACTGGAGATTTATCTCCAAATATGACAGTCATGACCTGAATAAGTCCCAGAAAGTCTGACTGAGGATCTTTCCATTCATGCAGTTCAACGAGATATATTTTCCCATTCACATATGGGAAACAACATGCTTTCCCATTTTAATAGTCATTGAACTAATAGGTTTAACAAAACAGGGGATTATATGACTATGTGTCCAGCAATCATAAGTATATTGAAAAATTTACATATTACCTCTGGAAGGCACAGGAATTGTTTCAGTAAAGTTCATTAGTTCCCTAGAACTTCCATCACTGAAAACATGAATCGAATACAGGTTTGAGATCTTGGTATAGAGTAATAACATTTGTAAGTAATTACTGACAGTTTCGGGTACAGTTATGTTTCTGTACTTATACTTAGATACCATCTTCTTGAGCTGGTATCTAAGCCAGCTCAAGCCAGCTAAGCCAGCTCTGACACGACCATGACAGCAGTCTAGCAACTCCTGTCCCTGCTTGCAGAGGGTCAGTCGCACTGGGACCACCCCAGGCTGTCCTAGATGGTCACTACAGTTAGACTTTTAATTTTGTATTTAGTATCTTTCATTGAATAGAAGTTGAAAAATAATTATTGGTAAATATACCAAGTACTGCGTTGCACAGGTACAGGCCGTCACAGAAAGACATGAAAGAGAGCTGCCATTCTCGAAATTTTAGCATTCAATGTGTAGTTCGCTTGCTAGACCAGGTATCACTCTGAACTTTATAGTAACCAATTACACCCTACTGAAACACATTGTGAGAGTTGCCCTACTTAACAAATGAGGAAACTGAGGTACGGGGAGGAGAAGGGACTTGCCCAAGTTCATATGATGGGAATTATTCCTGCTCTGCAGTGCCCCTCTGCAGGTGCTGGGAAGAATTGAAGATTTCAGCTGTCCTACACTCCGGGGCATACAGCCAGTCCTCTTAGGAATGCGGTGGAGATGTTCATTTCTCTTTCATTGTGAGTTTCTGTTATGTGTCCACCTAACCTGGGAGCTCTATAAGTCTGGGTCTAGAGGTCAAAGGTGCTGGTGCTGGCTTTCAGTGGAGAGGTACACAGGGCAAGGCACGTAGGCCTCTAGGACAGGCCCGAGGTGACCTCAAGCTAGGCAACAGGGATGCCAGCCCCATGACATGTCTGAGCCACAGAAAGAAACAGTCTTGCTTATACCTTGTTTTCAGCCTTTTTTAAGACCCTAAACTGGGAACTTAGCCATGCTGTTCTTGAACTCCTGACCTGTAGACTTGAAGCTAATAAATAGTTGGTGTTTTAAGCTGCCAAGTTTGAGACCGTTTATTATGCAGCAGTTGAAAATTGAAATACTGAACACAGATGCCTTTTGAGCACATGACAATACAGATGTAAACATCTTGTATAGAACCTAGGAAAAAAGGCTTGATAATGTTAAAAGGATAATAATAAAAGCTTAGGAATCTGATGGTTCAGCATTTCAATGCTGTAATCCACATTAACAGAATATAAGGAAAAATAAACTGAGTGGATGGTATAAATGCTTGAGCCAAATTTCAGAATTCTTTTGCTGCTAAAAGAAAAAATTGCAAAGTAAACCTAGGTAACTTGATAGAATCTTCTAGAAACCTACAGTGAATATTATATTTCAGGGTAAAGCATTCAGGGGACAAGGTACAGATATTTCTTCTCACTGTTACTGCCCAGTCCTATTTTGGGATTCTCAGCCAACATGATAATTAGGAAAGACTGGAAAAAGTTATCATTATTTGTAGGTAGTAGAAACTGCTGTGGAAAATTCAAGAGAACCAGCTGATAATTCTGAAGCCTCAGGAGAGCTCTCAGGAAGGCAGCTGCATCTGAATTAATATGAAAACATTATCAATTTAGTGACCAAAACTAAAACACCTAGAGCTAATGTACCAAGAAATATAAAACATCCATGAGGAAAAAAGCACAAAACTTTGCCAAGGACCCCAAAGAAGGCCCAAGTGGAAGAAGAAACTATGCTGTTGTCTAGGGAGATTCAGATTTGTGAAAATGACAGGTCTCGCCAAATCTATTAACTAGTACATTGTGAATAAATATCTCAAAAGGCATTTTCATGAAATCCAACAAGTTGACTCTAAGGTTTATAGAAAAGCATGAACCCTAAAAGGGCCAAGGCAAAGATTATGAAAGCAGCCAAGAGTAAGAGAGAGGTATCTTACTAGATCCCAAAGCATAATTGTCTGAAGTCTTTTCTGTTGTCGCGGAAGCCACAGACTTAGGTACTGTGTGAGACGTAAAGGTTGCCCTAGCTCACAGTTCTCAAATCTGGGATCTGGTGAAGGCCTTCTCACTGGGGGACACTGCAGACTCCAGAAGGGGCATGAGGCGCCACAGTGAGAGAGACATGCACCCTACCTGGGGCTGTTCCACCTGTTTTTTAAAAAGCACGTTATTGTCCCACCTTCAAACAGGACTAAATTCCACCCTCCTAATACCTCATAATGAGGTTTACATTTTAACGTGAGTTTTAGTTTGGCCCTTCAAACTGTAGCAGAGACTAGCCCTCTAAAAATTGGAATCCTGTGATACTGGATAGAAACACAACTGTGATAGCCTGCATTGTATACAACCTCCGCACAAGCATATATTGAAGTCCTGACCCCTCAGAACTGAAAATGTGACTGTTTGGAGTTAGAGCCTTTAAAGAAGTAAGACAGTGTGAGGTCCTTAGGGTGGGCCCCAGTCCAGTTGACTGATGTCCTTATTAAAAAAAAAGGGGGGGGGATTAGAACACAAATGCATACAGAGGGACAACCATAGGAGACACAGGGAGAAGGTGGCCCCAGGAGAGATCAACCTGCCCACACATGAGCTTGCACTTCTAACTGACAGCACCGTCTGGTGTGTTGTTGAAGCTGCCCAGTCTGTGGGGCTCTATTGCAACAGCTCAAGCCAACTGGCACAACAACTAAGCAGAAGACAAAAATGCAAGAACTGAGCTGTGTCAGAGGATCATTGAGTGTGGCAAAAATGTGTGTGGGGGGGGAGGGGGAGGGGGAGGGAATTCTGTCCTTATCATGCACAAAATCAGTTTGGGTAGAATATCTACATGAGGGCTGGAGAGATGGCTCAGTGGTCTAAAGCACCTACTTGAAACAAGCTTGGCAAAGCAGAGACCTCGGTTCGATCCCCCAGCACCACATGCCAGCCAGCCCTGCCCCCTGGTGGGCTGAGCTGGCCACACACATGCACAATAAATAAATGTAATAAATAAAAATAAATAAATATTTTAAAAAAAAGAATATCTACATGAGATGTTAAAGTACATATAAGACAGTAGTTTTAGAATCTTGGTATGAGAAGTTTTAGTGCATATCAAAGAAAAAGGAGAAAAAAGGAAAAGTTAATGTGGGAGAAGACAGTTGCATTCTTTATTTGGACAATTCTCATTTCACATGAAGATATCTTTGAGTCCTTTTTTTTTCTCTTACTTTCCTGAGACTGTTCACTGTAAGATGCAATTCAGCTGTCTCTATCTTTTGTCTTAGAGAAAGGGGGCTCTGCCTTCCTGGGGGATGGTCCTCCTCAGACTTCAGGGAGCCTGTGGAGGTGTTTAAGGCTTGGCAGGGGGCTGAGAGCAGTGAGCAGTGAGGAGTTCTTTGATCTCAAACTGCTAAAACCCAGCCACTTCTACCAGGCAGCTAGAGTCAATATTTCTTAGAAAAATATCATTTAAAATGATGTGTGTCCCACATAGAATGGTGATGTTCTCCCAAAACAGGCAAAGAAATGACTCTTTAGATAGAAGAGGTCCTTTCGCAGCTACAAGAGCCATGGAATTGTCTTAAGAGACTGGGCATGTTCATTCCTTGAAGCCCAACAGGGCTCAGTAGGTACAAAGTCAGCCCAAGAGATCTGGCAGGTGGCACCTCTTGAGATGTGGGGTGATCAGAACTATCTCCTGGTATAGTCCTTGGGGAGCTCTGGCTGATCAATGAAAGTGACTGGTTCTGGCCCAGATGACACTGGGGAAGAGTGGCAAACAGTGCCAAAAATAAAATTATGCTCACTTTGGGAGCAGATGTACTAAAATTGGATATGTTAACTTACCATGGGAGGGCTAGTGGGCCCAGGGCTCAGGCCTCCTGACAGTGGAGGTGCCAAGGCAATTCCTCTCCATAGCCCCCGGTATCTAGCATGCCATATGCCCACCTTTGGGTGATGACATTTGTACTCAGTAACTCATGGGGTAACTGACCTTTGTGGTGTAGGCTGGAGACAGGGACATTCACAGTGTCCACCTGTGGGTCTTATTGGTGAAGCAGCCCAGCAGTTAGGTGCTGGGGATCCCCAGAACTCCTGTCTAAGGTTTGGAAATAGGGGCTAAGCTCAGCAGCTCATGAGTATCCTGGGAGCACTGAGTTACCCTGCCTGGTGGGAAGCTTTCACTGGAAAACTATTAGGATGGGGTGTTTCAGTTGGCATGGGGAAGGAGAGGCCCTGGTTCTTCTAATACACTGCCCTTTCCAAATTAAGTTATTCTGTGATCACTTGTGTTTCCAAGGAACTTTTCAGAGACAGAACACAAAGCAAAAATGGACAGAGATATAAACATTAAAAAGTCCCTTGGCAGGAGAATCACTGGGAGTTTGAGGCCAGCCTGGGCTACAAAGTGATTTCAAAGCCAGCCTGAACAGCATAGTGAACTTGTCTCAAAAAGATAAAATAATAATAATAATAATAATAATAATAATGACAATAATAATAGTAGTAATAATTATTATTATTTTAAAAAGCCCCTTGGTTGGCAACATGTCACACCATCTTCTCCCTCAAGGCTGGAAGCCAGAGTTTTCTTTGGGAGCAGAAAGGAGTTTTAGTTTCCTGTGGAGATACAGCCTGCCAGAAACTCAGGCACAGCCACCTCTTCTCTTTAAGGCCACTGATGAAGCAATTAGTGACTTAGTCTGGTTGCCTTTTGTCTCCTTGCTCATGGGACACACGTTTCATGCTGTCCTCTCTGAGCAAAGGCATGGCTAAGCCGGCTATGAGAGCAGTGTTGGGGGGATGTACCAGAAGGAGGAGGGAAGTCTGCGCCACACTCACCCAAGCCCTGCCTCGCTTGTCTTGCACAGGACAGACACTGGACCGAGAAGAAGCCTTCCTGGTGTCTCTCCTCTGAGTCGCTGAGCCTCACAGGGGTGGGGGATGGGGAGGGTGGGGGTGTGACCAGACAGCAACTCCAGAAAAACAGGCTGTGATTGCTGCCCAGCTCTGTCTCTCACATCTGCCTTTCTAATGTGGATCATCAATCGTCACCCTCCTGGGTCGATGTTGTCTGCACTCTGTTATTTGTACCTTTAAATATGTACCCCCAAGCCCATAATCAGCTATACTCTAAATGGATCTTAAAAGTATAGACCAGCATCTTACTGAGAGGAAAGTTTCAGCAGAGCCACCAGCTGGGGAAATGAGAATTAAAATCACAAGGCGGTACCACCAAAGTCTCAAAGTGCAGGAGTCTCACGGTGCTGAGTGTTGGCAAACATGTGTCCTATTTTAAAAGAAAATACTGAAGGGGGTTAGTGGGCATGTCCTGGTCAGCAGTTCTGGGGGCAGATTAGCACTATCTGTCTGGAAAGTGAAATTGTTTTCCCACACTACTTGGTGAAGTTCATTCCCAGGCATGTATCAGGCCCACCCCACTGCCCCCCTTCCCCAAGAGCACAAGGACACTGCAAGAGGAGGCCGGTGCTCTGCTGGAAGTTACAACTGCAGACACCCCAAATGATCACTGACAGAGAAATGGAAAATTTTTGATTTGTTTATTAAATGGAGCCACATGTTCCAACTGGAGCCACATGTGATGGGTCTCACAGGGTAATGTTGAACAGGAAGTGGAATGCGTAGGAGGATACATGTGGCTTGAGATTATTTATGTAAAGATCAAACCCCTGCAAAGCAGTTTTGTACATTGCTTTGGAATAATGGGAGGGGTACTGTGTTAATATCAACTTAGAATCGTGTATATATTTGGATCGGGTATTGAGGAAGAAATACTGAAACAGGGGAAGATGTCAGTATTGTTTATGTTCTTTAAAATTGAAGAATGAATTCTAGAAACAATGGAGGTTAAGAAAAGGGTTTGTTTATTGGGGAAGGAAGGCTTCCTTCTAAGGAGACAGAAGGAGTCCCAAGTCGGTTGCCGAGGACCTTGATTTTCAAGAGAAATTTATAGTGCAAAATCATGATGTGAGTTGGATTCAAGGTGGGAGAAAACCATAACCAACTAATAAGATTACAAATATAATCACTTAGGTAAAATTGATCCAGTGGGAATGGGACAAATGTATGGTCAGCCAACAAGAGTGTGAGTATGACTGCTCAGGTAATATTGATTAAGTGGGTATCAAAAGCAAGTCACATATCAAGTTTACTGGGAAAGAACAGGTTTTTGTTTTTTTTTTTTTGTTTTTTTTTTTTTTTTTTTTTTTTTTTTTTTTTGTGGAGAGGTGGATCAATGGCTCTTCCTGGGAATCCCTACCTATTTAGAATATCTATCACAGCTATTCATCCTTTGGGGCTGTGTGTGGCTGCAGTCATTCCATCTTTTCTCTTGGTGTCTGGCCTTTGATGAATGAGCTCCCCCCACAACTGTGCAGTGTATTCGTGTGCCCTGCCCTCACTCTGGAGGGCCTGTGTCTGACTGCCTATGATATTTCTAACTTAGCTACCTATAACACTAGGACATTCACTTTTTAGAGGACACATCAAAATATTGCATACACAAATAGAGCCTTTCCAAAAAGAAAAAAAGAAGAAAAAGAAATGAACCCAAAGCTTTGGAATAACTGGATATTAGAAACCTGTTGCTGAAGGACTTTATTCTCCCCACACAGGGACCAGGAGGGGAGGTTGTTACTAGGGGCAAAAATGCTGGGCCATCCTCCCTCCTGCCACCCACTGGGTCCTGCTGGGCCTTGGTTTGTGGATCTGCTCAGAGAGCTGGGAGGGTAAAGCTGTCAAGCTTCAGATTCTCCAAGAGTTGGAATTTCCTGACTGTCCTCAGAGCGAGGCTCACAGAACCGGATGCTGTCTTTCCACTGTCTGGGGAGGTATTTATAAGTTGCCAACATGCTTCTCCTGCTGGCTTTTAAGGGTAAGTAATGAGTTCGTGACCCTCGGTAACAAGAAAGATGTCCCAGCAGGTAACGTTATCTTTTCCTTTCATCTGCTAATCTCCCAGCTGCGGGCAAAACACCCGGGGCCCAGCAATTACACCCCTCCCACCCTCCAGCTGGAAAACCTGATTCTCTTAAGGAGAAAGAAACCTTACCCTAGGAACAGAATTTGGTTTGTATCTCTAGAGAAGTGGGGGTAAGGATTCCCTTCCTCACAGGTGGGTGTTGGGGTGAGTACAACCTTAGAGGAAGGGGGAAATCTTTGGTGTGACAGGAAAGAGACCCAACTCTGTAGGGAGATGAGGGAGGGAAGTAAGCCCTGAGACTTCCTTGTGTACATGTCTCGGTATACACAGACCATGACGCAGAGTCCAGTGCAGAGTCCAAGTCCTGAGCAGATTGCTGTGTGGAGTCTATAGTGTAGACAGAGATCGCCATAAGAAATCCGAAAGATCGGCAGACACTGACCACACCAGCACGTGTCAGGGGCCCAGCCCAGGCCTGCTGAAGACTCACTCTGAACCTCTGAGTGGAAGGGAAGGAGTTGCACAGCCCTCACTGGGGCAGGACAAGTAGTGGTAGGAGCGCAGCGCGGACCTGTGCACCAGCACCTTCATCCCTGTGGCTCCCACTCTTCTCTGATGAACCAGTTACTGTGTGTGAAGCAGCTATGGCCTCCTTTCAAAGCTTAACCATATTGCTGTCATCACAACAAAATGCACTTTTAATTTTCTAAAAATTCTTATTAGTCCATGTTTTTAGTCCATAATGATCTGTTCCCCATGTGGAGTTGGTTCTGTACAAAATAGGTCTTCTTTTTATATCCCCTTCCCTTTCTTCCTTCCATCTCTCAGGCTCCTCCCACACCCAGACTACTGTTCACCTTTCACTATTGACTTTTATCTTTCAGCCAAGAATTAATTTAGTATCAGAATCCAACTCGGGACCTTGTGCTTGCTGGACAGGTTCTGTGCTGTTGAGCTCCATCCCTCACCCTCAGCCAGGATTTGAATGTTGACCTTTCCTTGGGCTGGTTGATTAAAAGGCTTCTACATGGTTTTTGCAGAGAAAACTCAGGGCCCGGGTGAGGCCTCTTAGATTAGCCTGCAGGTCTCCTGCTGTTTCTCTTTGGAACTACAATTTGTTGAGAACCCAACCCTTTAAGCCTTGGGCCTCCCTCAAGCATTTGTTCCCCTTCTTTGAGTCACAGCCTCTGTTACCTTCACCTTGCTCAGTGTCCTGGGTGGCTGCAGGCCCTGGCTGGTCAGGTGTGGCCCATCCCAAGCCTTGTGGCTGCCACCTTAGAGTATGAAGTTGTGTGCTGGGAATTCAGCTTCAGTTAAGAGAAAACCTTGCAGGGGAGCTTGCTCCAGAGTGACAGCCTCCTGCCTTGCCCAGCACCCCCGCCCCAAGGCTTCAGCAGGAGCACCTTAAAAAAAAAACTTCTCTGCTGCCCTTTGCCCTTTGTTCACCTCACCCTTTGTTCCTCCTGGCCAGCTGCAGCCACTGCTGCCATTTGGAAGCTTGGTTGTCTTCAAATTGATTGACAAATGGGAGAGAAGTGACTAGCAGAGGCTCACTCTCCGGAGAAGGTTTTGGAGAAAGGTAGAAAATGGAGCAGCTGGCTTTATTATGTTGGGTTCTGAGAACTCTTATGTCTGGGGCCGCCAGCTCAAAGGTTTGCTTGCTTGTTAAGTTGGAAGGCTTAGTGAGCTTTGCCTGGCAACACAGAAATTGCTGAGTTAAGGCAATAAAATCATCTCCCTGGCAATCAATCACTTTCTCAGCACAGGAACTTGGTGACTTGATTTAGAAAATATGAAAAGAAAAGTGGTTCAAAGCTTTGTAGATTTAATTCATTGCATTTGAATATCTGTCTAGATTATATCTTGACATTCATTTAAGAAAACAGATTCAAAAGTTCTGCCAAACTAGAAATGAAATGTGTTGTATGTGTGGATGGGAATTGTCTTGGCTGTGCCTGACAGCCCAAGGGGTTCGTCAGCCCCAGTTCAGCCAAAAGTCCGAAAGAGGAATCAGTTCCTCAGATATTGTCAGACCAGGGGATGCTTTAGATAAAGCCCTTGAGCCCTGATGTTCTGTCAGTAGTAAAAATAATCTTAAGAGCTGGAGATGTGGCTCAGCTCTTGCCAACTGTGTTGGTTACTTTTTTGTCATTGCTGAAATAAGATCTGAACAAGATACTTGACACCCAGTTTAAAGAGGGGAATTCCTATTTTTCTTGAAGTTTGTGGATGTTTCAGTCCATAGTTGGCTGGCTCCAAGGCGAAATGCCACATAGATCAGCAGTTCATTATGGTGACAGAAAACAGCAAAAGTAACAAGAGGAAAATGGGAAGAGCAGCAGAGAACAAGTCCCTTTCCTACCCACCATAAGGTATTCGGGCTATCTGCCCTTAGGCGGGTGTAACACACATACCATAGTCCCAACATTGGACCATGAATGAATCAATCATCGACTCTAGACATCCACCCCATGGCAGCATGAGGCTTCGGGGGTTGGGGGGAGGAACTTGTAGACACAAACCATAACGTTCTACCTCTGGCCCTCAAAGACTTATGCACATCTGTTTATGCAAAAGGCATTTTACTCCATCTCTAACAGTTTCACAATTGCTGAAAAGTCCAAGTCCTAAGTCTCTGAGATATCAGGCAAACTCTTAGCTGTGAGTTTCTACAATGAAAAGTGAAACACTTTCTGTATTCAGTGGCACAAGATGTACATTACTATTCTAAAAGGTACAAACAGGGAAATACAAAGCATTGGGACCAAAGCAAGCCCAAAATCCAGCAGGACAAACGTAAGTCCTATAGTTCCATGTAGAATATCCAAAGCAATCTGTGATAAATTGTGAGCTCCAAAGGCCTTACGTAACTCTGCCCCTATGGCACTTCTGGTAATTGTAGCTCTATGGCTTCTCTATTAGGCCTGCTTTCTCCCTCCTTGCAACTTTCCCAACTTTCCCTTTCTTTCCAGTTGATCCATGTTACTGGCTTTTCCAAGCTTCTGGGATCTCCACTGCACTGTAGGCATCTCACTTATAGGTTCATGTACTGCCCTCTCAAGCACACTGCCTGTTTTCCCAGGCCTCCTTATTCAATCTGGGTGGAAACTTTTTATACCTCAGAGCTCTTGCATCCTGCATATGTCTAAAACCAGTGCCATATGGATGATGCCAAGGTCTGCTGCCTGCTGGAGCAGCAGCCAGGCTTTCTTCTCTCTTGGCTGTTGGGGTTGAGTGTCTGGGTCGCTGAGCACCCTGAGCCTGATTCTAAGGAAAAAGCTATAGTGCACCATGTTCTAGAATGGCAGTGGCCACATAAAGTACCAGAGTGGTGGCAGCATAGAGAATTTGTTCCTCAGGATTGGAGGTGCACAAGGCAGAGGACAACAGTTTGTCATAGTGGTAGAAAACAGCAAAAGCAACATGAGCAAAGAGAGGAGCAGCAGAAAGCAAGTCTCTTTCCCTACCCTATATTGGATGCAGACTACCCGCCCTAAGGTGGTGTAGCACTTACACCCATAATCCCAACATTGGATCCTGAGTCAATCATGGTGATAAAAATCTCCTATATTTGTTATGTCCAGATCAGTAGCCTCCAGGTTCACATGGCTTTTGAGCACTTGGAATGTGAGTAATGTCACCAGAGAGCCACATTTCTGGTTTAATTTAATTAACTTGAAGCCCATAGGTGGCCAATTGGTGCCATATTGCAATTCCAATAATAGAAGTGCAGCTTCCTGTCACCTTGGAAAGTGTACATCATCCACACCAAAAGGTGACATGTGCCACTGAATACACTGGCCACCTGGCACCCACACGAAGAAACTGAGCTTCATTTTTAGGCCTACGAAGCTTTCTGGGACTTGGCATCTTCAGAGGCCATGACTCTCTTGTTTTGTGCCATGCCCTCACTGTGTCACTCTAGCATATGGCAGTGTGCATCTCTGGTCAGTCAGGTCAGGTTGACAAAGCATCCCAGATAAGAAAAGTGTGTTGCCCTCTAGTTCTTGAAGCTGAGGTCCGAGTCTACAGTGTCAACAGGTTGGTTTGCCCTGAGGTCCCTCTTCTCAGTCTGTGCACGCTGTCTTCTTCTCTGTCCTGACATGATTATTCTTCTGTGCCCATTTGTGTCTGAGCCCCCACCCTTTGTTGCTATACTGGAAATGGGTGAGTCCTGTCCTACAGTTAATCTTGCTCTTTAAGGGCATCAATTGCAGATCAGGGGCCACTCTATGGATTATTTTAACCTCTCAATTACTCCTTTAAAGATGTTTTCATTTTTTAAGGTCCTGGGGATTAGGGCTTTCCCATGGAGATTTAGAAGGACACAGCACAGTTCATAGCACATCCCTTACCTGCATATTGCTTGGTTTTTGCCCACTTCCACTTTTAAATAAGTGGAGACCCACAGTGTGTTGTTTTGCAGTCTGATCATCTCGCGTAGCCTTTTCCTTCCTCTTGGTGGTGGGCTGGAGATATCTCACTGCACCTGGCATCCAGAGGCAGGGTCTGCTGTGGGCTGGGGCTCAGTTCTGGGCTCAGTGTTGGAAGCTACTTGCTGGTTTCCCCTCAGATATGACAGAGAGAAGTGACTCCCTTGTGTAATCCTCTATTCTCTCTGTCCACTTAGATGTAGGACACATACTGATCAGCCTCGGTGTGGATACTGCTCCCCTTCTCCTAGGAACAACTTTTGTCCCAGCCTCCACTTCAGTACTTCAAGCTCTTCACACCTTTCTTCAGCCTTTCCAAGATAGCTCAGTGGATTAAAGCACCTGTTTAGGCAGACACAGGGACCAGGGTTCGATCCCCAGCATGTTAAACCAGCCCTGCCTCCCGGGCGCTGAGAGGGTGACTGAGACTGGGCTTGGTTGCTCATGCTTATAATTCCAGTGCTTGGGAGGCTGAAAACAGGAAGGTCACTACAGTTGGATCTGTGTAGTGAGACCTTGTAGACCCTGTACTAAATACATAAAAATAAATAAATAAATAAATAAATAAATAAAAATGAAGCATTTTCATGCATACATTTTCCAGAGACAAAAAGACATGTCTGCCTCTGATGGAGGGGACAGTCCAAGACAAACTCAGACAAGTCCAGCTTGATGTGTAAATGTATTTATTAGAGTGATTTACAGAGTGGGGGATGACTTGCGGGTTGAAGCC
Source organism: Octodon degus (assembly GCF_000260255.1). Taxonomy (NCBI): domain Eukaryota; kingdom Metazoa; phylum Chordata; class Mammalia; order Rodentia; family Octodontidae; genus Octodon; species Octodon degus. The sequence goes on along the minus strand of NW_004524768.1, from coordinate 4,315,955 downwards.
TTATGGAAGTCACCCTCCCCAGCCCAGCTATTGGTTTTAGTTTGTGTGCTACTGACATGAGCACTAAACTGTGAATTTTATGGGGCTCTATCACAACATAAAGCAGAAAGAAAAGACAAGCATCCTTTGGAAAAGTTGTGGGCACCCTGTTCTCATTCTGCCCTTACCAGGTCTCCATCTATATCTGCACGCACTGTCCAGCCACAGTGATGGACAATGAGCTGCTGCCTGACACAGGTGTTGGCACTGGGGAGGACCCGCTGGGTGGCTCACACCTCAGCTTCCTCCTCTGCCGTGTGCTCAGCCCTGGGCCTCCTTACTCTCCCTGGGCCCTGTCTCATGAGTCCTGCTCTGTGCATCCATGGTGGTCCTGCTTCTGTTCTTGGAAACCTACCATCACTAACAATGGTGACAACACCAAGCTGCTCAGTCCTCTGACCCTCATATCTTTTCACTTAATTATAAAATTAATACATGTGTGTCACTATTTGGAAGGAAATAGTATGATTAAGAAAATAAACATGCTTTCTTATGCCATCACTGGAGATAACTTCCATTCATAACTAATTACTGCTTCCCTGACAATAAGCTCTGCATTTGGAGATTCATACCGTGGAGAAGATATTCAGAAAACAATTGTATCTGTAGGGAATATATGCATACTTTCTGTCATTAATTAACAAAGTAGCATATCAACAACTTTTGTAGTGCTCACATTTTGTTAGGCAGTATAGCAGTGTGGGGATAATTTAAAGTTTACTAGAGGATATGTAGAGATTACATGCAAACACTATGCCTTTTGAAAGTTTTTAATTTTTAATTTTTAATGAATACAGGATAGTAACAAAAAATAGTATTAGAAACAATACTGATTTTCACTAAACAAAATGATAGGAATTCAACTGTGGTTGCTATATTGCATGCTGTTTAGTTTACCAGATATAAACGTGTGAAATTCTTCCTCCCAGTTTTTCTTTCCCATTGAACAAATTCTTTCCCTTTCACAATATCTATTGTACCTTTCAGATTTTATTTACTCTTTCAGGTTCAAGGGTCTTTACAAAGTACTGGAACTAGTCCCCAACATGTAACAAGGAACCACTGTATGTACTTCTGTTTTCATATATTTTTTGATCATAGTGATGGGCTTATATGCTACAAACACTTTTTCCTATTGCCTATATCTCTTTAATACCCATCATTTTTGGGGGGAGTGATAGAGGGGTGGATACTAGAACCTAAGCCTTCACACTGAGCTACACCTCAGCTCCTTTTTTGTTTGTATTTTGAGGGAACAAGGTCTTGGTAAGTCACTAGGTTGCCTAGGCTAGGCTCAAATTTGTAGTCTTCTTACTTTCATCATTTTTTTCCATTCTTTTTTATTTTTTTCCATAATTTTATTGAGAAACAAATAGTAATAAGATAGTTTCAAACCAAGTTGGTAGGACAGTTTTAATAATTAACACATTGCATACATTCTTCCTAGTGGTTAATTGCTGTGCAAGATGTGGACTTGATATCCTATTTACAAACACCATTAGAACAAATCCCTCTATTCATTAAGAGAATGTAACTATATATCTATCCTAACCACTTTGAATACACAGATACAAAGTGGACATTTACCTGATCCCCTTTTTTGTTAAGTTCCGTTATTTGAATATTATAGGTGTGTAAACTCAGCAAAATATTCTAAAAGAGTCCAGTAGCCCATAATAGTATTGGGTCTTCATCATTTTTTAAAATTTTTTATTTATTTATTTATTTATTTATTTATTTATTTATTTTTTGGTCTTCATCATTTTTAATGGTCACATATTGTCTAGTCAAGTACCATACCCTGTAACAGATCAAATGCTCCACTGTTTTTAGATATGTATATTTCTTTAATTATATTTATGGAGTTAAGAACTTACTGGAAAGTTGCAAGTATAGTATATTTACACCTTTCCCCTGAACCATCTAAAAGTAAGTAGGTGACAAGATGTTTCCTTGTCCTGAAAGTTCTTGTACAGAATCCCAATAAAACCACGGTAAAAATCGGAAAACTGGCATTGGTATGGGACCACCCTCAGACTCATTCAGAAGAACTTCAACAGGGACCTAATAAGTAATACTCCTTTGTGTTAAGGAATCACTTCAGGGCCGTCCAGTGCATTTGGCACCAGACTACTTCATTCCCCTCCAGTCTGGAACATTTCTGAGGCTGCCCTTGACCTTCAACACCCTGACCCTTGTGAAGGGTACAGCCCAGTTATTTTGTAGGAAGTCCCAAAAGTTGGGCTTATCAGATTTTGCGTATCTGGCATTAACACTGTTGCAATGATGTTCTCATTACCAACTACTGAATGGTTCTTTTACCAGTGAGACAGTGATAAGACTCCATCAGCTTCCCCTTTGATTAAATAGTTCGGTGGGGAGCTACTTAGAAACCTTCCATTCATTATTCCTATTCATTTGTTTGCTTCTAAGATATGGACTCAAGACTGCTGTTTGATCCAGTGAGTTATATAGTTCTGCCATGACCTACTGAGAACGCCTGTTGCTAATGGAGCTACAAACATTTTCATTGAATTTATTCCTGTATTCATTTGTGAAGGCAGCTGTGACACCACAGAGTGGGAAGCTTAAACAACAGAAATTTAATTTTCTTACAGTTCAGGGATTCTTCAAAGCTTGTGAGCTATTTGTTCCCTGTGTCCATGCAGTATTGTTCCTGTCTGTGTGTCTTGTCCTGAGCCACGGGAGGCTGGAGTTTCAGTATGAATTTTGATGGACACAGTTCATTTCATGAATGACTATGCTTGTCTTTCTTTTTCTCTTTCTTTCTTTCTTTCTTTCTTTCTTTCTTTCTTTCTTTCTTTCTTTCTTTCTTTCTTTCCTTTTCTTTCTTTCTTTCTTTTTTTTTTTTTTTTTGTATTTAGGGCAGGGTCTACAGGTTCTACAGGGTCTCACTGCGTAGATCATAGATTGGACTCCTAATGGCCGGCTCTTGTGCTTTGTCATTGCATTGTTATTCTGTGTGGTGAAGTGAAACACTTAGGCTCATCTCTTTAAATTCCTAAAGGTAGTTTGACGTAAAAAAGGATTGTGAATAGAGGCAGGAATGCTCTGAGTTTAGAAGAGGCAGGCCAGCAAAGGCTTGACTTTTGTAGCTCTTGTCCAAGGGAACAGGGCTGTGCAGGTGTCTAGTGGGATGGCCGTGAGTCTGCTGCACAGATGTGGGCCAAGCCTGGCACTTCCTGAGGGTTTGTGCTGTGGAGGGTGAGGCGTTACTAGGGCTGATGGGGGAAGGGTTGGACCACACTCTCCCAAGGCTCCTCTCACCTGACGTGAGGCCCAGAGCCTACATGAATGTGTGGCTGTTTTTGAGGGTCTCAAGCAGACTGGTGGTGGGGCAACTTCAATGGGCTTTGACAAGGGGAGGAGAAGGTCATTCTTCCCATTCTCTGTGGTGAGTTTTGTTCCCTGTGAGAGTGAGGTAGGGTGTGTATGTATGTGTGATCTTTACTCAGAAAATAAATGTAATTTAACTTTGCAGGCAGAAATTAGAGAAGAAAAGGAGATCAGTGTCTCTCTCACTGCTTGTCTTTTCCTCAGAATTTAGAAGGCTATAACTTCATCCCCCCAGGCTCTAGGTTCTGCCCTGTGATGGGCCCAGTATCCTGAGAACTCATTTGCTTTTGTGAAAAAACAGCCCCAGGTCCCAGGTGTCTACTATCATCCAAAGTCCTTTTCCTTTGTTGGGTCAGTTTCTGTGGCAGAACAGCTTTTACTTAGATTTTTCCTTTTAAAAGAGAGTGCAGGGTTTTTTCTTTGGTAATGAGGTTTTTCCTGGAGGACTATGCCTGTGTGGTTGAATTTTTAAAGTTTTGGCCTCCATGTGTGGTGTGAAGGCCACTCCTGTGGTTTGTGCTTCTCAGCAGTGACTAGCAGTAGTCTAGATTGTGCTCTGCATGGCGTGTAGGAGCCAGCAGAGGCTGGATGTGGAGGATCTTCTGCAATCACTGACCATGAGTAAACCTGCCCTGTCCCTAGGGAACTCACCTCCCGTAGAAGAATCACACCGATGAGCACTTGCTCACTTTGGGAGATGCTGGGAGGCAGATTTATATGAAGTCTTTGTGACCGGGGGGAGCACAAGTACCTGCTCAGCCCTTTGAGCCCTGGGGCCTGGAGAGGAGGACCTGAGGGGCAAGTGAGCTTCGGAGAATCCAGCGTGTTAGCAAGGGGCAAGGAGCCTGGAACCACAGAAATGAAGTAGTATGCTGGTCTGTTACGGCAGGGACCATTTGTTCTGCCTCCATTTCTTATGAGTTTAGTAAGTGTGTATAATTAAAATTGTATTCCATTATTTTTTCAAGAAACAGGATGATTTCTCAAGTATGAATGAGAAATACTCCATTTATTGGAGAAAGCTGGAGTTAGGACTGGGACCCTGTGAAATTTTCAACACTGGAAGCTTGTTAAAAGTTGAAGGCTTAAATAAATCATGTCTCAGCCTTTGTGCTAATGAGCTGCTAGCCTCCTTTTGATGAGAAAATAATCAATTATCTTTGGGGATAATAACACCTGGCATTATTTATAGTCTTTCTTCCTGGGAAGTTCTGAGACAGTTTGCCTGACTATAAGTGTGATAGCCTCTCATCCAGGTAGACGCAGGTACTGTAACCTTGTGGCCCTCCCCTCTCTTTGATTTTAGTACAGTCTGAATCTGGGAGATGAAATGACTTGTCTATATAATCCAGCATGTTAGCAGGCATGACAGGAATAACTGGTGCACAACAGACCTTAGAAATACTGTAGGTTTGGTTCCAGACCACTGCAATAAAGTGGATAGCCCAATAAAGTGAGTCACTTGATCTTGATTTGGTTTCCCAGTGCATATAAAAGGTATGTTTACACTACAATGGAATCTGCTAAGTGTACAATACCCATTGTGTCTAAAACAATGAGTACACCTTCATTAAATACTTTATTGTTAAAAAAGGTTAAGGATCATTTTAGGTTTAGAACAAAGATGAATCTTGCTCTTCAAGCAAAGAATGTCTTTGTTGGTAGAGACAGAAGCTGCTGGCTGATGAGGCTGCTGGCTGCTGCAGATTGGGGTGGTAGCAACAACTTCTTAAAATTCCACAAGAATGAAGTTTGCCTCCTTAGTAGACTCCTCATTTCATGAACGAGCTCTCTTAGCAGGTGACATTGTTTCATAGCATTGTGTCCATGGTAATTTATTTTTTTCCAAATTGTAACTCAGCTCCTGGCTTTATTTACTAAGTTATATAGTATTTTCAGTCCCTTACTGTCACTTCAAGTGCCACAGAATCTTAACCAGAAGTGAATTTCATTTCAAGAAATTATTTTTCTTGCTCATCATTAGGAAGCAACCCTTCAGCAGTTTAATTTTTATCATGAGGTTGCAGTCATTCAATGTATTATGTTTGAGGAGGGGCTCCAGAGGGGCCAGTCCATGGTGGAGTGGCTCAGAATCAGAAAGGAGAAGCAGAGGGGGTTGCGAGGAGAGAGAGAGAGAGAGAGAGAGAGAGAGAGAGAGAGAGAGAGAGAGAGAGA
>NW_004524768.1:4304310-4310284 GCF_000260255.1 Octodon degus | reverse complement strand
CAGAGGCAGACAGAGCAAGACAGAGATAGAGACAGAGGACCTCCCAAGGGATGTTCCCAGTGACTCAACTTCCTTCAACTAGATACCTAAAATCTAACAGCATGATTAGCTAGGAATTCATCAGTGGATTAATTCACAGATGAGTATAGCATCCCCATGATTCAGTCACTCTTTTGAAAGCCTCACCTTTGAACACATGAAAGTTTTGGGAAACATTTTAGATCTAAGCCATAACATTTAGTCACAACACCAGGCCTCACTTTTATTTCTAGTTCTCTTCTTATTTTCCTTAGAGAGTCTGTAATTCGTTAATCTACTGAAGTCTAGGGCCTCTCAAAGTCATGAAGGCTGGGATCAACTTTTTTTGAACTTCTGTTAATGTTGATGCTTTGACTTTCTATTATGAATCATCAGTGTTCTTAATGGCTCCAAGAATGGTATTTGTGGAAGCTTTCCAGTTTACTTTGCTTAGACCCATCACAAAAATCCCTACCAGTGGCAGCTACAGCCTTACAAAAATTTATTTCTTAAATAAAAATTTTGAAAGACAGAATTACTCTTTAATTAATGGGGTACAAAATAGATGTGTAATTATCAGATGTAAAAGCATTCTTAATCTTGTTTTACATCTCCATTAGAGCTCTTGGGTGACTAGGTATATTGCCTGTGAACAGTAGTACTGTTTTGAAAATAATCTCTCTTTGTTCATGAGCAATGGTTCTCAACAGTTACCTAAAATATTCAACAAAATGTGTTATAAATCAATATGTCATCATACTGGCTTTCTTGATCCAGTTTAGCTCCTGAGCAGAGTAGATTTAATCTAATTTTTAAAAGCCTAGAAAGTTAATGAGAAACTGAACATTGGGTTGAACTTAAAGTCATCAGCTGTGTGAGCCCCTCACAGGTGTCAGGCTGTCCTTTGAATTGAGGCATTGACTTCCTTCTGGGTATGAAAACTCAACTGGCTTATTCTTCCAATACAAAGCAATCTGTCTTGAAAAATCTATTGTGCAATGCAGCTTAGGGTAGGCTGAAGGGTAGGCTGGTGGCCCATGCCAGGTTGATCTGAAGCCTCTTTCTTATATCTTTTCTGAAAGTGATGAGTAAATCACTGAGGATGTGTGGTATGTGGTTTAGAGGCAGCATACAAGGGCTGAGAAGATAGCTTGGCAGTCTAAGTGCCTGCTGGCACAAGGACTTGAGTTCCATCCCCAGTACTGCATACTGTATGGCTCCATAATGCTGGGTGTACCGTGCTGGCCTGAAACCAGCCATGGTGATGCACTCCTGTAATCCCAGTGCCAGGAGAGGCTGAGACAGGAGGATCACTATGAGTCTGAGCTGCATAGCAAGACCTTGTATCAAATAAAGAAAAAAAAAAATAGAAGAGAAGCAATACAGAAGAAGAGATAATAGGAGGAAATTGAAATGTTATAATGGATGGTGCATAAAGATGTTTTATTTATTTTTTAAAGACTAAAAATAGTAAAATATTAGAACTGGTACAGTATTTCACTTAAAAATAATAGGAATTCAATAATGGTTGTTATATTGCGCAAAGTTGTCTTCAAATTGGTTGTTTAGGTTACTAGATATGAGTATTTAAAATTAGTCCAAAAAGATATAAGAAATTCAAAAAGAGAAGAAAAAATTACAGTATTAACTGCTTCATTTAATAGATAAGAGAAATCAGCAGTACAATTATATAAGCTATCCTGTATATAAACATAAATATATCTTTTGCCCTTTCTTCTTTCTTTTGCCCTTTTCCTCATCCCAGTTGTTCCTTCCCTTTGACCAGTTTCTTTCTCTTTCACAGATTCTATTGTACCTTTCAGATTTTATTTAATCTTTCAGACTCTCCCACTAGTGAGTAATTGCAGTGTTTACACATGTGGGTCTGATTTATTTCACTTATGAGTGTGGTTTCTATTGCATCCATCTACCTATAAAAGCCTCAAAATTATCTTAATAGTGAGTAATACTCCATTGTGTAAAAATATCACATCTTTTTTACCAGTCCTCTGTTGATGGGCATTTGGTTTGTTTCTGAGATTTATTTATGACAAATTGTGTTGATATAAACATACATGCACTTTTTTTGTTCTTCTGGAAAAATACCCTGGAGGAGCATAGGTGGGTCAAATAAGAGCTCTAATCCTAGTTTTTTGAGAAATCTCCACACTGACTTCCATAATGGCTGCGCTAGTCTACATTCCTACCAACAGTGGAGAAGGGTTCCTTTTCCCCACATCCTCTCCAGCATTCGTTATTGGTTGACTTCTTGATGATAGCCATTCTTTCTGGGATGAGATGAAATCTCAGGGTTGTTTTAATTTACATTTCTTGAACTACCAATGATTTTGAACATTTTTTTCACATATTTATTTACCATTCATATTTCTTTATGTGAAAAGTGTATGTTCATCTCAGATGCCCATTTTTGTATTGGATCTTTGTATTTTGGGCGTCAGATTTTTCTTTTACTTCTTTATATGCTCTAGATAGAAGTCTTTTGTCTGAGGGACACTTGGCTAATTTTTTTCCCAATTCATGATTTTTCTTTTTAACTCTGTTAGTGATTTCTTTTGTTGAGCAGAAACTTCAAAATGATGAGATCCCAGATGCTGATCCTTTGAAGTATTTCCCATTCAGTTTGGTTTTTGTGTATGAACTTTCTACCTACTCTTGTGTCTTCAAGATTTCTACCTACTTTCTCCTCCAGTAGATTTAGTGCTTCTGTTTTAACATTTAAATTTTTGATCCATTTTGACTTTAGTGTACTGCATAGTGATACACATAGGTCTAATTTTAGTTTTAGCATGTGGAAAGCCAGTTTCTCCAGCACCATTTATTAAAGAGGCTATTTTCCTTTCAGTGAACACATTTGGCCCCTTTATCAAAGAAATAGGGTGGCAGAATGTGTTTGTTGTTTTGTCTACATCTTCTAATCTGTTCCACTGATCCTCAAGTCCGTTTATTTTTGCCAGGACAATACTGATTTTATCACAGCGCCTTTGCAGTATAATTCCAAGTCAGGATTGTGATGCTTCCTGCCTTTCCTTTGTTGCTCAGGATTGTTTTTGCTATTCTAGGTCTCTTCTGGTTTCAGATAAATTTTAGGAATGTTTTATCTGGATTTGTGAGGTATATTAATGGTATTTTAATTGAAATTGCATTGAATCTACATAATAATTTTGGGAGTATGGCCATTTTCCCAATGTTGGTTCCTTCTATCCAGGAGCAAGGAATATCTTTCCATTTTCTAAATTTTCCTTTGATCTCTTTTCTCAGAGTACTGTAATTTTCACTGTATACATCTTTTACTTTCTTGTGAGATCGATTTCTAAGTATTTCATTTTTTTGACTCTCATTGTCAGAGGCATGGTTTCCCTAATTTCTCTCTCAGTGTGTTTGTTGTTTGTGTACAGAAATGTTGTTCATATTTGAGTGTTGACTTTGTATCCTGCCACATGACTTAATTTGGTCATTAAATCTAGAAGTATCTTGATGATTTTTTTTTTTTTTGGTCTTCTGTGTAGATTATCATGTCATCTGTGAATAATGATTAATTGCACTTCTGCCTATTTAATCATTATTCATTTTGTATTTTTCTCTTGTCCTATTTCTCTGCCTAGTGTTTCTAGAACCATATTGAAAAGGAATGATGACCATGGACAACCTTGCCTTGTTCATGATTTTCAAGTGAGACTTTCAGTTTTTGTCCATTTAGTAGGATATTTCTTGCTAGTTTGTCATAGATGGCTTTTATCAGGTTGAGGTAAGACCATCTTTTCCAATACTCTGTGGGGTTTTTCTCATGAATGAGTATTGGGCTCTTTCAAAAGTTTTTTTTTTTAATCTAATGAGATGATCACATGGTTTTTATCTTTGATTCTGTTGACATTGTGTATTGCACTTATGAATTTGTATATATTGAACCATCCCTGCATTTCTGGGGTGAATTCCACTTGGTCATGATGTATAATCTTCTTGATGATTACTTGCATTACGTTTGTTGGGTTTTTTTTTGCATTTTATTTTTTTCCATAATTTTATTGAGAAACAAATAGCAATGAGACAGTTTCAAACCAACTTGGTAGGACAGTTTCAATAATTAACACATTGCATACATTCTTCCCAGTGGTTAATTGCTGTATAAGATGCGGACTTGATATCCTATTTACAAACACCATTAGAACAAATCCCTCTATTCATTAAGAGAATGTAACTGTGTATCTATCCTAACCACTTTGAATACACAGATACAAAATGGACATTCATCTGTATCCCCTTTTTTTGTTAAGTTCCATTATTTAAATATTATAGGTATTTTATTGAGTTTTGCATCTATGCTAATTAGGGAGACTGGCTTGTGTTCTCTTTTTTAGTTAGAACTTTTTCTGTTTTTGGTATCAGAATAATACTTGTCTTCAGGAATGAGTTTGGAAGAATTAGCCTCCTTTCAATTTCATTGAAAAGTTTGAGAAAAGTTGGCATTAAATCTTCTCTAAATTTCTTGTATAATTCAGTAATCCATCCATCAGGACCTGACGTTTCTTGGTTGGTGTTTTATTGAACTTTTAATTTCATTCACTGGTATTGGGTTATTCAGAAGTTTTATATGTTTTGATTCAGTTTTAATAATTCAAAGGATTTAGGAGTCTGTCCATTTCTTCTGTGTTTTCCATCCTTTGAGAATAAAGAATTTTCAAGTAGGTATTGGTGATTTTCTGAGTTTCTATAGGGTCCATAGTGATTTTGACCTATTCATTCCTTATTGCATGAATTTGAAGTTTTACATTTCTTTCTTTGATAAGGTTGGCTAAGGGTTTATCAATTTTGTTTAGTCTTTCAAAGAGTCAATTCTTTGATTCATTAATTCTGTGTATTGTAGTTAATTTCTGCACTGAAGTTGCTCTTCTTTTTCTAGGAGTTTGAGGTACAGCATAATGTTGTATACTTGGGCTCATTCTGTTTTCTTGATGTGAATATTTACCTCTATAAATGTCCCTGCTAAGATAGTTCAAAGTTTAATGATGAGAGCTTGCCTTTATATTTGTTTCCTGGGTACCAAGGTATACAGATTATTTACCAAGTTTTGCTTTTGAATGGCAGGTGACCTCCTGGAAGGAGAAGGGTAAGAAATGCCTAGTGCCAGACAGCTTAGTTGAGATGGTACTTGGCTGTTAGGGTTTCCACATGTCTGGGTACAATTTCACAATTAATCCAACAGTTTTATAGTTGCCATTTATATTCTGTTCAACCTGACATTTCTGGCTCTGAATCTTTCTGAGGCTATGATAGTCACTGAGACTTTCTTGTGGTGTCTCTTGGATTGTATCTTCTATAGATTCTTCTAACAGTGCGGCCTGGTATAGTGTCATGTACCTGTTGACCTACTCTCTTTTATAAGTTAATTGAACTCTCCCCTTCTGTGACTTCTGTTGTTCTTCATGTGGCTATGAGTTTATACCTTGTTTGGTTTTATTGTTGTCATTTTGTGGGCCTTTTAGAAATGAGAAAAAGAGAAATCATGTGGCTAGTTCAGTGTATTTTTGCTGGTAGATTGTATATTTTGAGATGTACTGCACTAGGTCTTTTTCTGTTTTCCATTGGCTTTGAAAATATGAAAATAAAAAATGAGCTCGTTGGGCACTTGGAAATTGTTTTTAAAGCCATGTGCATTTGTGAAACTTGCAAGTATATTTACAAAGATGCTGTCATTTTTACATAGATTTTTGTCCAGTCTCTGTCAGGTATTTTTGTTTTACTTGGCTTCTTGTCCAATAACAAATTGATCAATGGAAATATGAAAGTGCTTCACGAATATATTTAGGTATTTCATTCACAGTATTTCAGTGTTCTTACTCTTTGCTTTTGAAAAGTAATTAGGTGGGGCTGGAGAGATGGCTCAGTGGTCTAAAGCACCTACTTAGAACAAGCTTAGCAAAAGCATCAGGGACCGTGG
>NW_004524768.1:4302624-4304174 GCF_000260255.1 Octodon degus | reverse complement strand
TGGCATCTCTTACTCTCTCTCTCTCTTTCTCTCTCTCTCTCTCAAAAAAAAATAAATAAATAAATTTAAAAAAAAATAAAAAAATAAAAAGAAAAGTAATTAGGTGGGTTGACTAAAAATGCCTTTTAAAGTTTGAAAAGTATTCTGTTCATCTTAAATAACACAAGTATCCGCTAATTCACCAGTGTTCTAATATAGGTCTAAGATCTATAAGGACAGCTAGCTGATAGGAACTTCCAGTTGCCTGTCTTTTGTAAACTACCTCAAGGATTCCCAGTGCTGTTTTTTTTTTAAGAAGTAGAATAAAAACTGGTGGAAACTCATGAAGCAGACAAAATCGGATGTTTACAATATTTTCCTGTCATGCACAGTTTCACCTCCCATGCCTTGTTCTGACAGTTTTGCCCTCTATTGTGTTGAGTCTTCTCAAAGCCACCCTAACATGGTTTCATCAGGTATAATTTTTTTAAGTGATCTATCTTTAATTTTATAATTAATTTGAGTCAAATTAAGATACAGAGATTATTGTCTATTTTTATCACGATAGTTTGTCTTCATTATTTATAGCTGACTTTCGGATGTGTAGATAACAAATTATTTTTCCCATTCTGTCCGATGTCTCTTGGTTCTGAGGATTGTTCTCTTTGCTGTGTAGAAGTTGTCATTTGATGTCATCCCAGTTCTCTACTATTGCTTCTGTGTTCTATGCTTGTGGAAGCTTGTTCTAAAAGTTGATGTTTCTTTGCATATTCTAATGCATTTCCCCTAAGTTATTTCTAGTAGTTTTGGTATTTGGTAAATTTGTCTTAATACATTTTAAGTTATATTTTTCCCATAATTTTATTGATAAACAAATAGCAATGAGACAGTTGCAAATCAAATTGATAGGACAGTTTCAATAATTAACACACTGTATACATTCTTCCTAGTGGTTAATTGCTGTACAAGAATCATTCTATTCATTTAGTTTTTTTTAAAAATTTTATTTATTTATTTGTGTGTGCGTGTGGGGGCGGGGCTGGCTGGCATGTGGTGCTGGGGGATTGAACCGCGGTTCCTGTGCTTTAAGCTAAGCTTGTTCTAAGTAGGTGCTTTAGACCACTGAGCCATCTCACCAGCCAATCATTCTATTCATTAAGAGAATGTAACTATATATCTATCAAAACCACTTTGAATAAACAGATAAAATCGTCTGTATACCCTTTTTTTTGTTAAGTTCCATTATTTGAATAAGTGTGTAAACTCAGCAAAATATTCTAAAAGAGTCCAGTAGCCCATAATAGTATTGGTTCTTTCACTTGACTGGCTGTGTCAGAAATTGTTGACATGAGTCCCCCACAGCTCAACATAACAGCATGGCTTTACTTCTTATATTTCGTTCTTATACTTTTCTGCTGGATGGCCAAGACCAAGGTAAAGCAGGACCTATGCAACAAGAGTTGTAGCTTTTGGGTCTGATAAGGTCAGTGAAATCACCTCAGGGTTTATCCTGAGATCCTGCAGCTCAGATTGTAGAACCTTTGTCAGTGTCAGCCATGTGGATGAGTCAC
>NW_004524768.1:4297751-4302299 GCF_000260255.1 Octodon degus | reverse complement strand
TAATTTTGGTCTGCAAACTTAGGTTGTTAACCGTCCAAAAGACAAGCTTATTGTTATTACCATACAACTTAGGCTGTTAAGCTTAACCTCACTATCTGTCAGGTATAATGTTTTTATACTCATTCCTCATACATATTACATAGTCATCACTTGGTATCTCCAAAAAATCTTTCCTAGAATCTTGTGAAGATGCTAAATTCCTCAGGCGTTGAAGTTCCTCCATGCCATGGTAAGCTATTTGCATTTAGCTTACATACAACCTCCAAACCATGTGTAGATTATTTATAATACCAGCTAGAAAGCAAATGATATATAAATAGTTGTTATACTGTGTTGTTCAGGGTTCTACCAGCTACTAGTTCAGTTTACAGATATAGAACCCTCAAAAACAGAAAGCCAGTGTATTTAAATAATAATTCATTGTATAATTTAATTACTAAAATAAATGGAAATAGCATGGATAGATTTGTGAACAGACATGTTCAAGTCCTAGGAAGGGTGGACTGCACTTTTCTAGAGGCAGAAGAAAGAAGCTGAATATATTTTATGGAGGCCATGAGGGCCTCTTATGGCTACTGCAGGTGGCTGAGTGGAAGCTGGCTGTTATGCTTGGGTCTGGCATGTTTTTCAAAGGCTCATGTGTGGAAGGCTTGGCGCTCAGTCTGTGGCAAAGTTGGGAGGTTATAGAACCTTTGGGAGATAGAATCTAGTGATGGCCTTAAAGATAATATTAAAATCCCAGGGCTGGGTTTGCAGCCCCTGCCTGGCAAGTACAAGGTCCTGAGCATGATTTCTGGTACCAAAAACAAAACAAAGTAAGATCCCATGTCTTCCTGTCACTCCTGGCTGCCATGAGGTGAGCTGTTTCCTGTGATAGGTCCTTCTGCCACAGTGTCTGTCCTTATCCTGTCCCAGAAACTAAAAGGGCCATCTGATTATGGATGGAGCCAAAATAAACCTTTCTTCACTTTGCATTGATTATCACAAGGCTCTTGTTATAGTAAGGGAAATTTCATGAACATATCGGTTAAATCATTTGGCTGGAGTACTCCTGCTCTGAAACAGAACAAGTTTCATACCACCAGAGTCAGAATGAAGACTCTTCTCTTCCTTTCTGAGTGTGAGCCCCAATTTAATGCTCTCTTCAAGCCCTCTCAGAATGCCATGCTTAATTCATTCCTTCCAGGGGCTTTCTTTCCCATGCCTTGATTTGACTTCCTATGGGCAGAGAGACCAAATTATAGATTATAAGTCTTTGTCAAATCAAAAAAGGAGCAACTCCCCAGCAGCTCTGACAGGAGCACCAGACAGTGAAGAACCCCCAGATGCTCTGTGTGTTCCCTCAGATGTTCTCTCTTTCAAATTTATCTTTAAGAAGAAGTGAAACTTAATTTGTCAAAGTAATTTACAGCCTGTATTTTAAAGGGGAAAAAAATTCCCTCGAAGACATCTCTTTATGAAAGAATCTAGATAGCAAGTGTGTGGGTGTGGACCCTGGGATGCAGCTGCTCAAGTGAGATAAATCACAGTGCTGTCAGTACATTTGCTGGGCTGGGCACAGTGTGTCCGTGCAGAGGTGACTGTATTTCTCACCTGGGTCAGACGTACATCACATGTTGCTCAGATACAACAGAGAGGACCTTGCTGCAGTGTGTGCTCCCTACACGGCTTTTGGATGATTCTCCAGAGAGTTTCAAATGATTGGCAAGTGGACATGGGCCACATACAAGAACTGGTGAGCAGCTTTGTCTGAGCATTAAATGATGAGTGGAGGGGAAAACTGCAACCTTTCTCCTGTTTATCTAGAGGAGTGAACTAGATCCACTGAGCCAGAGGACATTGGTTGGGATGCAGCCCGCAGTATTGGAAGAGAATATGATGATGTCAGCAATAATGATGGCAGTAACACTAGACAGTGAAGTCTCTGTGAACTTGAAGAATTTTAGGGAAATTGTCCTAAGGTTCTCTTACAGAGTAAAATATATGTTATGCCTTAGTCAAGGGGATGGTTGGTCTGTGGTTCTACATGGACCTAGTTTTTAGTTTTGTGCAGGACTTGACACCAAAGTGATTTTAGTTTTTCTTGGTGTGTCGAGGACCAGAGCAACCAGTTCCTACTCATTTGACAACATGTGTTGTCACTGTGCTTTGAGTAAGACATTTTTAATTCATCACATGTCTGTACTTCTAGCCAGCACTGGAGGTTATATAATAAAATGTGTGTCTCTTGTTTAGATTATAGGCAGTGCTACCTCCTAGCAATGTACAATATAAGGAACACCTACTACATTGGCTGAAGCACACTGGCTCAAAACTAAGAGCTACAAATAGTGAGCTACAAGAAGAGCTGACTTACTAGTGGCTTCATAGAAATCTGTGCTGACAAACAGAGCTGATGTGACTGTGATGTGCATCTCACCTGATGCCCATCGTGAAGAGAGGGAGGAAACATTGTTGGAACCATTAGAGATTCTGGTTCACTAGCATATGTCAGGAAGAATAGCATCTCATCTTGGGCAGGTCATCATCAAAATGACAAAGTGAACTTCAGGATGAACACAGCTAACCCAATATAACTCCAAGTGCAGTTGTTTAACAGTTTGCAGCCAGGAAATTTACCAACGCCATCATCTCAGTATTGTAAGAACTGTTTTGTGTTGACTGTTTTCCAGAGATAAAGAGAAAGAAAAGAAAAGCAAATAAGGGTAAACACTGGATACTTTTTAATAGAATTACTCTGTTACCTATCGTGTCACAAAACACTACTCCATAGAAGACAAATGATCTTCTGTGACATACAGCCTTTGAAAGATTGACAGAGTTCTTACTTAGGGTCTCTTAGGTGGCTCTAGTAAGTTACAGGCTGGGGCTAGTGGCATTTGGAACTTGATTTGGCTGTATATCCAACGTGTGCACTGATGCAGTCAGTGCTGATTGTTGGCTTGAACTGAGTGTGTAATTGCTCTTCCTGAGAATATATATAGCCTTTCCACATGGCTTGGCCTTTCCACAAAGTGGTAGCTGGGTTTCATGTAGAACTCTTCCAAGTCTCAGTGTTTTTAAGACAGTCACAGCTTTCATTCAGCACCAACCCAAGGTCATTCCTGACTATGGTATGTGGTGAAGCAATCGCAGAACACACTGTGATTCAAAAGGATGGGGTAATATATTCCAGCCTCTGATAGGGAGAATCTGGGACACCCCACAGAAAGATATCTGAGCTGGAAAATATGTCTTATCATGAGGTTATAAAATCAAAATTGAATGTTAAGTCACTTTCAAATTGCAAGTTGATTCTTTCATTTAGTTAGCTTTCATCCAGTACTTGCCGTGTGATATCTTATGGTCAGAAAGCAGCAAGATGAGCAAAAATGGATAAAGAGAGAACAAGACAGATGATGGTTTAGAGAAGGACATACACGTAGAGTGATATATACATAGTGCACAACTGTTCTGAATATGGGAGAGACCAGCTTGTAAACAAAAAATGAGGCTATCCAGAGGAGAACCAGCGGGGTCATGGCCTTTGAGATCCTCGGGGACACAGGACACTCACCTCATAGCTCTTCACTAACTTAGATCAGGGTTGGGAATCCTTTCCCATAAAGGACCAGATGCACATACTTTAAACTGTGAAGATCATACCATCTCTGTTCCAATCACTCAGCTGTGCTCTGTGATGTGAAAATAGTCAGAGATAGCATGTAAATGACATGTTCAATGAGAACCTTGTTCAGGACATACAATTTTACCATGTTTCAATCATTAAAATATATGACAGGCATTCTTGAATCTCAGGAGGCAGAGGGCTATCTCTGGCTCCCAGGGAATAAGAATGACTGATATAACCTTTATGAATGTTTAGTTCTTTAAAGTAAACTTCTGAGAAAGATTTAGAGTTGTCTTCGGATTTTAAAATAAAAAGGTGAAATAAAAATTTGTGTGCAATCTGTGAATTTAAGATGTAGTTGTGTATCCAACATCAGGATAAGGACTGGCTGTAGTGTTCCACAAAACTACCTTCTAACCCTTCCTTCAAGCCCCTTTATTCCCTGAGGTGGCATGTGGCAACCAGGGTTATGTCCTCTGTTCTTAATGGTTTTTGTCTTTTAAAGAATGTCATGCAATGGAATAATATATTATTTCATTTTCTAAGCTGAAGGTTTTTTCCCCTTCTAAATCTCACTCAGCTAAATGCTTTTGCCATTTGTCCAAGTTGTCGCAGGCTTCAGTAGCTCATTTCTTTTCATTGTTGAGTGGCATCCACTGGATGGATGGGCTTGCCCATTCATCTGATGAAGGGCAGTTGAGTTGTGTTTAGTTTTTGGCAATTATGGTGCATAGGCTTCTGTGAGAACAAAAATTTTCATTTCTCTTCTGAGGTGAATACCTAGAGTAAGACTGCAAAGAAATAAATGTGCATTCAGCTGTAGGAGAGACCACCAAGCTGTTTTTGGGAATACTTGATTATCTCTGAACTCTTCAAAATATTGCTCTCTCTCTCTCTCTCTCTCTCTCTCTCTCTCTCTCTCTCTCTCTCTCTCTCTC
>NW_004524768.1:4282745-4297556 GCF_000260255.1 Octodon degus | reverse complement strand
CCTTCTCCCTCTCCCTCTTCCCTCTCCTTCTCCCTCTCCCTCTTCCCTCTCCCTCTCCCTCTTCCCTTTCCCTCTCCCTCTCCCTCTTCCCTTTCCCTTTCCCTCTCCCTCTCTCCTCCCTTATTCTGTCCTTCCTTCCTTCATTCTTTCCTTCCCTCCTTTCTTGCTTTCTTCTTTTCAGATTCTATAGTTTTTATTTATATTTTTCTGCCACCTCCATACTGCTCCTGGTCCCATCCATGGAGGTTTTCCTTTCAAGTATTAGATGTTTTCATTCTCAAATAATTTTTCCTTTTTTAAAATCATTTTTATGTCATTGAGACACAATCCTTTTGTTTCCACAATGATTATCTTTATTTGTTGGAATGTTTTTATAACAGCTGTATTGAAGTCTTTGCCAGATAATTGTAACATCTATAACATCATTAATATCTATCTATCTATCTATCTATCTATCTATCTATCTATCTATCTATCTTCTGAGATTTATCTAGGTCATTTTTGTCATTGAGGATGCTTCAGTTGTAACTTTGAGATTTTTAAAGATTGTGTGTTGGTTATGAATCTCTGGATATTATTTGACCCCCATGGGGAATGTTGATATTATTCCAGCAGGCAATTAATCTCTTGGTCCATGCCACAAATTCCCAGGAGCCCCTTGATTTCTGCTTCTGATGTCACTTCTGCTTCCCAAGCCTTTGTAGTGCGGTTCAGATCATGTGTGCCCCAGTGTGACCTGTCTGCTACTTGGATCTGTTTTGCAGTTCTGTTCTCACATCTGTTTGAGGGGCAGAGCTACACATACAAAGCTCATGAGTGGTCTTGAGAGTTTCTAAGCAATCCTTCTGATCACTTTTGAGAGTTTCTCCCTCCTTCCCATCTTCTCAGTATTTGCAATTACCTGGAACTCTCATTTCAATCCTGCGGTACCAAAACTTTGCGTTTTACTTACCTGTTCATCTTGAATATGTCAGGCAGTTGGAGAACAGAGACTAACGGAAAGGAATTAGAGAGGTTCAGCCACCTAGTAGACCTGCCCCTCTGATCACAGACATAGCTTCTTCTTAGTGTTAAGCTCCTGCAGTCTGGTTGTCACCTCCTCCTACTTCCACATTTAAGTACTGCATGCAAGACAAAGGAGAGGAAGAAAGTGGAAGAAAGAAAGAAATTGGGGTTGTATCTATGTTCCTTTAGAGGGGGAAAGATTCAGTTATCTTTTTACCCCATAGGCAAGGCTGGAAGGCATCTATATTGATGCCTTTTGTATGATTTGGGTTAATTTAGTCTTGGGCATTTTGAGGCATCCCTGGTACTATTTCTTCATTTTTGTCTAGATTTTATAGCTTCACCCAGTGGAGAGATGAGCAGAGTGCGCCTCCAGGTATTTTGGTCAGAACACATAGTTTACAAATTTTATTTCCTGATTTGCCTTACTGTGCACGAACCTCATTTTGAGAAATATTTGCAGATTTCAGGTTTTGAGATCCCAACAAGTCCCCCTTCCCAAGCAAAAATAGCAGGCAGTTCTTTTGAAATATACAACATACTATTGACTGTGGTCACCACACAAGTAATTAAAATGCATTCCTGCAGTCCAAAACTTTTTCCCTTGTGGTTCACTACATAGAGGCACAGGTCTCTCTGTTTGATCCATTGTACCTCAGGGAGAAAAAATGGCAAGAAAGAGGAAAAGATAGACAAGAAGATGAAATGGGTCAGGTGGTAGCCCCTCTGCCTGGTTGGGGAGATGACCCCTAAACAATAGTAAGCACCTTTATTTATACCTTCACAAAGTTGCAAAACACAAGGTTGCCTAGTGGCTAATAGCTCACAATATCCAATGCATTCTTCTCAAGACTCAGGTAGCTTGACTGCTGTAGGCACTGAGGCCTAGCCCCACTCTCACACATTTGAACAATGTCCTGCTTCCATGGTTCCCAACAGTCCACACTTGCTCTTTCCTGACACCACTCTCTTGTCAGCAAAGAAACAGTTTCACAGTCAAATCAGTCAATTCTTTGAGTCCCTAATCTGAGCATTTTGTGTCCAGGTTGCAGGTTTGCAAATTGCCTGTTAGTGGATAGTATAAGACAAGCAAGTCCTCACGTATGCGTCACTTTTTGTAGTTTTCCCCTTTGTTAAAGAACTTTCTAAAGTTCTTTATTGCTGTGCAGAATTAACGTATTTGAGAACTATATTGAAAAATATTATGATACGTAGGTTATACATAGAAGGTTTTCTAGGTTACAGGGAACTATTGGACTTTGCTTTTAAGGAAAGCATTTTATAAGAAGCAAACTGGTTGAGGGAAATTCTGTAGCCTTAGACTCCCCATTAGAGAAGCACATAGATTAAGGTGATATAAAGGAATTTTTTCTTTAAGTCTCTCTATCCCCTGAAGAGCAGATAAAGATATGATAGAGGGGGTAACAGCAGCGTAAGTAAAATATACAGTCCATTTGGATTCATCAGGACATGATTTATCTACTCTCTTTTTGTGCTTTGTTCAGTGAAAATTACCTGTCTTTGAAGGAAGTTGTCTTGAGTCAGTGTGGGCTAAGGAGGTCCTCTCCTCTCCTCATTGCATTCTTGGCCGAGTCTTTAGGGACATAGGAGGTGGAGTGCTCTTGAACTGCAGCTGCAAGGAGGAACTGACTTGACTGCACATGATGTGCTCTGGTCGGTGGTTGACTCACCGCAGACAGCTTGATCTGTGTGATTTCACATTCCAGGCCACCAAGTGCCTTCCTCACACTTTGATATATGGCGGTGTTTCCTGAAGACTTGGGTGAGAATTATAATGTGTCTAAGTCATAATTAAGATTGTGGTTCTTAATGACAGGGCTGGACCTTCCCTCTATTCCCCATGTGCACTGACAGTGTTTCTGCCTCTCAGCTGTCTCTACCTGATACCCAAGACCATGTCTGTGGGGGATGGCTAGCTGGACGTAAGGCTTAGAGCAGGATTGTGGGCTGGGAGTTGACCTTAGCAATGTCTTCATGGGAAAAACCAGGCTTCTTTCAGCTAAAATCTGTTCAGAATCACAAGGATTCTTTTTTCCAGGGCAGGTCTGATAACCTGGGTAACTCACCAGGAGTTCCAGGACCTTTCAGGCTGAATTAGAAGTCCACACAGTGGTAAGATAGGAAGTGCACATGGCAAGAAGCCTGCAAGTGTTGAGCCCTGGGCTCGTCTCCTGGGTATAAACCCAGAGTATCATGGAGATATGTAAAGAAGGCCCAGTCTGGAGATTGCAGCACTATGGGATCTGGTAGAACTGTCTAGGGGTGGGGTTGAGCATAGCAGGAGGCATTTAAGTCATGGGGGTGGCCACTGAAAGGACCTGCAGATCCCAGCCCTCCCTTCCTTTCCTGTCACTTAGCGGTGATGTGCTATGCTGCCAGGAGCCCAGAGCAGCAGAGCTATGCACTGATGCCCTGCAACTGTGAGCCACAGAAAACATTTCTTTCCTTTAAGTTGTTTATGTCATATATTTTGTGATGGGAAGGGAAAGCTGACTGACATGGCTGCTCAGCTATGCTTATTCCTGGACTCATCTTGTTTTCCACTTCATTTCTGTTTCCTTGCCTCTGTTTCTAGTTTTTATATTGTACAAACCTGTTTTCATTCCCTTCTCATGTCCAGTGTCTTCAGATTAGTCTTTCTTATGTTGCACTTTGAGACATAATTTATGTACCATTTACTATTTGAACTTTTTTTTTTTTTTTTTTGTGGTACTGGGGATTGAACTCAGGACCGTGTGCATGCCAGGCAAGCACTTATTCTACTAGCTATCTCCCTGACCCTACTATTTGAAGTTTACAGCTCAGTGGTTTTTAGTATAATCAGAATTGTGCACTCTTCATAATTAATTTTTAGAACCTTTTGTTACCCTAAAAGAGAAGCTCCATGCCATTAGCCATCATACCCTTTTGCCCACCTCTCCGCCGTGCTAACCATTTACTTGAGTACTTTGTCTCCTCGGATCTATTCTGCACATTTCATGTAAGTAGAATGGTACTCTATGTGGTCTGTTGTGACAGGCTCCTTAGCCTAATGCTTCAGGTTTCATCCACATTGTGCTATGTGTCAGTACTTTAGTCCTTCTTATGGCTGGGTCATATTCTACATGTATAGCACATTTCATTTGTTTATCAATACAGGAACATTTGACTTGTTTCTGTTTCATCATCATTAGAGAAATACAGCTATTGTGTATCTTCTTGAAGAAATGGCTGTTTAAATACTTTATATTTTGATCAAGCTATTTGTCTTTATTATTTAGTTATGCTTGTGTTGGTTTGCTGAGGCTGTCATAACAAAATATTACAGATTGGGTGATTTATGGAACAGATATTTATTCCTAATGTTTCTGGATAGTGAAAGTCCGAAATCATGATGTCAGGAAAATAAAAGCCACCTTCCCTGTATGTTTACTAGCTCCCTTGCTCTTCTTGTTAGGCCAGTAATCCCATTTGGGTACTACCTTCATGACCTCATCTCAATCTCATTCCTTCTCAGGGCCCTCTTCTTCAAATTTCATCATGTGGTAGGTGAGCACTTCATATCAATTTGGGGAGAACACAAAACATCCATTTCATATTATTGTTCTTTATATATATTATGAAGCCTGTTTTTAAATACATGACTTGAAAATGCTTTTTCCTGTATCGTGAGTAGTTTTTTCCTTTTCTGGAAGATGTATGTTACTTTTGGTGTGTTCTGTGAGGAAGGGATTCAACATTTTTCTGTATGTTATGGTTATATTTAGATGTGCCCCCAAAGCCTCATGGGGTCAGATTTTGGAAGTGCCTGGATCATGGGTGTGTGATACTGGATTAGTCTGCAGGTTTGTTTAGCACAATTCTGGATTGACGGCCTCACTGAAGAAGGAAAAACCACCTTGGGTGTGGGTGGCACCCACCAATGAACACACTTGCAGCCCGGATGGAATAAAAAAGGCAAAAAGAAGGAAGCTTCACCGCTTTCTACCTGTCTTGCCATGAACTGTCTTTGCTCTGCCACACCTCTCTGCCTTGGTGCCAGCCAACAGAGACCTCCACAGACTATGAGGAGCCCAAACAAACCTTGCTTGCTTTAACTTGTGGGTGTCAGCTACTTTGTCCCAGCAATGAGAAAAGTAATGCAGACAATTATGTGAACACCCAGTGCCTCTATAACTGGTTTTTGGGAACTTGTTCTATTTCCCCACTGAATTGTCTTGGTGCTCTTGTGAAAAAGCAGTTGACCCTAAGTGGAAAGTTTTACTTGTACTCCCTGGTTTCTATTCCATCTACATGTGTGAGTCACTACTCTCTCAACTTCTGGA
Source organism: Octodon degus (assembly GCF_000260255.1). NCBI lineage: Eukaryota > Metazoa > Chordata > Mammalia > Rodentia > Octodontidae > Octodon > Octodon degus. The sequence continues at coordinate 4,292,226 of NW_004524768.1, read as the reverse complement.
ATTTGTGATCCTTTTCAGAATTGTGTTGGCTGTTTTTGGTCCCTGCATTTCCGTATCAATTTTTGGTATAAGCTCATCGATCTTCGGGGTTAGTGATAGTGAGCTGTGATTCTTGGTGGCGTTTGTGTTAAATCGCTAGGAAAACTTGAATATTTCCATCCTAACTGTATCTTCTTACTGTGCCTTCCTCACACCACGCAGTTCTGGTCTGAACTTGCCTCTGTAAATGACACTCTTCCCTCCCTTGCCTTCAGTATGAGCTGCCCTTTCCATCCAGAGTGGTGACCTGCACTCGGGACTGCAGGAGCTTGAGCCCCCTGGGTGGGCTTGGGGAAGGCTGGATCTGCTCTGAGTTATTTTCTTGGTGATGGTGTATCCAGTTGGAGGTATGTTCTCAGTGGTGGCTCAAGCACCCATCCATTCTTACCCAAAGGAGAAATGACCTGATCCTTAGGACCTTTAGTCTAGAAGAAGCAGAAGGTGCCTTGCCATCCTCAGTCTGTGCAAAAGGTGGAAGCGCTCCTGTGCAGACTGAGTCATGCTCTGCCCAGAGCCCTAGATGGTGCTGGCATCCCTACACAGGTGCATGTTCTGGTGGACTGACCGACTGTCCTGCCTGGCTCCCATAGCCCCACACCCGGCTTTCATCTGTCCTTGGCAGTCACGGTAGATGGGAACCATAATCCTGCTAACCTGCAGCCCTGGGAGATGCCTGGCATTGTGTGTGTTTAGGAGGTAGACATTGAGCCAGGTGCTGGCTGTAATTTTTGGTCCTGCCTCTACTTGCTGGGCCAATCTGCTCAACCTTTCTGTGCTCCACTTACCTCATCAGGAAGCTGAAGGTGCTCTTAGGGCTGCTATGGAAGGTGAGGGAGTTGGTGCCCATGTGCACTAAGACTCCTAGTGGTTCATGGAGCCCGAATGTTCTTTGTAGGGCATTAAACAGTCAGAATGGCTGTTTAAATGAAGGAACACATTTTCCATCCCATCTTCTAAACAGACATGTGCTCTAACTAATAGCAGTTCCAAATTTTAGTGACATCTTACTTAAAAATTTCCCAGTTCTTCTCTTCCCCCCAGTATGTGATTCTATAGGCCTGCAATAGACCTGGATTTCTGCATTTCTGCAGACTTCCTAGGGACTACTATTGATTGCTAGATGCTTTGAGAGCTGCTACTCTCTGGGGTGTACTGAAGTGCATATCTGCAAATCTTTGCACATACATGTGCACATGAAAGCACACATACACATTTGCCTGTTACTGTGTGCATGTATGCATGCACACGTACACATGAGCAAGCTTCCTTCTTACCCAGGTGAGCTAAGAAGGTCCACACCCTGGTCAGTACTCAGGTGGGTGGAAAACCAGGTTGCAGAGCTGGACCTGCCTTTGGCAAAGCCTGACTTTGTTTCTAGGTACCTCTGCAGCAACTTAGGCCTTGCGTTTGTGTCTCTTTCCTGCTGCAGGATTAGGACTGAATCTGGGTGGGGACCAGGCTGCATTTTAATTTGCTGGGCTTCGTGGCCTGTAGAAGCTCTCTCCCAAATTCAGAGGACTGTGGGTAGGGTTTCCACCCTCCCCACTCTCCAGGCTTAACCCCTTTATTTTCTCTTGCTTATTTCAACAGGATTTATGCTTGATTAAGTTACTCTCTTTTATCATAATTAAAGAAAAATGTGGTGGGAGAGCCTTGAAAACTCTGGTCAATGAAAACCAGATTATTGAACCTGCAGGGAAACAAGAGCAGCCCTGTTGCCCTGGCCCCTCCTGGGGCACTGGTCCATTGGGGGATGGGCCAGGGAGGAAATCACTGTTCTGCTCACCTGCCCTGAAGGTGACAAGAGGCTGTGCACCCTGCCCATGAGCTGGCTGCTGGGGTCAGCCAAGGACCCTGCAGATCTGGGTTTCCTCAGACCCTTTCCCAGTGGTGCCCACATCTCCTGCTGCAGGATGTGACCTGACCCAGTGTTTATAAAAGACTCAGCGCAGGTCACCATCTGTCCAAAGGCGAGGCTACATTGCTGCCTTGGTGGTCAGAAACTTCTGGTTCCAGTTGGTTTGGGGTGTGTGTGTGTGTGTGTGTGTGTGTGTGTGTGTAAGGGAAAATACCTTGTTGCAGATACTATTGGCTCTCACAACTTCTAGCATCCTTATCTTCTCTCTTCCTAGAAGGATAGGAAAAATGTCCTTTCTGAAGGGCAGCGTCTCACCCTATTTTGGGGACCCACATTCCTTTTCAACTTCTTTTGCCTTTTGAGATAGGTTCTCAATGTGTAATTCAGACTGATCTTAACCTTACTACATAGTCAAGGCTAGCCTCAAACTCACAGTGATTCTTCTGCCTCAACGCCCTGAGTGCTGGAATTTTGGACATGCACCGCCACACTCGGCTTCAATTTCCTGTGAACTTACATCTTCTGTGTTTCCTTCATGCGTTTTTAATCTTTCCTTCTTCACTCAATTCTCCACGTCTACTTCTGATGGATTCTTATCTCCTATACTTGGGGAAAATAAAGTTATACATTCCATACCTCTTTGGGGAAGATCTGTATGCTAAAGATTAATCCCAGGACCTCACACATTTTACATAAGAGCTGTGCTACTGAGCTGCACACTCACCTTTCTTGTTGTAGTTCAGATGTTCCTCTCTGTACTACCTGGCATGGACTTACTGCTTTATCCAGTCATAGCTGCTGTTACAGAGACTCATTTGAAGAATGCAAGGAGGCTGTAAAGAGCTAGGTGAGCATGTTCGAAATAACAGACTTTGTCCAAAGAGAAGTTAAGAAAAGCAGATGATAGCTACATTAAAAATGTTTTATATTATTATTATTGTTACTACTACTCCTGCTCCTGCTCCTCCTCCTCCTCCTCCTCCTCCTCCTCTTCCTCCTCCTCCTCCTCTTACTACTACTACTACTACTACTACTACTACTACTACTTCAGGTGCTGGGTACTGAACCTAGTGTCTCACATATTCTAAGCATGTGCTGTACAACTGAGCCATTTCTCTAACTCCAGGTATATACTTTTTTTTTTTTTTTTTTTTTTTTTTTGCGGAACCAGGGATTGAACTCAGGCCCTTGCGCTTACCAGGGAAGTGTTTATTCTACTGAGCCATCTCCTTGGCCCCTCAGATATATACTTTTTAAATGATAAAACTGGTACTAATTGCAGTTTGTTCAATAGTATCTATGTATAAAATACTGAAAATCTTAAAACCAGTGTGAAGATATTGAAGATTGGCTGGACTGAGGATACACTTATAAATATGTTGTATCTCTTATTATCTGTAATAAACAATTACAATAAGAAATGGGGAAAAAATCCTGCTAACAGAAACAAGCCATTCAGCTATCCAAGAAAATATTAACTGAACTGTGTAATACATTTGCAGCTTTACTGAACAATCGGAAGGATCAGGACAGCTAGAAAGGAAAAGGTTATTGTTGGATGGGAATGTGATGTCAGAGAGGTATCCATTCTCATGAAATTAACATACACATTGAGTGCAGGTCCCATCAGCACCCCAGCCTGTTCTTTTATAGAATTTGCTTGGCTGTTCTAAAATCTCTAGACTTGAAAGTGTGCAAGAAAAACCAAGAAACTTTTTGAATAACAATATAATGAGATACTTGTCTGATCCAATGGGAAACTGTGATGCAGTAATTAAATTGATAAGATCAAAAGACTAGATTAAACATATGGGAATGAAATAAATGCTAAATGTGCCTTTCCATAGACAGGAAAGTAATGACATTTTTAATCACTGGCTTTTGAACATTTGAATGTGCCTTTGAAAAGATTCTAAAAAAAAAAAAGATTCGATTAGATGTGTGCTTTATGCCCTTAGAAAAATAGACAAGAATTTGTTTGTGGTGATGAGGCAAAAACAATCATTCTCAAGTAAACAAGACTTACAAAAAAGTCTTATGGAAGCTCTAGGGAATGGGGAAAAGACATTTATAAAAGGAACTTTCAGAAAGTAATATGCAGACAGTAAAATTAGAAAAAAAAAAAAACTTGTTCTTACTGACTGCATTTGCTTGCTCTGGATGCTGTACAAATTGCCATAAACTCAAATGTTTAAAACAGTGCACCATATCCTCTCACGGTTTTGGAGGCCAGGAGTCTAGAGTGAGTTGTGTGGCTGCACTTCGGCTGGAGGCTGGGGAGCAGAAGCTGCTGCTTGTCCTCTGCAGCTTCTAGAGCTGCCTCTGCTCACAGTTGGCAGGGGAGTGTCTTCCTGTCCCTCTGTGTCTCATGGTTACACCCAACACATCATCCTCTCTTAAGTTCTTGCATCCTTCTCCTAGGGAGCCTTGAGCCTTGATTACTCTGGGCCCAGCACCAAGGCCCAGGATGCCCTCCCCATCTCAGAGCCACAGCAATACCACACACTTGCTGCCGTGTGCAGTGAGATGTGCACAGCTTTGGTCATTGCCACGCGGGTATCTTTGGTGGGCCACTGTTCCGGCACTCATGCTACCTTAGGAATTATAAGTTAGGATTTCCAACTATCACACTGGCAATGTTCAAAGAGAAGATGTGGGAAAATGAACATTTTCTTTAACTGTGGAGTATAGATTGCTACCTGCACTTAGGGAGCATTTAGTCATACCTTTTAAAATCAGCATATGCACGCACAGATCTGGTAATTCCATGTCTTGAAATTTGCCTTCTAGGTGTACTGAGTGCGGGAGGCATAGAAACATGTATGAGGCTAGTCATAGCAATGCTGTTTGTGAGGAAGAAAAAGATACATTAGCCAAGTATTTATTGTTTTTGAAATAGTAAGAAAACAAAACTCAAATGCCTATTTGTAGTAGGGAGTATTAAACAATAATGAAAAAAGATTAAGGTGATTCACCCAAATATTTTCAAGCCATGGCTCAGTGAAAAAGAAAAAAAAAAGGGACAAAGACATTTTCAGAAATAGCATGCAGACAAAATTATCGAGGAAAAAAGACCTGCTTGCAACTACCTGTTCCTGTAGTTTAAGAGAGAGCTGAACGCATCAGTGGCAAAATACCAAGTGGTTATGTTTAGAGAGGTTGAGGTAGTCTCCAAAGTGACTTTATGTGATTTGAAAAAAGGAATACATTCACATGTTCTTGCATGTACAAAACAAAGCTTGGTAAGGATAACTTATTTGCAGCATAAATTCACATATTTTGTGGTGGTCTCCCATGAATTGTGGATGTCCTAGGGCTGCACTTTTGGTTCCAGGACAACAGGTTCTAAGCCCAGTTGTCTTGGTATGGGATCTCAGCATGGGGACTTGGTGTGGGGCAGATGACTCGCCAGGTCAGCTTCTTGTAGGTGTCTATCCTGCCTGCTCAGTTGCAGAGGAGTGCTGGGATGCCCATAGTCCTCCGCAGGGGTCTTTTTTCATCAGTAGGGATGTTTTCTTGTTGCCTGCTCTTTTTGCCTCGAGAGCCACTTTGGCTTCTTGGTCTCCCTCTTGTACCTGGATTCACCTCCGTATGGAAGTCAAGAAAAGCCCGCAGGCAAGCTGTGTGCTGGTAAGTGTTGGGTTGCTGGAATGAAATAGCTGAGGGTTTGGAAATTCCTGGTGCTGTCTCGCCTGTCCTGTGGTGTTGGGCCTAAGTGAGGCAGCATGTCATGCTGGAACCAGGGTTATCTTAGCAGCTTGCCTAGCAGCAAGGAGGCAAAGAGTAGGACTCCAAGGCAAGCACCCCACAGTCCCTTCCAAATGTGCTCTCCTCCCCCAAACAAATGACCTCCCAGCAGTGCCTCATCTTCCAGCAGTGCCACCAGGAGGCTATGCCTTCCACACAGGGGCCTTTGACATCCACATCACTGCAGGATGTCAAGGTGATTCTCCTGAGACCACAGCATCAGCCCAGAAAGGGTCTGGTCCTATAGAAACTCTGGCAAATGTTGTCTCCAGCAAGTCACAGTTCCTATTTTCACCTTCAATGCAGTACCAGTTAGAGTGGGACCTCACTGACCCATAAGACATTTGGTCCAATAGACACAAGGAGGCTGGTTGCTGTGATTTTTAAGAAGGGTTTTAATTGCTTTAAAAGTCTTCAAACACAGAACTATTGTAGTGTTTTTTCCTTCATATATTACCTGAATATTATAAAAATATTCATTTAGAGCCTGGATATTATTAAAAAAATCCCTCTAGGCCAAAGGAAGTCCAATATAATAATCATCCAGGAAAGCTTTATGTCCATCTATTACTTAAAAAACAACTTTTGGGCTTACAGTGGTAATAAAATGAGTGGCCCTGAGCAGAGGCCTGTTATGTCCCTGTCCCTCCTGATGGCTTTCTCAGAAAAGCAGCAGCCCTTAGACACAACATCCTCTCCCCTGGTCTAATTCAAATATATGCTTTGTCTTTATTTTAACTTTAAGCAGGACTTTCAGGAAAGGAGTTCTTGCCTCATGGAAGAGCATTTTCCCTTGATTGATTGGAACAAGCATGCATATGTCATTACAAGTAGAAATCAAGAAATAGCATCAGACCAGCACATTTCCTTGTCTTTTTACTCCATAAAACACATCTGCCCTTTGGTGCGAGAAGACTCAAGTATCATTAGTCTTATGCCCCAGGTGATAAACCTTTTCAAGTCTCTGCTTGCTCTGAATGATTCCACAATATAAATAACTTTTTCTTGAACAGGCTCATCTGTTTTCCATTTTGATGGTTGGACTGTGTGGGTGGGGGGTGCTGCAAGCCAGCGAGCTCTTCCACACCCTCCCTGGAGAGTGACTCTAGCACATTTTTCTCAACATCACCACAGTCTTGGAGCACTGGCCAAATGGGCTTGCCCTGGGGAGTGCCCTGTTTGGTAGCAGGGAAGACGTAAAGGATAGGATGTCCTTCTGCTTGCCAGCATCTCTGACTGGGAAGAGCTGTGCGCCCCCAGACCACTGGGCAGTCTCAGTCCTGGTTTCTCAGGCCCAGAAGAGAAAGCCTGCCTTGGAACATACAGTTTGGGCCTGTCTGCCTGGCCTGACTTCAAAGGTCTGACATTGTTGTAGTGTATGCTATCCCCGACTCCATCCCCTCAAGTGTCCTCCATTGGAACTTGGGGGTTTCTTTGGGAGCCCTTTCTAGGGGAGTTTGCTCTTCTGGGTGACCTCTATTTGAGAACTTCTTTCCCTTTTTCTTGGAGGGGTGTGTATTATCTATGGGGACTTTTAGGGGACTTAGCAACAGATCCTGTCCACAGAAGACCACATCTGGAAGTCAGAGGGACAGTTGTCAAGACTGCAGTCCTTAGCACAGTGTGAAATCATACACTTTCTAGACCTAGTTGGGTTCAATATGGAAGGAAGTGGCTTCCTGAAGTGCATCATTTTGCCAGGGTGGGGCCAGCTCCTCTTTCCTCACCCCCAGCTCTCTATGTAAAGGTGGCCCATGCTGATTCTTGGAGCTCCTTGTTGCGTTCTTCTGTTGAATTATGCTTTGGAGAGGCAGGGTTGGGCCCACAGAAAGACCAGCACCTCTCAAACCTAACTTCCATCTTCTCTGACCTCTACTCTGCCCATCTTTAGGCTTATCCAGCTTTTGATCCCTCCAGCCACTACACAGTGTCTTCATATTGGGCACGGTGGTCATCAGGGTACTGTTTCCATAACACATCTCTCTGCAGTTCGACAGGTGATTTCTGGAGCACAGTTTTTTCTTGGGGTCATGGGTGTTTGGTGTCCCATTCTCCTTAGAAATCACTGAGGCAGTAAGTTAAAAGAAAAATGAAGCTTCCAGCTCAGTGTTTTTCCAGGGATTTTCTCTAGCACTCCAGAACTGAAGGAGGTTTGTTGACTACAGCAGAGTACTTATTGGGCGATCAAGGGTACAAACAGGACTCAATGCACACGTGCTCCACTGTGGTTTTGGATAAAGAGGCTTCATGCCTTTAGAACCTTTTGGTTCTTTGGTGAAAATCTGTCTCAGTCAACTTGGCTGCCATAACAGAGCACTGTGACTGGGCAGCTTGGACCACAGACACGTTGTTCAGTGATTCTGAGAGCTGCCAGTCCAAGGTCAAAGTGTGCTGGTTCAGCTCCTGGTGGGGGCTCTTCCTGAATTGCAGTTGGTGGTCTTGCTGTATCCTCACATAGTAGAAGGAGAGAGACTGTGTGTCTTGTTTATAAAGGCATCAGCCCTATAGGACTACAGATGCCCCAGGGCCTTTTTAAAAAACTCTTATCACCCTGTATAGCCCTTGTTTTGAAATATAGTCCCATTGGAGTTTAATCCTTTAGCATATCCAGGAGACAGACACAGTTGCATCCATAGGAAAGCCCAAAATCCATATATATATATATATATATATATATATATATATATGCGTGTGCGTGCGCGTGTGCTCACTGGGGACCAGGCTAAGGGCCTTATCTATGCTAAGTAACTGCTGTACTTTTGAGCTTATACTCCGCAGCCTAGCATTGTTAGGTCTGGGGTGAGGAAGCTGGCTTTCAGCTTCCCCACTACAGGGGGTTGCCCACTCAGCCTGGCAATACCCAAGAGTGCTATCGCTAAGTGGATGTCCTATCTGGTCCAGCAGCTGTCAATGATCACTCTGCCCACTGCTACTGGGGTGACTGTGAATGTAGTTGCAGTGGTGTATCACTTGTCAGACATTATCATATTATGCCCCCCAAATAAGCTATACTATTTGCACTTAGATTTCACTTCAGTACAGTTGGCTAAGAAATCTTTCTTTGTCTCCTCATCTCCTGGTTTCAAACCCAGGGCCTTGCACATGCCACACAAGTGTCTACCACTGAGCCAGCCCCATCCCCAGCCAAGAACCAGTTCTTGGTGTGAGCAGCAAGGTACAGGTGTGAGTACAAGTGTGGAGCCAACCCTGGAGCTTTGTTCATCTTGATTCCCATGTTAGTCAAGTGGGGGAGATTTGAGGAGGAATTCTTTTTGGCAGTTTGCTGGTACCCAGCACTCTGTGAACATTCTCAGCAAGCTGTGGCCCTTGGCTGGTGGTGACAGCCCCAGGTGATGGAGCTCAGTCAGTGCCTCCCCCCATGGAGCCCGACACAGGGTGCAGGATGTGGGGAGAAGCAGTGTCTGGAACCCCTGAATTCGCATGTCACTGGACTGAGGGTCCTCCCTGAGCAAACCTTCTCATCTAGCCTGTGCATTTCTGGGGGGAGGGTGGGTGAGGCTCTGGAGAGGCTGTCCCTATCCAGCAGACCGCTGTAACTTGCCTTGTTTTGTTTGGGTTCCTAATTTTGAACTGTGTCATGAATGCGTTTTGCTTTATTTAGGGATATTTTGCAAAGCATGAAATGGTTGCTCTAAATCAGAACATATGTGTGGGAAATGCAGGAATGAGCTCTCCCCTCCCTCCCTCCCTCCCTCCCTCCCTCCCTCTTCCAGCTCTGTTTCCCTGAAATAGTTGAGGACCTGGGGCAACTCCTCGTTTTTTATATTCTGAAATTATGGAAAATAATTACTAAATACAGACTTTTTGCCTGGTGAA
>NW_004524768.1:4187206-4282645 GCF_000260255.1 Octodon degus | reverse complement strand
GCAACTCCTCGTTTTTTATATTCTGAAATTATGGAAAATAATTACTAAATACAGACTTTTTGCCTGGTGAAATCACCTGGGCTCCAGTTTTCCTCCCCGCTTTCCCAGTGCACAGTTCTGGTAGCAACACAGAAACATCCAGGGGCTGCTGTACTTTCTCTGGTTGACCAAGCAAGTTATAGTCTCTCCCCTTCAAACTGAGGCTATTGGTCGGTGGATTTCGGGCTTAGGTATGCATTCTGTCCAAATATGGAGACATCCACTGGTTTTGCAAGCAGCCCAAGGATCTCAAACAGCCTGCGTGCAGAGATTGGCAAGAAATGAGGGCTGTCTTTGGATGGTGGCTCCTCAGGGGCAAGGAGCAAGCATCTGCCATGGGAGCCAGGGCTCAGCACTCACTCCTCCTGCATCCCATTGGAGACCCCTAAGAACCAGCGAACAGTGTTTCTTTGTGCTCGGGACTCCCAGGACAGAACAACTAGAGCTAGTAGCTAGCAATCTTGCCACAAGCCAGCGGTTTAAATCAAAATAATCACTTTAAGAAACGGTAGGGAACCTAGCCGGAGCACCATTTCCTCTGCCCTGAAATACTAAAACACATTCTGATTTATGCTGTTGGCTCTGGGCAGCTTGCTGAAACGTGTAGAACTCAGAGTTATGATGGCCCCCGCCCCTTCATCCGCCCTGCTGCAGGGATGAAAAAGCACTTAAGAAGGAGAGTTTGTGGAAGGCTGTTAGTGCCAGAGAGTGGCTGTTGAAAGGCCCCAGTCTGCAGGGAAGTGGCGATCAGAGGCAAGCTGTGCAGACAGACAGCCTGGCCCAGCAGCTTGGCCTGGAAGCAGTTGGTTGGGCTTTGAGTCGTGATTTTTACAAAAACTGTGCTGTTCACATCTGAACAAATGAACTTAGTTGGGCTTTTGAAAGCTGCACTTCCTAGAGAGAGGTGAAGGCAGGGCCCAAAATACAGAGCATGTTCAGAGCCTCGGACACATACAAGCAGCTGTCTCCACAGGTAACTGAGTATCTTTTCCTGATGTAGAAGATTTGGAACCAGATGGAAATTGATGAAGGATCATTTCTCACGCATGTCACTTTGGGTGGGTTGAGTGAAGAGTCACCTTGAGGGGTAAACAGGGCCCCACTGCTCACACTGTGGCCCCAAATCCCTCCTTGGTTCAGGGTGTTCCTCATCCTCTTTCTCATTGAAGTCCAGAATGTCCACCCTAGCCCCTTCACCCAAATGGCTTTGTCATCAGAGGTTTGAGGGGATCAGGAATCAAAACCTGTCCTTAATCAAAGCAGATGTGCAGGCTTCTCCTGCTCAACCCTGTGTTCACTACTGACCTTGATGCACATGAGAAGGAGACACAGCTGTATGTACTCCATAGACATTCCTTTCTAGTGTGAGCCAGCAAGAGGATGGTGTTACAGTGTTCAGGGGAAGACCAGATTCCCCAAAGAAAGCGGAGGATCGAGGTCTGTACTCCCACCTCCATCCTAGATCAGCATTTTTAAAAATATATTTGAATGTTGCAGCGGCTCACTATGCAGCTTGGACTCCTGGTGATCCACTTACTTACTCCTGCTTTCAGCCTCCCCACTGCTGGGATTACAGGTGTGCACCACTACACCTGGACTCTGGCTGGCTCAGCCTACCCTGAGGGCAGGTCTGGCATGGCATGTGGTGCCAGGGATTGAACCACGGTCCCTGCGCTTGCCTAAGCTTGCCTAAGCAGGTGCTTTAGTCCATTGATTTAGTGCTATCTCACCAGGCCCCTAAATCAGCATTTTTAAAAGGGGAAACAAAAATATTTCTTGGGAAATAAGTCAGGATAGAAGAGGCCATCTTGATGGCAAGGTGTGGCTTGTGGTAGATGCGTGTACCCAACCTGTTATGTGGAGAGGGGCCTGTGGGACACTGGCCTGGATCCCTGGCACTGTGCTTGTCTGGAGCTCCCATCACAGGGATGAGACCCTGGAGCCAGCGTACAGTGTGGGTGCCTGCATTGTTAGCCTTCCCTGTTCGTGCCTCAGCCTTCTCAGCTCTCAGCCCTGTAGGTGCTGGCCTAGGGGAGGTCTTTCCACCCAACTGCAGGGCACTTGCCTGCCACACTCCCCTCTCTGAGCCTGTCTAGTTACTATAGCTGATCCTCCATTGTGCACTGCACAGGATCCCCCTGCTCAGGTTCGTAAGAGCACTTCTTACAGATTGTCTTTGCCACCATTCCCCCCTGTTTAAATTCTTAACTTTCTAGCAAATGACTGTGAATGTAGAGCACAATGCAAGACTCTCAGAGGCATTGCCAGATGGGGTGCCTGTACTTTTGGCCCATATTTTCACTGTGGGTCATGGGGAGGGGCACAAACCTACCCCCCAGAAGAGCAGGTCCATTTGAGGCTCTGCAGATAAGCAAAGAGTGTGAGAGAATTATGAGGAGCCTGCAACATTTTTGTGAAGCTGGGTCAGAAGGGTGCATCTGTGACTCATGCCTGGAGGGTGTCTGGGTGGAGTCAGAAGTCCTCCCTGAGTCACTGGGATTCTGCAGGTCTCAGCCTCTCTGGGGCACACCTTAGGTCACAGCCTCACGAAGTAGCAGTAAAATACCGATGTGATTATTATTTTCTTCATGTGTGATTTGGGGAGGGGTGAGTGAGCTGGTGCAGTTGCCCCTTAGCTGGCAGGGGGTACAGGTGGCTGGCCCAGGTGTCATCAGACTGGCTTTACATCAACCTAAGAAGACAATGCTCATACTGAGGACCAGGAACCCTGGGGCCAGCCTACAGCATGGGTGCCTGGGTTGGTGGCCTACCCTGTTTGTGCCTCAGCTTTCTCAGCTGTCCAACAGAAGATCAGTGGGGTCTTTGTGAGGATCCAAGGACATAATAGGGTGTGCTCTGCACCCAAGCAAGGGTGTTGCAGTTAGCTCAACAGTGGCGCTAACTGTGCTGGAAGGTATCAGTGTTGCTAGGGAACAGGGCGAGTGGGGAGCTCTCACATGCTACTATTGCCATCCCCTCCATCCAGTTTTGCTCTCTGCAGTTTGTTTCATTTATCTGCAATTAGCCACAATCTGTAGCCACAACCTCAGAGAGGGAAGTATGGCAGGCAAATTTCAGAAATAATTCATAAGTTTAAAATAGCTTTTTGGGGGGTAGTACTGAGATTTGAACCTATGGCCTTGAACTGAGCATTCTTAGCCTCCCTTTTTAAAAAAAAAAAAAAGTGTTGTTTTTTTTTTTTAAATATTGAAACAAGATCTGTCTGAGTCTATTACTTGCCCAAGCTAGGCTCAAGCTTGTCATCCTCCTGTCTCAGTTTCCCAGAGTGCTTGAATTAGAAGTGTACACCAGCATGCCTGACTTGAATAACTCTTATTACATTGTATTGTTCTATTGTTCTGTATTATTGTTAATCCCTTTGCCTAATTTGTAAATTAAACTTTGTCATAGACCTGTATATATAGGGAAATCTCATTCTCTATGAAGAGGTTGTCACTATGTTTAATTTCAGACAGCTCCTGGCATCTTGCCATGTTTCCCCCCTGGATAGACTTTATGAAAGTCTTTCCCAGTGCTGTTTCTCCACTTTGTGCTTTCCCTGCCCCTCCTTTAGTACCTCCTCCTCTGTCTTCTTTACTCAGTGCTGCTTTGTAAACAGAGACGTGCATGGAGTAATTTGGATGGAGCTCATTACTGAGTAGTAGCAGGGCCATTGGGACAGGGCTACCAGTGGCCAGTCACTCTTTCCTGCTGGCCTAGGAGAAGGCCGTCCATTTGATTTCCCATGGGAGATGTAGACACATGCCATGTGGTGTCTGTTGGGGTTAAGACACAGAAGGTATGGCTTACACCAATACCATTAGTATAAGAGATAGCCTGTCCAGCACTCTCCTGGGAACCAATACCCAGTGCCCACAACTCGCAAGAGGAAGGCATTGCTTCTTGCTCACTCTGTGAAAGTTCCAGTCTTCATGTGGTTGGCATCATGATACAAAGGCTTGGGGGAGAGAAGTAACTCTCTCAGGGTGACTTGGAAAGACAGAGAGGGAGGACCTGAGGCAGGAACCATGTAAACAGGCCAGGCCCTGCCTCCTTGCTGTCACAGTTAGCCATAGTGTCCCACTGAGACAGTAGCTTTTCAAGAGCCTTGCTTAGGAATGAGTAAGGCCTTGGGAGACCACATAGATATGAGCCAGAACAGGTCCAGGAAGAAGCTGCTGGGGATGACAGTGGGGGATGGAGTGGGCCCCACCCAGATGGCTCTCAAGGCAGCTCACCTTTGCAGGCCAGAAGGCGCAGGGCCAGGGCAGAGCTCATCCTTGGTTCATCAGGGAAGCTGAGTATAGGCAGAGAGAGGAGGGAGGCCTTGCACACTGATCAGTAGCTCGCCTTGCGCTTACTGTTTTAAGTATTATCCCTGGAAGTAAACAGTGGAGATGCAATGTTAATTCAGCAATATCTCCTTAGAAACTTAGTATTTTTAAAATCAATATCCTTGTGAAGTTCAGACCTTTGACTGGCAGTGATTGCAGCTTTGCTTCTGAGCGTGTAGGGGCTGTTGTGCAGGTACCTTGGGCAGAAATTGCATTCTGAAACCTCGACAGTTTGATGCCTGCTAGGCATCAAATATCTAAAGTGTTAATGAAAGGAATACATAGCTTTGAAAGACTGCTGTACATTTGAGAAGTCCTTGTTGAGGCTCCAGACAATGTTGTTTCCCATGACCTTTGAAGGGAGGCACTGAATTCTGTCACTCTGGCCCCAGATCTCTTGCACCCTGTGTCTTGTCCTGCCTTGTGAGCTCAAGGGTGCTGACCAGATTGGCAGGTAGTGGGGAACAGGTGGGAGGGACCAAGAGGAGCAGTTCCAATTCCCCTCAGCCTTTAGGTACACATCCTGTGCTATTGATGTATTTAAAGAGCCTTTCCAACTTGTCTTTTGTGGTTGACACAAAAGATCTTTCAAGTAATGCCATTAATCCTCACTGTCTCTTATTGTCGCAATGATAAAGTACAGCAGAATATGGATAGCTGAATGGTTTGAGAAGATGCAGGCTGTGTATCTCAGGTCTGATTTTAAGAATAGGGAGCTCTTTTTTATATTTATTTATGTATTTGGTACAGGGTCTCACGATGCAGGTCAAACTCATAGTGATCCTCCTCTTTTCAGTCTCCCCAGTGCTGGGATCACAGGTGTGCACCACCACACCCAGTCTTGGTGGCTGACTTAGTGCACCCGGGGTGGGGCTGGTGTAGCATGTGGTGCCAGGAATTGAACCCCAGTCCCTGTGCTTGCCTAAGCAGGTGCTTAGTCTGCTGTGCTATCTTACTGGCCCAAGAACAGGGAGCTTTTTGTATCTGAGCCAGGTGGGCACATGGAGCCCAGGTGGAAGTTCAGAGAGAGATAGGCCAATAATGGCTGTTGGGTATCTTTTCTTATTCACTGTATGTGACAAACAGTGGGCACCAAGAGCCTAGGACTGTGTTGTCTAGAGGCTGGGGAATATGGCCTGTATTGGGGGACCTTGCCACCCATGTGGCCCAAGGCCTGAAGAAGGAAGTAGGCTGGAAAGCAAACATCAGGGAGTTTTTTCACATTGGGATGAGGGCTTTTCAATTAATAGGAGTCTCCAGGCCATTTGTATTTCCTCATTCATAGTAGGAAAAAAGAGGAATCTGCTAATGTTACCCTGGGTCATTGTTACATTTTAATGAACATATAGAGCCCCTTGTGCAACTGGTGGCTTTTACTCTGATTATACACATTCTTTCTGAGTTCTGTAAGCCACTCAAGCTAATAAGCCTCCTGTCTTCCACATCTGCCTTATCGCCTCCCTGGGACAAATGGACCTGTTCATGAATGTTCACCAAGCATCCAGGCATCTTGTGTGACCTTGATGGCTTGTCTCCTGGTTAGGATGACATCGTGAAAGCCCAGGGCCATTGCAGGATGCTGGTGTGGATATTGTCAAATCACTAGAGTTTTTCTGTGAGCCACTGAAAGAAACAGGTTTTTTAATAAAGAGGAATGTTTTCTGTGTCATCGCCTAAAATAACTCGCTGGGCAGGGAGTTATATTAAGCATATCTTGACCCCCAAGCTCTCTTGTGCCATCAGGTGAGAAAAATAGCTTTGAACTCCTAATACTTCTTAGTACACATTGCTCACAAAAGACAGGCATATACATTGTATGCACACAGGGGTGTTCTGGGCTTATTTCACTGACACAGACATACCACACTCTCATGGGTACCTCACACACTCAGCTACGACACGGACACACATACAACACACACTCCACATACACATAAGTACACATATATATGCACACACACCAGAAGCATATATATTCCAGACCACTCTAGGCACACACATATACACATGCAGATGCATGAAGCGCCCTGGTCTAGCACGTCAGAAACCAGTTGGAACTGGAGCATGTGTTTTTTTTTTTTTTAGTTAAATCATGATTTTTTTGCTCAAGTACATAAATTTATGCCACCAGGGCAGAGGCTGTGTATGACTCATATTTCCAGTTGTGGGGGAGGACCCGGTTGGTCTTACTGTATCGAGCCAATCAATGAATCTGGCTCTCAAAGAGGATCAGATGGAACTTGGCATTCTTATCCTTTCTGTTCCTATCAGGATGCTTTCGAATAGCAACTGCTTTCTTAATTAAGTGGTAGACATCCTCAGGGAGATCAGGAGCAAGTCCTTTAGACTTAACTATTCTCAAGATTTCATTACCCGTCACAAAACGTACATGTGCAACACCGCAAGAGTCTTGCAGGATCGCACTGATTTGTGAGGGAGTAAGGCCCTTCTTGGCCACCTTGTAAATCTGCTCCTTCACATCATCAGACATCAGCTTTGGCCAGGTGGGGACACTGTGGGATACGGCAGAGCAGAGTAAGACATGCATGTGACCCATGATGGCGGCGATCTGGGGAGTACATGTTTTAATGAAGAAAATAAACCAGTATTGCCCATCTTCCAACCCCACCCCCCCAACTGCCATCTTACCTCCCAGGACAACTGTGTGCTCCTAACTGCATGTTGTCAGCATCTGTAACCATCCCTGCCTGCTCACAAATCCCTTCATCATTAGTTGGTGTGTTGTTCTTAATGTGCGGTCTCTTCCACATCAGCATTATGACCAGGCCTCCTGTCTGTCATGCCGGGGCCCTGAACCTTGGACTGTATATGCATTATGAACCTCTACTCTAACATCATTCCCAACTGCCAGTTATTAGGGTTTTCTATATGCCAAACAGAAATTTATCCAATTTTCTCTTAAAGTTCACAAAGAGAACTTCTCTTTAATTTCTACTTTATGCTGAGAAAAGTGTATTGTTCTTTTTGTTCTTTTATTTAAAGCTCATCCTGGGAGCCCTGAGTTTTATAAATACTGGGTTTCAGAAAAACTCATGATGTCTGTACTGGCAGAATGCATACACATGCGATGCCTGCTTTGCTTTTTTGAGAGGGCCAGTTGAAGAGATGACATGTTCTCACAGTAGTAGGGTCTCTTGCATGTGCTCCTGGTGTCTGTTCCCCACTCTGGGCCCCTCCTCTCCAGAGAGGCTAAAATTCTGCCAGGGTTTCAGCTTGCAGCTTATTGTGGGAGCCCTGCCCTGCTCTTGCAGAAGACCAGGAGCAGGACTGTGGCTAGGTTGTAGCTCAGTAGTGTGCACTTAGCCGGACTGTGTAAAGTCAAGGTTCCATTCATATGACACAGAAAGGGAGAAAACATGGAGGGTTTGAAGAGGAGGTGCACTGATTTTGCTTTCAGATTGTCTTTTTACTGTCTCATGCTTTCTTGAAAGAACAGAAGTGCTTTTCTCACCGGACAGGGAGGCGATAGCTTCCTAACTCATTCTGCACATCCTAGGCCTCAGGGTAGGTGTGCAGAACCTGAAGCCCTAGAGACCAGGGTGTGTCCCTTATCCCACCTGCTTCCACAGTCTAAAACCTGATGGCTTGGTTGGGTTGGTTTGTTTCAAAATGGCCACGTGTTGTTTGGTTTAATTTGCCTTTGCCAGTTATCAGAAGTCAAGAATTTCCCAAGCTTTATTTTTATTTACCTCTTCTGTAGGCTGTAGAAGGGGTCTTTTGGGATGCAGAAAAAGAATATGTACCTAATAGGCCCAGGGTGTGGTTATGGTAGTGACTTTAACCGCTTAATAAACCACAGATCCCAAAATAAACTCCTGGACAAGGCAGTAAAAGCTACATGTCAATGTGCAAAAATGAAACCAGTCTTGTGAGTACAGAAGCATCTGGTTTTCCCCCCAGAATATGTACTTAAAGTGGCAGTTTAACAATGAAAACTATAATTAGAAAAATTTTTTTCTTTTATGTGTTCAAGTTTAGAATGTATGAGCACGTGGCACTTTAATCCGTGCCTCTTATTCTCAAACTTCTATCTTGTAGTTTAAATGAAAGGACAGCAGTGATAACCCAAGTATTTTTTTTTTTCCTACTTGCCAAATGTATGTAAACCGATCTAAGAACCCCAGACCATAAGACATTTTTTGGTGCACAATTGGAATCTTTCTTCTCCTTTTAAAATACTTTAAACATCTGGAAAATGAGACAACTGGGAAATGAGAGATTTACGAGATGGCTTTGAGAATAATGGCTGACCCTTTAATTGACTGGTCTCTTTACCTGAGCTCCTTACAATCTCTTACTTTTGGATAAGACTCCTAAAATGCAAAGAAGTGGAGCGGATTGTATAATATAGGCAGGTTTTCCCATTTGCCTCTTAAATAGTTAAGTTATAGCTTATACTTCTTAGTGACTTGCACTTATTATAATTTTTAGTTTCATTTTAGTGGATTGGATGAGATCATATTACACAGCCAGGAAATAGAGCAAAAGAGAAATTTTAAGAATTTAATAACATGCACATATACCATTTTAAAAATTCTGATGGAAGCTTCAGAACCACGATTACAATTGAACAGAAGTGGGAGAGAAGTGCTGGCATGCATAGTGTGCTGTGGGATGTCCTTCCTCAGGACCCTGCCCATGCAGGATGTGGTAGCCTTAGAGAGCTGACAGACTCAAGAGATCAGGGTACAGCCAGAGACTGCAGAGGGACCGTGCTGCTCTGCTCTGTTACTGTGATGAAATACTGGAGAAAGCCAATTTCAAAGGAGGAAAGTTTTAGTTTTGGCTCAAGATTCCAGAGGTTCAGTCAGTGGCCCCTTGGCCTTACTGCTTTGGGCCTGTGGCTGCACAATATATTGAGGTGGGCACATGCGGCAGAGGAGGCCCGTCCACCTCCACCTATCAGCCTGGGTATCCACATGAAGCAAAGAAAGAGACAAGAAAAGGCTTGAGTCTTCATCTCCCCTCAAGAGCACACCCCCAGTGCCTATCCTGTGCGGTCCAAGGTGACTCTCAAGCACCTCAGTCCAATGCTGTCCACCTGCTGAAGTGTCCACTGGCTGAAGCAGTGCACAGACAAGGGACCGAGCCTTCAGCATATGAACCTGAGGGACAGCAAAGATCTTGTCCAGAGCATTGCCTCACTGCACACCTAAGACTGAACGTGTCACTGACTTGTATGTGGTTCACTGCTTACTAAGACTATTGGACAAGTAAGTTGTTATTCAGGACTTAGTAGGATGGAAAAACTAGTGCACAGAAAGTTTTGAAACTTTTCTGAAGCCAGTAGCCTGTGAACATCAGCTCACTCTATATCTGGACCTGGCTTTAATCTTTTTGTCCCAGATGTGGGTGGGATAGGTAGGTGGGGAGCTGTGGGTCTAGGCAGCTCTGTGTCCCTGGACACTAGCATGGTGGGACTTTACGTTCAAGTAAGTGAGGCCCTGCTGTTTAGGGGACAAATTGAGTGCAAGTACATAGGAAAGTAGGGGGTGGTGATTAGAAAGCACTGTCAGAGCGTGGTTGACAAGTTCA
The DNA here is from genome assembly GCF_000260255.1 of Octodon degus. NCBI lineage: Eukaryota > Metazoa > Chordata > Mammalia > Rodentia > Octodontidae > Octodon > Octodon degus. Next base: position 4,272,716 of record NW_004524768.1, on the reverse strand, counting down.
GAAGTGAACACTTTGTAAGGGGTAGGGGGACATGCAGAAGTGGCATCCCATGAGAGTGTTTGTCATGTGTTGTTGAGAATGAGACCTTCTGAGGGTTCTTCCCAGCATTGGAATCCCTGTCATCATCTGTCAGCCTGTGTCCCCACTGAGTCACAGGCTCATGATCTGCTGCCTTTCTTGCCTGCCTCTCCTGCCCATCTTGGAGAGATTTTGTGTTTGTTTGATTTGTTTTTTAAAATGAGGTTTTGGAAATGGAAATCAGAGTTCACTGACTGATACCAAGCAAGTGCTCCCACTAACAATCTGCATGCTCAGCCCTCCTGGGGAGACCCATTTACTTCTGTTCCTAAGCTCATATTGTGAGATTCCTGCTATTGATAGCTCCTGAATGCATCTGGGAGAGAGCTGGGGGTTTCCTGAAAACCTCGTCCATGTAGGAAGTGCATCATGCAGTGGAGAAACCGTCTCCATGTTCCTGGAGCTAGGCATGCTTCAGGGCACCCCTCACGGGTGCTGCATGGTGTTTTTGCTGCTGCTGTGTTTTCAATCTGTGGAAGGGGGTCTGGGACAGTGTGTGCAGGAGAAAGCTACACAGTTGTCTAGTGCTGCAGCCACAGTGCATTTGCACAGATTCTGTGAAAAGCCACCATAACTGGAATGCTTTAAGATAGATCAGGCCAGGCCATTTGGGGAACAACAGCACTGATTACCTTAGTAAAAAGCTCTGCTCTGCTCTGCTCTGCTCTGCTCTGCTCTGCTCTGCTCTGCTCCGGCTGGCTGGGGGAGAAGACCTGAAGGTAAAGTGAGACGTGCGGCTTGGCCAGGTCAGTGGTGGAGCAGAGCCAGAGGGAGACCTCTGTTCTGCTGCTTAGGACAGGGGGCAACTTCTGAAGGGTCGGGGCAGCTGTCTGTGGCTTTTTCTCAGGGCACCCTCAGGCCCCTCGTCATGTTGGCCCAGGCCCCTCTCCCCAGCCCACCCACTCAGTGACGTTTGTGCCCAGAGGCAGAAGGCAGGATGCATTCCTAGGCCAGACTGGAAAAGCAGTCATTTCCTGGCGGAGAGCTCGTTCAGGGTATAAAGTGGCCTCCCTTGAACAGAGCCTGCACTATCGGGTTTTATTGGTGCTGTGTTTATCCTGGGGAGTCCAAAGCCATTGCGCAAATGGAGCTTTATAGGGAACTTGCCTGTGCAAGGGGCAGATCCCAACTCTGTTGGACCCCACTTTCCTTCACTTCACTTTTGGGGACACAGACCCTTCGCATAGACCTTCGTCATTCAATTCCTCTTAATTTTTTCTAGTTGGAACCTTAAGCATAGTAGACGAGTGTGTCCCTTGGAGTCCTGTGTGTGCTTGATAGTGTGTGTCTCTCACCTACATCTGCTTCTCTTGGATTTTAGGGACAGCCTGGCTGGCTACTGGTAGGCATTTGTTGTGCTCTTTTGCATGAGAGACACTCACTGAGTGTGTGTCTTCAGTCTCCAGTGAGTTAAATAACAAGCTGTAAAACTCAGTTGTCCTTCAAGCTGAGCTGGTTTTCTAAGAGTTAGCTGCCATTAGACGAATGGAGGAAACTGGTGTTAAGGGTCTGCGGGGCTAGGGGTAGGAAATTAAGCACAGTAAGCAGTTTCATGCTGGTTCATGAAAAGTAGGTGCCCCAGAGATGCTCCAGGGAGAGGAGCACCCTGCTTGTGCTCCTGTAGCCCTTCTTGGCTCCAGCTATCATCCTGGAGCCTTCTCAATGTGCTGTTCTCTCTGGAAAACAAAATTTACGGGCCTTTGCCATGGAGATTGATTTGCTAGAACTTGAGATCCATTCTTACTTTCTGTCCTACAGCCTGAATGAGCTCAGCGACACCTCCCACCCTTGGCAAGGCTCCATGCTTCAGCTGGTAGAAGCTTGAGGCCAGGGCCACGATTAAGGGATGAAGTTGCACTGCTTCCCTGTGGATTGGGGTTTCCAAAAAGGTGGCTTGGAGAAGGTCTGGTCTTAAATGCACCTAAGTTGAAGGGATGTTGCTTAATTTCCTTCAAGCCAATCTTCCCTTCAGGACCCAAGAGTCTTTCTACCAGCTAAAATTGCAGGGGCAAGAGGAAAATATCAGAGGGAGTACCCAGAAGGACCTGTTCTTGGTTTTGGGGCTAAGGGATCCCTGAGAGCTTAGCAGTGCTGATCGGGGAAAGGCTGGTGGAGAGCAGGGTCTGTTTGAGTGGTCAGTAAATCGGGCTGCTCTGGTGAACAGTGTCATTGTTGAGAGATGAGCACAATCACCTGTTTACCTGCAGAGTGCAGGCATCAGCTTTGGCCTGAAATCACTCCATGTTGAGTTCCAGAAACTTAGTCTCAACTTACAGAGAAGTGTAGATGCAATTCAATGGGTGGGAACAGCTTGTGTCAGTGAGAAGCATGGAGTGTGGGTAACATGAAGTGTAGACATCCATCTGGAGGTGGTGGGATGAGGCATCCTGGAGGTGCTGGCTCGGAAAGAGAGATTTGCAGATCAAGGCAAGGTGGGTGCAGAGCCCAGGTCAGTGGTTAGACAGCAGTGAGCCTATTTAGCAGCAGGGTCCCCTTCCAGATTGGGCATCACCTCCCTGCCACAGTTTAGTGGCCACCCCATGGCTGTGCCTCTGACCTTCTTCAGGGAGAGCTTTGGGTGTTCTCTTTATCAGTGATCCTTCCCTGGATGTCATGGGGGTTTCGCAGGACTTGGACAAGAGCCCACTTCACATATGTGCACCAGCTTTTTTGTTCAAGTCCTGGCTTATCTGGAGAAAGTTGTGCTGGGCTAGATGCTGGGGGCTGGGTGCTGGAGGGGTGGTAGTGCCTGTCTGCAGTTTGTGTCTCTCCCACACCAGGGGCCCTCTGTCCTCTAATGGGTCAGGACTACAGTGTTTCTAATTTTCTCCAAGATGAAAACTGCAGTTTTGTTTCTCAACATTTTATCATTGTGATTTGGGGAGAGTATTAGGATTGAAAATGAGAAACAAAACCAACAGTCACTAAATAGGATAGGATTTATCACAAGGAATTGACTTATGTTTGGTTCTGACAAGGTATCTTAGTCCATCTTCCATTGCTATAAAAGACTGTGTGAAACTGGATAATTTATAAAGAAGTTTGTTTAGCTCATGGTTTTGTAGATTGGGAAATCCAGGATTAGGCATCTCCTTCTGGTGAGGGCCCCATTTTGTCTCTAGCAGAAGCAGAAGGGCAAATGGGCACAACCAGAAGAGGCTGCTTCACTGCTGTCATATCTAATCCAATCCCGTGAGAGCCAGAACTCACTTCCTAGAGCAAAGCACTAATCAATTCACAGGGTCCCATGATGTGACCCCTTTCTGCTAGGCCTGTCTCCTATACCACTGCCCCCCAGCTCAGCCTCATGGGTTTTTGTGGGTCTGCACCATGTTTAGATCAGAGCACTCCATCAGAGAAGTTGACCGGAACTCTGGGATACAGGCTGAGGCTGCTGCACCTGGTCTTGCCTCTCCCTGCCATCAATGCTATGCTGTTAAGCTCTTTTGGCTAAGAGAACCAGGCCTGCCTGCTCTTGGATTTCCCTGTCTCCAAAACCATAAGCCAAACGAACTTCTTTATAAATTATCCAGTTTCACATATTCTGCTATAGCAGCAGAAGGTGGACTAAGACGCCTTGTTAGACCCTATCATCATGTAAGTACATTGTCATCTTGGTCAGTTTCTCTACTTAAATGAGCCATGATGGGCTTCAGTCACATCACAGCATGCTGCAGAGTAGCGCAAGGTCCTTGTCTGACTGATGCCTGTGAGGTGGACACATGGACTCCTGCCATCACAGGGAGGGAGCCCAGTATGCTTTGTCTGCCCAGGTGATCCTGGAAGCTGGCAGACTGAGCAAACTTTCTTATTTAATTTCTTGTGGATTTCTATAAAAATAACTTGTGCTTTCTTCTGCAGTAAGTTTATTAATTTATTTATTAATGTTTTTAGTACAGTCTACAGGATCTATAGAGTCTCACTACACAAATCAGACTCATAGTTGTCCTCCTGTTTTCAGCTTCCCAAGCACTGGGATTACAGGAACACACTACCACGACAAGTCTCAGTGCTGTCTCAGTGTACCCTGGGGCAGGGGCTGGCACAGCATGCAGGGGATCGAACCCTGGTCCCTGTATCTGTCTTAGCAGGCACTTTAATTTGCTGAGCTATTTGGCTGGCTTTGTAGTCAGTTTATTTTTTTGCTTTTGTAATGCTGAGGATCAACACCAGGAAGGAGGGGAAGAAGTGAGAAGATGGGGGCATAAAAAGAAGATATGTTATGTGTTTATAACAACTCCCCATGATGAATGTAATCATTATCTACTACAAACATGTACTAATAAAGAGAAAAATTAAAAAGAAATCCCAGATCCTTATACAAAGAGTTTTACCACTGAGCTGCATTTGCATAGATATTTTCCTATAAATTTTAGACTAGCAAAAAGTACCAATGTCGAGGGCCGGGGAGATAGCTCAGTGGAATAAGCGCTTCCCTGGCAAGCACAAGGGCCTTAGTTCAATCCCCGGTTCCGCGAAAAAAAAAAAAAAAAGTACCAATGTCAACCTAAGCAAGGATCATTTCTACTCCATTCCTGGAAGAGTAGTGAATATGGCTAGCCTTACTAAGCTGCTAGCTATCCTGGGCTTAGTGAGAGACTCACTTAGGCTGCCTCCCTGCCCTGTCCACATTCTATGAGGTCAGCTGTATGGTAAAGGTCATCCAAGTCAGCACACAATTCCACACAGGGTGGAGTATCTGTGAGTGTAGTCTGGGGGATCCCCTTTCCTTGAGTCAGGGACATTAGGGTTCACATTTGGCCTTACACGGGGGTATTTACAAGGGTGGGAAGTGGTATGTTCTCCTTAAGCAGTGCGAGCCGATGGCTGCAGTTCTTTCACTTCCTCTTCAAACAGGAAGAGATTTTATCTACACGGTTGCTCCTGGTGGTGAACATAATGTCTGTGGAGGTAGGTCTGAGCTGTAATAGAAATTGAACTGGGTTTTAATTCAAATTCATAGTTAAGAAGTAGATGCACAAAGCCTTACTTCTTTTATACCAAGCTCTCCAATCCCTCCTCACACCATAACTTCATGCTCACATTCTCTTTCTTAAAAAGTACAATGAAGCTATCTTGAGAAAATATGACACAATTTTTTAAATAATTTGAAATGTAGACAGTTCATACTTGTCAATTGCTTTTTATTTCCTCCAAGGCCAAATACAGTTAACTGGTAAAAGTTCAGTCTGTTCCACCTTACTTTAATTTTTTTTTTTCACTCATTGTCCTACTTTTTAAAAATTGTGGGTTTTTTCCCATTCCCACACATACACAATTTTTGTATCAGCCTTTTTTGAAAATTGTTTTTGTATCTTCTTTTTCTTTTTATTTCTTTAAAGAGAATTAAAAATAAAAAACTATCAGATACAGTACAGAATTTCAAAAAGCAAAATAATAGGAATTCAGCAGTTGCTGTTAGACTGTATATTGTTGTCTTCAAAGTAATTGCTGAGATTACCAGATAAAATCATGCAAAGTTGGTCAAAAAAAATTAAGCATTAAGTGTTCTTTTCAATAGACCAACAGAAAGTAGGTAGGATAAATTCTGATGTCCTACTAATAGGTATATTAAAGATACCTTATATGTGTATTTATTGAATATATTTATAAGATATATGTACATTTTTCCCTTCCTCTTTCTTTCCCTCATCCCACTTGTTCTTTCCTTTTGAGCAGTTTCTTTCCCTTTCACAGTATCTACTGTACCTTTCAGATTTTATTTACTCTTTCAGGATCTTACACAAGGGAGGCAATATGATGTTTACGTGTGCAGGTCTGATTTATTTCACTTATAAGAGTATGGTTTCGAGGTGCATCCATTTACCTATAAAAAACTCAAGTGTATCTTTCTTTAGAGTGAGTAATACTCCATTGTATAAAAATAACACAAGCTTTCTTATCTGTCCTATTATTGATGGGTATTTGGGTTGTTTCCAAGATTTCGATATGACAAATTGCTCTGCTATAAACACGGGTGTCCATATATTGCTGTGGTAGAATGTTTTCAGTTCTTCTGGAAAAATACTCAGAAGGAAAATAGCTGCATCCAATGGCAACTGCAGTCTGAGATTCTTGAGGAAGCTCCACACCGATTTCTACGGTGGTTGCACCAGGCTGCACTCTCACCAACAGTGAAGAAGGTTCCCTTTCCCCAGAATCTCTCCAGCATTTGTTATTCATTGTTGACTTGATGGTAGCCATTCTTTCTGGGGTGAGATAGAATCTCAGTGTTTTAATTCATGGTTTTTTAGTGACCAATAATTTTAAAATTTTTTTCATATGTTTATTTGCCAATTGTACTTCTTCATGTGAGAAGTGTATAATATTCATCTCATATGCCCATTTTTGGATTAGGTCTTTGAATTCTAGGGGCTTGATTTTCTACAATTCTTTCTTTCTTTCTCTTTCTTTCTTTCTTTCTTTCTTTCTTTCTTTCTTTCTTTCTTTCTTTCTTTCTTTCTTCTTTCTTCTTTCTTTCTTTCTTTCTTTCTTTCTTTCTTTCTTTCTTTCTTTCTGTATTTAGTACAGGGTCTACAGGGTTTCACTACACAGATCAGACTCATAGTGATCCTCATGTTTTCAGCCTCCCAAGCACTAGGATTACAGGTGCGTGCCTCCATGCCCAGTCTCAGTCAAACTCTCAGGGCACCCTGGGCGTGGGGCTGGTACAGCAGACTGGGGATTGAACCCTGTTCCCTGCATCTGCCTAAGCAGGGGCTTTAATCTGCTGAGCTATCTGGCTGGCCCTACAATATGTTCTATATAGAAGCCCTTTGTCTGAGGGAGAGCAAGCTAAATTTTTTCCCCCAATTTGTGGGTTTTCTTTTTTCCTTTACTCTTTTCTTTCTCTTTTTTTATACTCTTGTTGATGATTTCCTTTGATGTGTAAAAACTTTCAGTAAGATGAAATCCCAGTTGTTGATCCTTTGAAGTATTTCCCATTCAGTTTGGTTTTTGTTCATGAACTGCCAACCCCTATGTCTCAAAATATCTACCTACTTTTTCTTCCAATAGATTGTGTTTCTGTGTGAATATTTAGATCTTTGATTCATTTTCACTTCAGTTTACTGCATGGTGATAGACATGGGTCTAATTTTAGTCTTTGGCATGTGAAGAGCCAGTATTTTTTTTAGCACCATTTATTAAAGAGGTTATGTTTCTTCCAGTGAACATGTTTGGCCCCTTTATCAAAGATAAGGTGGCTGAATGTGTTTATAGCTGTGTCTGCATCTTCTAATCTGTTCCATTGATCTTTAGGTCTTTTATTTTGCCAGTATCTTGCTGATTTATCATATTACCTTTGCAGTGTAATTTCAAGCCAGGGATTGTGATGCTACATGCCTTTCCTTTGTTACCCAGGATTGCTTTTGCTATTCTAGGTCCCTTCAGGTTCCATATGAATCTTAGGAATATTTTCTTTAGATCTGTAAGGTATACTAATTGTATTTTAATCCAGATTGCATTGAATCTATATAGCGATTTGGGGGAGTATTACCATTTTCACAATGTTGGTTTTTCCTATCCAGGCGCAAGGAATTCATTTTCTAAATTTCCCTTCAATCTCTTTTCTCAAAGTACTGTAATTTTCACTGTATAAATCTTTTACTTCTTTTGTGAGATTGATTCCTTAGTATTTCATTTTTTTGGTGCTATTGTGAACGGTATGATTTCCCTAAATTCTCTCTGTGTGTTTCTTGTTTGTATACAAATCTGCTGTTGATATTTGAGTGGTGACTTTGTGTACTGCCACATTGTCTGTAAACAGAAGATCTTCTCCTGCTTTTTTTCTGGATTCCTATTGCATAGAGTATTGTTTTCATCCTTCCACTTTCATTCTATGAATTTCTGTTTGATTTAAATATATTTCTTGTGTACAGCATATTGCTGAATTTTGTTTCTAGATCCATTCTGTCAGTCTGTTTTTCTTGACTGGTGAATTGAGATCATTTACATTGATGGATATAATTGATATGTATTGACTTATATTTGTCATGTTATTTTCTTTTATTGGTTCACTACTTTCCCCCTCTATTTGCCCTGCTTGTTAGTTCCTTTCCACTATTGTTCTTGGAATTGTGGTCATCTTTATCTCTTTCTGTAATATGTTTCAGTACTCTTTGTAGGGTTGGTTTGGTGGTCACGAATTTCTTTAGTTCATTGTCATGGAAATATCTTATTTCTTTAATTTTGAAAGATAGTTTTTCAGGATACTTCATTCTACTTGGAAATTGTTTTCTTTCAAGACTTGAAATACTTCACTGAAAGCTTTTCTTGACTTAAGGGTTTGTGTTCAGAAATATGCCATGATTTTGGTGGGCTTCATAAGTGATCTGTTTCTTTTCTCTAACAGCTTTTAATATTCTGTTCTTTTGCTGTATTTTTGGGAACTTATTTAGTATGTGTCAGATTCTTTTCCCATTTTTGAAAAGTTTTCTGCTATAACTTCTGCAAATAGTCTTTCTATGCCATTCATTTTGACTCCTGCTTTTTCATTACCACTTGTCAGTCTTACATTTTTTCTGTGCATTATCTTGTAGCTGTTGTTATTTACTGTTCCCGTGTTATTTTTAAAAGATATTTCCTTTGCAATCACTAGCTTTAATGCTTCCTTCAAAGTCAGAATATTTATCTTCAGTTGTTTTTAAGTGATTTTTCCAGCTTTCAGTGGAATGTTTCAATTCCTGGATAATTCTTTGAATGTGTTTTTTCATGCATTTGAATTCTTTCCTATATTGTTTATTCAAGGTCTCCATCTCTTTTTATGGTTCTGTTTTTTTCATCTATGTCTTTTTTAGATATGCCAAGCAGTTTTTTCATTATGTTCTTTCTTTCTTTCTTTCTTTCTTTCTTTCTTTCTTTCTTTCTTTCTTTCTTTCTTTCTTTCTTTCTTTCTTTCTGTGATTATTTCTGGTCCAATTTCTTCTATAATCTAATGGAGTTTTTTCTTTACTTCAGTTGCTATCATTTCAAAAATTTCAGGTTTCTGCCTTCAATTTTCTTCAGTGCTCATGTCCGCTACATTTGTTTTAAGTTGGCTGGAGGTGTGTGATTTAATTTGCTCCTTCATTCTGATGTTTTTTTTTATTTCAAATGTTGTTTAAAATTTTGTTTTCTGCTGTGATCCATGTATGTGAGTTTTGGTAGTAGACAGCTGTATCACTATTATCAAATCCTCTCCTGGAACAGTGTGTACTTCAGAGATATCTTCTTTATGTAGAAGATTCTTGGTTTGTGTGTGTCCCAAGATTGTGCCTTTCCAAGTAAGCGAGCTGGATGTGGGTTTCTGTTTGGCTCAGGTTCCAGTCTGTTTACAGTTGGCTCGGTAGGGCTGTGTGGAAGTTATTACCCCAGAGTTTCCCGATATTCTTACACAAGTGAGAGTGGCCAATTACAACAATCATCACATCCTAGGTACTGTACTGACATTGTTAATAAGCACAATTTAGAAACTGACCAACTGTGATAACCATTTTGTACTTTAGACCATCTGAGCAAATCTGTAGTTGTGAAATGAAACTGATCACAAATTAAGAGTTTGTATGCAGTTTTTGCCCTTGCTAGAATGAGTTTGCCCTGAGTTCTTCCAGAAAGTATGGTCGCTGTGTCCTGCATGCTTCCCATGCTGGCTGCCAGACATGCAGTGTAGCAGTATGGGCCATGCACCAGAATTCCTTTAGGAATTGGCTTTCAAGGCTCACTGTCACTTCCCCAATGATGAGGTGCCAAGGGTTGGAGATTTTCCACTCCTAAGCCACTCAACAAAGTCCCCAAGGCTTCCCCTGGCTCAGTGTCCTTTATGCTGGAACTTGTTTTTTTTTTTTTTTTCATAGAGTAAAATATACTTGTGTCAATGATTGGATATGAAGCATCATTAGTGATAGTATTATTTGTGATGTTGGGGATTGAAACCAAGGCCTTATGCATGTTGAAGTGTACCACTAAGCTACATCCTCAGCCCCAATTTTTTAAATGGCTATAACTGTTAAGTAATGTCTTTTTTTTTTGGCAGTACTGGACATTGAACTCAGGATCCTGCACTTGCCAGACACTTATTCTATTGAGCTATCTACCTGGCCCCTGTTGAGTAATACTGAAGTACCACCAATCATTGTGCTTTCTCCCTTCTTTGTGATCTCTGTTTCTTTTTTCTTTTTTATTAATTTTATTGAGAAACAAATAGCAATGAGATAGTTTCAAAACCAATTAATAGGAGAGTTTCAATAATTGGTACATTGTATATTGTTGTCTTCATAGGGGTTATTCATAGTACAAGATACAGACATGATACCCTGTCCAAACACTATTAGTAGAAATCTTTCTTCTCATTGAATTAAGAGAAAGTAGCTGTGTATCTATCCTGTTTTGTATGTATAGATACAAAATGGTCCTTCATTGGTATCAACTTTTTTGGTTCAGTTTTGTCAGAGATGGGTATTCCATTGCCATTGAAATATTGTAGGTGTGTGGATTCATAAAAATAATCCAATATAGTCCAGTAGTCCATAATAGTAGAGGGTTATCCATAGGACTGGCAATGTCAGAAATTGTTGACCTGAGCCCTTTACAGCTCAGCACATTAATATGGCTTTACTTTTCATAACTCATTATTATACTTTTCTGCTGGATGGTTAAGACCACAATAAAGCAAGACCAAGAAATGTAACTTTCATATCTGACAAAGTCAGTTATACCACCTCAGGATTTATCCTTGAACCTTGTGGATTCTTGGTCAGTGTCCGCCATGTGGATGAGTCATGGCCATTGCTTGACCAATTTGCTCTCTGTGAAAGCCTGAGAGACTGCTTTCTCTCCATGTGACTCTCCTTAGGCACACTGTACATCATCAATCACTTTCCTCTATGGTCCAATAATCTCCTTGATCAGAAAATTTGGGACATCACTAAGTTACAGGATGTTATGGTACAGGTTCTCTTATGTCCTGAGTCCTCACTGACCTTGAAAGGCTAGGGCCAAAATGTTGGTTGTCCTTGTGGCCCCCCTTTTTCTCTAATTTTTGGTTTGCAAATTTAAGTTGTTAACTCTCCAGAAGAGAAGCTTAATGATATTATTACCCTATAACATAGGCAGTTGAGGTTGACCTCATTATCCGTCTGAATGTTAAACACCTTAGACATAGCATAGAACAAGTATTTTCTATCAAGTATTGATATGTCAAAGTTTAAAGCCCTACAGAATGTGAAGAAAAAAAGAAATAAAAAGTATTTTAAAAAATTGGAATAAACAACTACATATTTTTGCACAGAAATTTAGAAATCTAACCATCTACAGACAGCATCGTAGCAGGACAGTTCTATGACTTTTTTTTGTCTCTTGTTTTTATTTATTACCCTTTTTTAAAACAAACATTTACTTGAGAGACAGTATAGGAGTAATTGATATGACATGACAAGCAGTACATATTTAGAAGACCAGATTGACAAGCATTCCAAGCATGGCCCTAGTATTACACATTGCTATTCAGTGCAGTTGCTTAGTTCACGGGTATCAGCATATATAGTTAGTCAGGGTGAGAATGCTACCAATTAACTGCTAGTTTCAAAAACCTGCTGAGGATTCTCAGGATCATTGTATGATCTCTGTTTCTGGCTACAGACAATTGTGCTCAGAGATTTGAGCCTTAGCTCTGTCCCACTTGTCAGGGTATGCTCCTCAAAAACGACCACGTACAGAACTTCATTTATTCAGGGGTGTGACAATGTCATGATCTCTACTTATTGCGCATTCAGATGATATATGGAGGTCATTTGAAAAGGAGCCTGTCCCTAATTCTTGTTTTACTTTTACCTTCTTATGTCTGTAATCATTCAAGCACTGAAAACAGGGAGATGATGTGACACTCAAAGGCTTTTAAGAAAAAAACACTCATTTATGATTTAAAAAGAAAAAAAAAATACAAAAACCAGAGGTAGAAAGACTATTTTTTTAATCATGCTATTTACTGATTATGCCAAACTCAAAATAAACATCAGGAAGGCAGTCGGAATATCCCTGTTGATTACAAGGGTAATTAAAACTTCTGATGAGGTTGCTCCGCAAGCCTTGCCCTTGCAGACAGACAGGAAATAACCCTGGAGAGAGCACCTGGGTAGAGCTGAGACCCAGCTACATTTTTGTGAAGCTGTGTACCTAAGACCCCAGTCAACTGAGCAAAAATTTTTAGAGTTAATTTGAGAATTTGTTACTAAATTTTAATAGAGCATTTTGGAAAAGCCTTCCTGCATATCACCAATTACCAGGAGCTGTGTAGGGGGAAAGATTCTACTGCAAAGAAAAACAAAACAAAACCAAAACAAAACAAACACACAAAACCCCACATCGTTGTGCCATCAAACATGTGTAGGTGCAGCTGAAATAACCTAACAAATAATGTGGATGTATGTTAAACTAATGGAAAAAAATAATAATAATATATGCAAGCTCCAGAAGGTTCAATGGTTTTAAGGTAGCAAATATTTAAGATAACTTCAGTGCAGTCTAACAAGATACTGTGGCTTAACTGGAAAAATAAAGAAACAGTAAATGACAAAGAAAACCCAGAGTGTGAACAGAGATGTTTACTATATTTTAAAATACAAATAAAACACTACAAAGGTACAACAATATGGTACTAACCAAAGTGGTGAATATTGATGGAAGAGGAAATAACTAAATTTCGAAAAGACAGAGAAAGGTGTTAGGGATGTAAAAATAATTAAGTTGTGTCCTGTACCTGTACCAACTACCTATAAAGAATGCAATTGTGCTGTACTGCAAACAGGGACTCTTAGAAAAACTTATCTGTCTTATGTGAATTTACAAATCTCAAAACTATTTCACATTTCAAAAATAGAAGTTAAAAGCTTAAAAAAAAAAAAGTTTTGGGGCTGGGAGATAGCTCAGCAGTCTATGTGCCTGCCTGGCAAGTACAAGGATCCAAGTTCAGTCCCCAGTACAGCATGCCTTGCCCGTGTCAGCCACCAAAACTAGGTGTGATCCTGCCATCCTGTAATCCCAGCGCTGGGGTGGCTGAGGCAGGAGGATCACTATGAGTCTGAGCTGCACAGCAAGACCCTGTACCATATAAACAAATAAGCCAGTGTTTTGGCTTGTCACAATAAAACAGATGTATTTTTACATATTGCTGGTAGATGTGTAAAATTGACAAGTATGTTTGGAGAACATTTCAGAGACTGTAAACAAGACTCACCTCCTTGCTTTTGTGACCAAAGAGTTCCACATGTAGAAATCTGACCTGAGAAAATACCTGAGTATTATTTGGTCCAGTTGACGAAAATTATCTGAGTGTTTAGTAACAGGGAAATACTTCAGTACAATAGGTAACCTGCAGAAAAATCACTTTTGATTTTTAATTTTTAATTTTTTTTGGCAGAACCTGGGATTGAACTCAGACCCTTGTGCTTGCTAAGGAGGCACTTATTCTACTGAGCTATCTCCCTGGCCCAAAAATCACATTTGTAAACAAAATTTATAGCAAAACTTTCCTAATATAATATTTTTGTCATATTATGTCATTATTAGTACCAGTGAAACACTTACCCTGCAAATCTGATCTTGTAATGAAAGTGTTTTTGTCAATGTATGTAATGTGTGTGCCTGGTTTGAGAAGCCAAAAAGAAACGCACCCAAATTTTAGTGGTGACTGTCTGAGTAAAGGTATGACAGGGGATTGTTGTTTCTCCATTACACTTTGTAGGCACTTTGTAAAGTTTCTTTAAACGCTGACTTGCACTTAATAATGAGAACAAAGTCAAAAAGAGAAATCCTTCAGTTTTCTCTTCTCAAAATTTTACTGTGTACCATAACTGTTGATTTTTCATATTTATAAAGATTTTTTATTTAACTCATAATTAACCACCGGCAACTTGTGCCTGGCAAGTTGCTCTGGTACAATTGTAAAATCATGTAACTTAGTCTCTGCTCTCCTCTGTTTGTCCCTTTTTGTTTGTTTGTTTGTTTGTTTGTTTGTTTGTTTGTAAGAGTGCCTGGATTAAACCCTTGGGCAGTGTATCGCTGAGATACAGTTCCTTTCCTTGAATCGCTGTGTCCATAGTCACGTGAATATTTTTACATGTATGTATGGTCTCAAATGCAACCCAGAGCTCCATTTTGTATGTTATGCTGTTCTTTTTGGCACACTTTTCATCTTTTTTTTTTTTTTTTTTTGCCTTATAAGCAAAATACTCCTTTAATAATCAAAGGAGCCAAGCAAGGTAGTACATACCTGATAATCCAGCTACTCAGGAGGTAGAACACGAGGATCACAAGTTTGATCCCAGCATAACCAAGGTGGAAAGACCAACTCATAAAAAAATAAATAAAATAAAAAGAAATGGAATTGGCAACAAAATAGACCTCAGGATCAATGGAACAGATTAGAAGATGCAGAAACCTCTGCAAACACATTCAGCCACCTTATCTTCAACTCCGGGCACAGCGATTCCAGTGTGCACGTTTAGTCAGTTCTATGAGATGAGAAGCCTATTGTCTCTCCCTCTCTCATCCACTGTACAGATGATAAAACTGAGGCCTGGGACATTGTGTTTCTTGAGCAACTGTCATATTGTATTTGGACCCAAGCTGTGTAGTCTGTAATTTTCAAAAGTATTCAATATGTGCAAGGGACATTGATGATCCCCACCCTGAAAGCAACTTTTTCACCAGTGGCTAGGAGTCTGAGACCGTCAGGCCCTCTTGAGTCCTAGACCAGTTAATTTCATAGAGCCACAGCATTTGGACTTACTTGATTCCTGCTGAATTGAAGCTGATTTAAAGTAGGGCTTAATATCAATGTAGTTGCTATGAGGACTATCTTTTTCTCATCCTTGCTAAAAATTCAGAGGATTTGCCCCACTTAGCAATTTGTGGAAACAGTCTGAGGATTTTTTCTGCAGCTTTGCTAAATTGAAGCCTTCCCTCACCATCTATCTTCCCTGTTTTCCAGCAAAATGAGTGGTCATTCCTTCCCCTTCTCCACTTAGTGAGCTGTCCTTTCTAGGTGATAAAACTAACACTTGTTAGTCACTCCTGTGACTTGTGAAATGTGGGTACCCTGCTCCCTTGGGTTATCTGGGAAATAGAGTTGGATATTTCAGCCCTGCCACCTTTCACTGTCCTCCCAGGTCTCAGTCCTGATGTTCTTCTGAGAATCTTTGTAAATCATGAGGACAATGGCAACTGCCTTCCATGTGCATGATCTCAAGATGGGCTATCATGTGCTTCACTATGGGAAAGTCAGAGGTGACTTCATGTGGCTGTGACTCTAGTACTCCCAGTACCTAAGTGGAGACTTGCCCACCCAAGCTTCATGCTTCTAAAAATGTCCTATCTTTGCATGGCATTTCCTGGCACCTTCGCACATCTGCTCTTGAGTGGGCGAATAGTCTTGGTGCCATTTTACTTTATTGCTAGTCACTGGACTGCCCTGATTATCAAAGGCTTTCCCCTGCATCTGGAGGAGGTGGTGTTTTAAGGGCTTCTGTGTATTACAGACTCATGGCCAGAGATGGAACCAGATGTGTGTGTTTTTCCTATTGGAGCCCATGTCTGAAAGACACATGTTGTTTGTCACTGGCTTTCTTGAAGCCACAAAGAAACAAAGAAGGTCCCAGCCATGTGGCCTGATTGGGGACCATGACTGAAGCTCACAAGCTCCTTCCTCCCATAATTTCTTTGAGCTAGAGGTTGTAGGTGCTTCATGAGCAGTGCTGGTCTCTGGGTAAAGGGGGCCTGGTTTTGGCAGAAAAGAAATTGTGGCTGGCAAGAGGGCTCACTGTTTCTTCCCTGCTTGCCAGGGCAGGCTGTGCTCTGATAGCAAACACAAGAGCTGCTTCCAGAGCAGGGGACAAGTCTGGTGGCCCACCTAATGATAGCTGTGTGTGTCTTGCCCTCATCCCTTGCTTGTTGTCAAGGAAGCTGGGGTGCCATATGCCAGGGGTGAGGACAGCTGCCTCTGGCCAGGGAGATCCCTGATACCCACAGATGTGCCTGTGTGTACTGTATATAAGTCAGTGTCTAGGTTTGGTTGAGTTTTAGCCCCCTTTGTTTTCTACTGTATTTTTGGAAGATGACTTTGAATTTTTTTCCCTGTAAATATGTTACTGTTATCAAGTGGGTAGATGAGCTGTGTCCTGTGGAGGTACACCTGCATGGTGTATACATATTACTACTCATCGTTGAAGTTCATTTTTCCTAATCAATTCGTGAGGACTTTATCTCCCTGAACCTCCAGGGAATGTGAATGTCCTAAAAGGTGACACTCACCATTAAACACACAGCACCACATGTGGCCAGAGCACTGGGTGGTAGGTAAAGCCAGACTTTCTGATATTGACTTCTTACTTGTGGCCCTCCCACCCAGCCATAAGCGAGGCCTTGTTCTTGTCATGAGAATGAGACCTTTCTCCTTCCTTCCTTCACCTGTGCAGATGTGCACATGCACACAGAAACACTGTGATGTGTGAGCTTGACACTGTCAATTTGATTGGCTCTAGGATGCACCCAGGGATTGCTGGAACACAGTTCTGGGTGTATCTGGGTGGGTCATACATGCATAGTTGGGGTCTCTGTCTGGCCCCAACATCTGTGTCACGGCCCCTTCCTCTGTGGCATGGTTTTCCTCCTTTGCTTCCTAGCCATCATCAACTCTTTGCTATACCACACCCTCCGCCATGATGTTTTTGCCTTGAAGCCAGTCTTTGTGGACTGAATCCCTTGACACCATGAGCCAAATTTAAACCTTCAAATTGTGTCAGGTATTGTATCTCAGCAAGAGAAACCTGATTGATACAGGAACACATAGACATAAAAATGCTAGTAGGTACACACACACACACACACACACACACTTTCACAAAGTCAATACAAAGTTTCCAGACAATGTCTGGGTTTCCACTATTTGTTTGCTTTGCTCCCGTGCTGTCTGAATTCCTGCTTTGGGTAATTTGTTGGGCTCCTGCACCCACCTGGGGCTGTGTCACATGTTGCTGTGGACTGCAGTTGCTGGGCTCTATCACAGGCACTTTCCTGCATCCAACAGCCTACTGGCTGGGATGGACAGGACATATCAGGATGCCTCTAGATTTGTGCTTGCTCCATAGTGTGGGAAAAAGGGGCATTTCTTCCTTTGTTATACTTGGTTGTGGTTAATCCCAGGGTCTAGAGCAGTGGTGATAGACCTGTGGCATACATGTTATTGTGTTTTGCTTTTAAGACAAAAGATGCTCATGTATGTTTCTTTCTTTCTTGCAGTGATACAACCTGTGTATGATTAAACTCTTCAGGTCTAATTGCAGTGTTGGCACTTTGTCATAAGCAAGTGAGATTGGGTTTCAGTTTGGGCAGTTGGTCTCTGAAAGGTTCTCCATCACTGGCCTAGTTCATTCCAGGTATAAGTTCTATCTCTAAGCTCTACCTCTGGGTCAAGGGGCTCTCATTGGGACCAGAGATGAATGATGTGATCCAGACAGGTAGAGGGAAGAATTGGAAACAGGATTCTGAAGGTCGGGGTTATCCAGGCTCTGTGGAGCTGTGCACAGGTGGAGATTTTACCCTGAAGGTGAGAGGTCACTGGATGAGGGAGCTGAGATAATTGTACCTTTTGCAGCTGGGGACCGTGGTTGTCCTCAGGGCAAGAGTCTGGGTAGGTTGGTCTTCTGTTCTGCTGGTGTTTATTTCCAGGCCCACTGGAGCACTGGCTAGTCTCCTGCTCCCTAAGCTGACCCAGTTCTTTGTGTTTTCTCACAGATGCAGTATAGGCCCCAGTGTCAGTTCTCAAAGTGGTTCATGGTCCTTTGGTAGAGAGCCATGGTAGTAGGAGCTTTCTCTACAGAAAAATACTTTGCCTTCCCCACCCACAGAAGGCTTTGTTAGGAATGACTCAGTCATTGTAATCATCACCAGTGGACCTGAAGGGTTTCAGCCTGCACCTGAGACCTGGCAGCAGCAGGGGTAGGGGAAAGGGTTGGCCACACCACTGGGAGCTAGTGGTTGGGGGTAGAAGAGAGGAAGGTGGCTGTGGAAATGAGGGTGGCATTTTGTTTCAGTTAAAGATACAACAAGAGTTAATCATACACAGGTTGTGCTATTGCAAGAAAAGTTTCATGTTTCTGCTCCACTTGAATGAAAGAAAAATTTAGCCTTGCATATCAAAGAATAGAAATCTGTCATCTTAGAAGTCACCAATTTGCAATTCTGTGACACAGATTAGAGTAATTAGAGGATTTGATCACCAGGCATGTGAAACCTATACAAATGTTACTCAACATTCTTGGAAAGAATTCAAAGACTGAGACTGTTTGAGCAACTTATGATTCTTTAAAGTTGCCACAAGCTGAATTGATTTAGTTTGGCAGAAACTACAAAAACAAACATGGAGTTTAGGAAAGCAAAAGCCCATGTGATCACTGCTGTAACCCCAGAGAAAAGGAAATACTTCATCAATCGCAATGTGGTCTGAAGCATGCTGAGGCTCCCTCTCCTCCACCTGATAATTTTAAGATCCTCTGGAACAGCTATAAACAAAAGCTGGAGATACTCAAACAGCTGCCTGGCCCATTTCCCATCCCCCACTCTCCTATTAACAACTAGTTGGGCTTTTGTTTTTCCTTTGCTTTTATTCCCTAAGTAAATCTTAATCATGATCATTAAATCCAGGCTTGACTTTTTCTGTTGCTATGGGTACCAGATGGGGTTTAATCTTGCTGGGATGGCCTTAGGACCCTCACTGGTGGTCGGTCAGTAGGTGGGATGTGCTGCTGTGAAGCTGGTGACCATGGCAGCGTGGTTGTGGGCTATAGTACTTGGACCAGTGAGGCCCATTTCCCTGGAATAGACACATGCAGACACAGGGCTGGAACCTGTAATGGCAAGTGACCGGGATGGAGGATGTCTGCCATCAATGTGGCCTAGTGAGCAGAGCCTTTTTTCTGGCTCTGGTGGTGGATACAATCTCTTCTCAGTCACATTTACACATCATGAGGTTATAGGTACACTTGCTCTGACATGATGGGCTAATCTCCAGGGGTCTGCAGTACTGCTGTACTCTACCAGACTGGGGTGACAGCACAGGACATCCTGTAGAGGCTTGGAGGAGGCATATTGAAGTTATGGCATGAGTTTGGTGTAGTAGTGTGCCCTTCATAAATGGATCTAAACTCTCTTCCAAGACAGCTCCATTTCAAAAATGAGGTCTGGCTTCTCACCAGCCCTGAGTGCTTGGGTTGAATAGCCTGGCACATTTGAAAGGGTGGATGTTGATGTTTCCCATTTCCTACTCCAAGACTCTCCTGAAGGCAGGAGGACAGCCCTGAGAAAGTCAGTGGAGCCCTGGCCAGGAATCTTGTGTCAGTCTTTCAGAAATGCTTGGTTGATTCAGAGTACTTTGCAAGCTTCAATGGTCAGTTAAAATGCATATTAAATGCTGTCATGACTTTTAAGAGACTGATGATCATGCCAACATCACACAGTACACTTTGCTTGTGTTTGTTTGTCACAAATAAAAATTTTCCTCCAATCCTGTTTATCTTTTTTCTTTTAAGTTAGTCTTAAAATCAATCATAAGTAGCCAGAATGGTTTTCACCCCACTGTTGATGTCCTTGCTTTCTTACCTCATTTCTAAATCCTCCATGGAATGTGTTAGATTGTTTCCTTGTTCTAACAATAACTAGACCTGGATGATTTATGAAGAAAAATTTGTTTTGCTTCATGGCTGTAAAGTCTGGGAAGACCAACAGCATGACACCAGTGTCTGCTGCTGGGTTTCTGATAGTGGCCTTGTACTTCTTCAGCTTGTGGAGGAAGTGGAAAGCTTGTAGGTGAAACAGTGTGAAAGGGACAGGTGAACAAGATTTAAGAAATTGCTTTCGGCTCCTTTCTCAAAGATCAAAGACTTGAATGTGTCTGGGGAAATTTTTGGATCCTCAATTCTGTTTCATGATTCATGAATCTGTTTTTGTTCCAGAAGTGTGCTGCTTTTGTCACCACTGCTTTGCAGTATAGTTCGAACTCAAGTATTTCTGTGCCTCCTGCTTTGCTCTGGTGCCCAAAATTGCTTTAGCTATTCTTAGTTCCTTCTGGTTTCACATAAATTTGAAGACTGTTTTCTATAATTCTTTGAAGTATGCTGTTAGTATTTTGATTAGGACTGCTCTGAACTTGTATAATGGTTTCAGAAGTATGGGCTTTTGGACAAAATTTGCTTGCCTGTCCAGGAACAGGGATATCTTTCCATTTTCTGATGTCCTCTTCAATTTCCTTCAGTGTACTGTACTTTTCTTTGTAGAGGTCTTTTGCATTCTTGGTTAGGTTAACTTATAGGTATTTTATTTTTCTTGAAGCTACTATGAATGGTACTGCTTTCATAATTTCCTTCTCAATGAGTTCATTATTGGTGTACATAAGTGCTACAGATCTTTATTGATCTTGTATCTTGCTACATTGCTTGTTTTTGGACTGGTAAGCATATTTATGTCTTCTTGGGTTAGTTCTGATAGTTTGTATATGTCTGGGTATCTATTCATTTCTTCAGTTTTAAGAGAGTCTTTTTGGTAGAATTCTTTGGATTTTCTATGTGAACTGTCATGATGTCTACATATAATGATGATTGAGTTTTTCTTTTTCTCTATGTATCATTTTCACTTCATTATCTTGGATAATTGCTCTGGCTAATTTTTCAAGTACTATATTGAATAGAAGAGGTTATAGTGGACATTGTTGCCTAGCTTCTATTTTTCAGGGTAATGATCTTATATTTTCCCTATTTAGTATGATGGTAGTTATTGGTTTGTCACAAATAGCCTGTGTCATATTCCGGTATGGTCTTTCTATACCTGTTTTCTTCAGGATTTTTATCATTAGTGAGTGTTGGATTTTATCAAAAGCCTTTTCTTCAGCTCTTGATGTGATCATATGGTTTTTGACCTTGCTTTTGTTTATGCACTGTAGTACATTTATTAACTCATATATGTTGACACATCCTTGCATGTCTGGATTGAAACCTATTCAATCACAGTGTGTGATCTTTTTGGTAGTGTATTGATTCTATTTGCTAACATCTTGTTGAGAATTTTTGCATGTATTTTCATTAAGGAGATTGGCCTACAGTTTTCTTTTTTAGTTGGGTCTTTATCCAGTTTGGGAATCAGAGTGATAGCGGCTTCCATAATGAATTTGGGAGCACTCCATCCCTTTCAATTTTTTTGAGGAGTTTTAAGAGTATTGGTAACATAGCATCCTGAAAGGTGTAGAATTCAGTGAATCAATCAAACCCTAAGCATTTTTTTAGTTGATAGATTATTTCATAGTCAACTATATTGCTTATTACTAGATTGTTTGTCATATTCACATTTTCTTGGGTTAGTTTTCATGGTTTATCTGTGTCTAAGAATCTGTTCACTTCTTCAAAATTTGCTAATTTGTTGGTATTTAGTTTTTTAAAGTAGTTGCTATCGTCTAGATTTTTGAGTATCTTATGATTTCACCTTTTTCATTTCTAATTGCACTGATGTGAATTTTTTTTCCTTCTTGGTTGAGTCTAGCTTATAGCTTATCTATTTTATTTATTCTTTCAAAGAATCAGCTCTTTGATTTTTTGACTTTATTTTAATCTTTGTCAAAAGGGCCAAAAGCATATATTGAAGGAGAAATAGTCTGCTCCACATGTGGTACTGGGAAGATTGTTTAATCCATTGCAGAAGATTGAAATTGGATCCTTGTCTTTTACCATATACTAAATTAAAATCAAAATCTAAACATGGAAACAGAAACACTAAACCTGATGGGAGATAATATAGTGTGAGAATTTTCTAAACATAACTTTAATCACATGTGAAATAGCATTAAGAATCAACAAGTGGTGTTATATCAGACTAATATGCTTCCATACAGCAAAGGATTCAATCAGTAGAATGAAGAAAAATCTTACAGAATGGAAAAATGGTTTTGCCAGCTACTTCTCAGACAGAGGACTAATATCTAGACTACACAAAGAACTCAAACAAATAAACCACCTAAAGTTAAAGACTCAGTCAAAAATGGGCAAGAGAAATGAGCAGACATTTCACTGAAGAAGAAATACAAATATTCAATAAATATATGGAAAAATATTCAATATATCTAGCCATTACAGAAATGAAAGTTAAAATAATTGTTAAAATTTCATTTTGGGCCAGGGAGATAGCTCAGCAGCATAAATGCCTGCTTGGCAAGCACAAGGTCCTGAGTTCAATCTCCAGTATAAAACCAAGACAAAACAAAACCAGAAATACAACTTAACAAGTCAGACCCTGTGTAAACATCATATTGTCTCCCTAGTGTAAGAACCTGAAAAAATAAATAAAATCTGAGAGGTACAATAGTAAAATAAAAAGAAACTGAATATAAGGAATAAACAGTTGAGACTAGGTAAAAGAGAAAAGATAGGAAAAAAGGAGGGGAAAAATTATGTAGGTATATACACAGGATAGCTAAGATGATTGTGCTACCGATTTCTATCAGTTTTTTTTTTTTTCCATGTTTTTAAGTACCGGGTCTTCAGCATCTCGCTATGTAGATCGGACTTGTAGTGATTCTCCTATTTTCAGCCTCCCAAACTCTGGGATTACAGGCATGTACCACCACACCCAGTCTCAGTCACAGTCTCAGCACACCCTAGGAGTCAGGCCAGACCATCAGTATTTTGAAGGTAGCAATTACAGTTTAAAATTTTTACTTTGGCCAGTTTTATATGCTAATATCTGTAATTTGAGCAACTACATTGGACAGCAACATGCAATATAACAACCACACCTGAATGCCTTTTATATTTTTGAATTTTCTTTTTCTTTTTTCTTTTTCGGAACCGGGGATTGAACTCAGGCCCTTGCGCTTGCCAGGGAAGCTCTTATTCCACTGAGCCATCTCCCCGGCCCAAATATTTGATTTAAGTTGATTTCCCTTAGGAGGGGTTTGTTTTTTTTGGGAGGGCCAGAACCGGGGATTGAACTCAGGCTCTTGTGCTTGCCAGGCAAGCACTTATTCTACTGAGCCATCTCCCTGGCCCCTATTTTTTTATTTTTAATGTATATCATTTTTAATGTCTTATCTGTTATTTTTATACTCTTTAAAATAAATTTTAGAAAATTAAAATAAAGAGAAGGAAAAATTAAGATTTCTTGAAAGGAAGAGTTAATGTTCAATTATTTGATCAATTTGGTCACCTGAGTGACAAATTTGATAATACGTAATATAACAACTATTATTAACTTCTATTCTTGTTTTGAAATTCTGTACCATTTTTATTTTTTTATGTTGGTTTGTTTTTGTCTTTGTTCTTGTCATTTTTTACTTTTTCCTCTTAAAAATATATTCCATCTTACTCCAGAATGAATGGCAATCATAGGCCCAGAACACAGCTTTGCTGTCAAAGTGCGTGCCTGCCAAGCAGAAGAACCGGGGTTTGATCCTCAGAACCACATGCCATGCTGGCCGCAGAACCCCTGTCACTCAGTACCAGCCACCCAAACCAGGCATGGTGGCGCACACTTGGAATCCCAGTTCTGGGGCCACTGAGACAGTAAAATCACTACAAGGCCAAGCTGCATAGTGAGAACCTGTACCAAATAAATAAATAAAAGATTAAAAAAAAAGAAGAAGATCATTAGGAAATCAAATAATAACAAATGCCAGTGTGGCTGTTGCCAAAAGTGAACCCTGCTTCATTATCAATGGAAATGTAAATGAGTACAACCATTATAGTAATCAGCATAGAGACTCTTCCAAGAACAAAAATTAGAAGTCCTTTGGGAATGTAGACTAGTACAACCAATATGGAAATCAGTGTGGAGACACCTCAAAAACATAGGACTGGAAATCACATTCAGTCCAGCCATCCCCCTTCTGGTAAGTTGCTCAAAGGAAATGAAATCATCAAATCATAGTGACATATATTCACCTATGTTTATAGTAGCACAATCTGTGATATCCAAATCTTGGAAGGAACCAAAATGCCAGTCACCTGGCGAGTGGATGAAAAACATGTGGTACATTTACACAATGGAGTATTACTCAGCTGTAAAGAAAAATACACTCGAAGCCTTCATATATAAGTGGATGCACTTAATTGAAGATATACTCACAAGTGAAATAAACCAGACCCACATGTGTAAATATTGTATTGTCTCCCTAGTGTAAGAACTCAAAAGAAGAAATAAAAGTCAAAAGGTGTAACATAGTTAAATGGAAAGTGACAATTTAAGGATTAAACAGTGAAGAGAGTGAAAAGAGAAAAGTTAGGAAATATGGCAGGGGCAAAACCATACATTTATATAAATGAGATGGTTAAGGCAGTGGTCCTAAGAATCTCTATCATGTTTTTGAAAATAGCAGTTAATGGGTAGAACTCTCATCCTGACTAACTATATATGCTGCTATCTGTGAAGTAAGCAACTATGCTGAGGATAGAAATGTATAATACTAAAACCATGCTTAAAATACCTGTCCTTTTAGTCTTCTAAATGCGTACTGCTTCTAATGTCATATCAATTATTGCTATGTGCTCTTTAAAGTAAGTGTTTAAAAAAGGTAATAAAAGAAAACAGGAGACAAGAAAAAATGTCATAGGATTGTGCTGCTACAATAGGTATATGGTTTGATTTGTAAATTTCTGTGTAAAAATGTGCATTTTTTCCCACATTCTATAGAGATTTACATTTTAGAATATACATGGTTGTTGGAAAATAGCAGTTCCATGTTATGGCTAAAGTGTTTGATATTCAGACAGATAGTGATGTTAAGCTCAACTGTCTCTGTTACAGGGTAATAATATCATAAAGTTTCTTTTCTGGATGTTTAGCAACTAAGGTTTGCAGACAAAAATTAGAGAAAAAGAGGGACTACAATGATAGCCAATATTTTGGCCGTAGCCTTTCAAGGTCAGTGAGGACTCAGGACACAAAAGAACCTGTGCTGTGACATCCTGTAACTCAGTAATGTCCCAAATTTTCTGATCAAGGAAATTATAAGGCCACAGAGGACAGTGACTGATGATGTAGAGTGTGCCTAAGGAGAGTCACATGGAGAGAAAACATTCTCTCAGGCTTTCACAGAGAGCAAATTGGTCAAGCAATGGCCGTGGCTCATCCACATGGCTGACACTGACAAAAGATCTACAAGGTGTTATACATGGTTTCAGGGTAAATTCTGAGGGGATTTCACTGATCTTGTCAGATACAAAAGTTATATTTTTACTTACATAGGTCTTGTTTTAACTTGGTCTTAACCATCCAGCAGAAAATTATAACCACAGGGGCCGGGGAGATGGCTCAGTGGAATAAGCGCTTCCCTGGCAAGCGCAAGGGCCTGAGTTTAATCCCTGGTTCCGCAAAAAAAGAAAATTATAACCACAAAAGGTATAAAAGTAAAACCATATTAATATGCTGAGCTGTGAAAGGCTCAAGTCAACAACTTTTGACAATTGCCAGGTCTGCTGATAAACCATTGCTATTATGAACTATTGGGCTATATTGGGTTGTTTTGCTGAATTCAAGTACCTACAATCTTTAGACTGGCTTCAAATATGTAAGCCAGTGTTAGAGTAGAAAAGAGCTTGAATGGAACAATCACAGCAGAAGGTTGGGGTAGCTTTATAGTAGGGGTGAGGCCACTATGAAAGTAGAGACAGGCCCTTTGGAGGTGCTTGAGAGGATATGGAATTTTGATTGGAATGGGATAGCAGGCAATTTTGGAGATTATATGCAAGAAAGCAACATAATTGATAGATCTCTTGAAGGGATTCCTCTGGCTGCATGTAAATGGGTTGTGGTAATTGTGAATGCAGATGGAGAATGAGATGGCTGCTATTGGAGTACGGGTAAGGAAGAGGATGGAAGCGTCTGCTTTTAGTACCTCTTTGCATGTAGGACTGACAACTGACTCACTAGCTGTGAGAATTTGGGGAAGAGAGAGCAAGATGGTCATAGCCATTTGCCTCAACCAACTGAAGAACAACAGGCAATGCTGTTTGATGTTTCTGGAGTTCTCTAAGGTAGGAAATTTGAGGCTTTGGATACTCACAGGCATTTCAGAATAGCCCAAAGGGTCACATGTGGAAAGGTTAAGAGCACATACCAGGGCTGCTCCTTCCCCATCGTGGTGGCTGTTTGTGTGCTGTTAGGATTTTGAAGCATACCCATCTGCAGAAGCATACCCAGCTGCAGAAGCATACCCATCTGCAGACATCTGAGTATTGCTCAGGACTTGAAGATCTTCTGGTCAGTAAAGAAGGGACTCTCAAGAGGCTCTGCATTACAGCATGACCCGTAGTGCTTCAACTGACACCTGATCCCACAGCAGGCAGTTTTACTTCACAGGGGATTTATCTGGATGACCATCCATTTTTCAAAGGCTCACTGTTGTTTGTACTGTCACATTCTTCATCAAGAATGCCCTGGATAGCCAGCAGGCAGTTTCTCAGTTAAGAACAGTATTGACGCTGTTTATTTGAGGATTAATGAGAATCCTCCAGTTCACTATGAACCTGTCAAAAGCAAGAGGAGCTTTAGTCGTTTTTTCTGCCTAACTGCAAACATTTTACTTTGAGTATTTAATGTTCTCTTTTAACACTTTTTTTGACCCATGGTTCTTCAGTGCCTTTAAAGTTTGTTTTTCAAATAACTGAGCAGAAGCATATACGCTTCTGTAATAATGGCTATCAGAGAAAAATCATTTTATACATGCTATGAATCTATAATATGGCATATTAGAAGCCATAGATCATTTAAAAAGGAATGCCATCATTTATTGTAGAACAGGGTAGTTGACATCATTGGGTCTCCTTCTTGAAACAAAATCTATATAACTATGAACTTTTTCATAAACCCATTATATAAGTAGACCTTCACAATTCACTAGAAGTATTAAATTGCTTGCCTCCATGGCCCTGGGTTAGAGCTCCTGTCGTTCCTCTGTGCTGTCCTTGAGCAGGCAGTGAGAAGACAGGTTTGTGAGCCATCGCTCACAATGCTACCAAATGTGGCAGCCATGGTGCTCATAGAGGAGTGGTGGAGAGTTCAGCTCAGTCTTTAGAAACAAGGTACACCCAAGGTTTTTTTTGTGTGTGTGGAACCGGGGATTGAACTCAGGCCCTTGCGCTTGCCAGGGAAGTGCTTAATCCACTGAGCCATCTCCCTGGCCCCCACCCAAGGTTTTAACTCTGACTCTGTCTTATGTTTTGAATTCATGGCTCGTGTTCTTATTTTCTGGCCACACTGTGGGTGTTTCGGTGTTCCTCAGTGTCCAGAGCCTCCCCATAGGCCTTTATCATCCAAATAGCACCGTCGCCAAATGCTCGAGTCCTGCAGACAGAACGCCAACCAAGTGCACCTAACCTGCCGTCTTTCTGCATACTTCATCTCCACATTGCTTGTGTTAAAAGACAGAATTACAACATATCTGCTTTTGCAGATATTGACCATTTATATCCATTCTAGAACCAGCAGCAGGGCAGACTCAAATGATCCAGAAGGCCTTGCCAAGCGCCAGGTGGCCAGGTGATATTTAGCCAGATAAAAGCAAGTAATGTACTGAAAACCTGAGTGGTTACTGCTTAGGTCTGTCTTCTTTGGACACTAAACAGTTGGCATCTTCTGATTACTCAAAACTCTACTACTTTGGCACAAGTTTGAGTCTGTCTATGCATCAACTGAAGGTTCAGTTCAGTGTGTACAGAGTACCTTTAGGCCAAACTTAAATATTTAAGTAGAGGAAGATATAAACCAAACAATTTGATTTAACACATCCAATACTTAATACAGTGTAACTGTTCTATAAGTAGTTTTTATTCTGGATTTTGTTTGTTTGTTTTTCTTTTTTTTGTATTTTAGGGAAGGGTCTACAGGATGTTCAGGGTCTCACTCCTAGATCAGACTTGTAGTGATCCACCTGTTTACAGCCTCCCAAGAGCTGGGATTACAGGCGCTCGCCACCTTGCCCAGTCTCAATTGCCATCTCAGCATGTCCCAGTGGTGGGGCCAGTATGGCAGACCAGGGGATCGAATCCCTGGCCCCTGTGCCTTCTTGCAGGTGCTCTAATCTGCTGAGCTATTTGACCGGCCCTGTCCTGGATTGTTTAGGGAATAATGACAATGAAATTGCTTTACCCCTTCAGTGCACATGCAACATCTTAGGTCAGTGCTGTGTCTCTCTATTCCAGTAGTTCAGAAAGAATCCCAGGATACCAAGTTAACTGATATTACACTGTCTCCTTTTCTCAGGAGACCACTGTCTACACACCATTCCTCTGGTCCTTGAATGGCAGAAACCTGTTTATTTTTCTTACAGATGTGATGTTGGAAACACATGTGATTATAATGTCTTGCAATTTGAGTTGTTGAGGGTGTCCATAAATTTGGGGGGAACTAAGTTAATCTTTTTCTGTTGAGTTTGGGGAGCTGGTTTATTTTCATGAGAGTTTTTTTTGAGGGGGGGCATGGAGAGAGGCAAATACCAGGAATCAAACTCAGGACCTTGCTCTTGCCAGGCAGACACTGTGCCACTGAGCTAACTCCTAAGCCCTTCACAGGACTGTTTGTACAGAAGTTTTGTTTCTGTTTTATGTCCAGAAGTCACAACTTGAGGGTGGCATACAGTCACTGAGGTGGCAAGGTGCTGGGACACAGTGGTCATGCCTCAGCCCTTCTGAGACCTGCCCCCAGCAGCAGTACCCCTCTCCCCTCTCTTCAGCAGCACTGCACAGGGTGAGCAGAATGGCCCAGATCCTTTCTGGGTGCAGACCCATGTTGTTTTCTATTAAAGGTGGAAATGCATCAATTTTTTTATAACTTTTGTTTATCCCCCTGACATTTTTTTTTTCTTGATAAAACACCTTATTTTGCATTTTTTTCTCCTTTTGGGAAGAACAGATCGGCCCTTAGGCACTGACTGCTTTAACTTCCCAGTAGTTTTGGCTCCTTCTCAGTGTCTCCTGGCTTGGAGAAGCCTTGCTTTCCTGGCTATAAGCTCTTTCCTGAGAATCATGTGTTTTACAGGTTTCTGAGTGGAGAAAGCTTCTCAGAGTCTGTGATATAATAGAATCTTCTTGAAGACTGCTGTGGAGTCAGTGGAGCTCAGGTGTGGGCAGTTGGGTTTTTAGGATTGGTTATGCTTTGACATCCCGTTGCTCTGCGGTTCCTCAACGCTCCAGAAAAGAAGTCCCACAATGTGGGTCTGTTTATAGTCCATAAAGACACTTTCTCCAGTCAAGGTTCGCCATGTGCTTTTGCTTGGCTCCTCAGCCTGTGGGTTCTGAGTGGTGCTCTGCAGACAGCAGGCCAGTCCTGACCCAGACTCACAGCCCCAAACAATCTGGTCACTGTTTAAACAACCGGTGTCCATAATGAGCCCTCCATGGCTCTGAGCATAAATACAGCTAGACCAGTACGAGTTCTGTGGAGTGAAAGTTTAGGTTATATGAAAACATCAACAGCTGTAATTTGTAGGCCCTTGTGGTACGAGGGGTGTAAGTGATGTAAACTGCAGAAGCCAGCATTTCCGTGATGTATAGTTTGTCCTTGCGCCAAGAGGCTGTTTGTTCTACGGTCTTTGCTGTGAATTAATCTTCAGGGGTACCACCTGCCAGAAACATTTTTAGCTTTTATTTTCCCAAAGGTAAATGTGTAGGTGGCGTGGCTTTGTGTTCAGTGATAGTAACTTACAACTCTCTTCCTAGCATTGAAACCCGATTGTGAGTGCCCCACGGAGGCCCACAGTATGGGCAAATCCTCAAGAGTAGGCAGGCAGCCATGTGGGGAAGGAGCACAGGGAGTGGCCTCAGGTCCCAAGCGCTTGAATTTGAGAGCCCAGGAAGTTGAACGACCTGCCTTTACACAGCTTTGGCTGGCCTTCACCAAGGTGAGGGGGAGCATGAAGACTTACTATTTTAGCCAATGTTGGAACTATCTGAAGGCCCGTAAAATTAAGTATTTTTCTTTACAAGGAGAAAGGGCAAGGCAGAAGGTCACATGGGCATACGGATTATGGGTTTCTCTTAACAACACAGCCCAGTCATTCCCGGCTCTGATCCCAGGCTTTCTGAGAGGCTCCAGTGTGCAAGGCAGGCCACACATTTGTGCAGGGGGCAGGCCACACACATGTGTTCCTGACCCCCCTGAGGTGCTGAGCCTGCCCTGTGTTTGGAGGTAACCATTGATGTTGCCTTTAGCAGTGACCACAAATCCCCAGATTAGCTTCTCAGGCCTCCCTCGATGACCCACCTGCCGAGTGCTTCAGCCCTGTACAGGAGCTGGAGGACACAGGTGGAGAGGTCCTGGCTGACTTGGGCTTTCTGGGGGTCCTGGGCCTTCTTGGATGTCTCTGAATTGGAATGTTTGATTAGGTCAGTGTGTGACCCCCATTCAGTGTGACCTGGTGATACAGACTGGGTTCCCCCAAGGGCACCCAACACCCCACCTAGCAGCCTTAATTCTTGAGTGCAAAACTTCTCTTGGGGTGCCTAGGCAGGTGCTCTGTGTGATTCTACTGTTTGAGGTTGACTTTTGATGTCACCTGCTTGGCCTCACAGCCAGCCAGCTCTGGGCGGGGCAGACTGGGGAGGGCAGAACAGAGCACCGAACTGCAAGCGCTGCACACCTCTGGAGGCGTGTCAGTGTGCAGAGTGGGAGTGCCAGCCTGCTTGTGTGTTTGGGCCCCTGCAACTAGATCTAAGTGATCATGTATTATAAGAGGTAATTCTTGGGGAAACAACTGCTGGAGCACAAGGCCAAACCACACCTGTCAATCCTGCAGGCCCGTCAGGCTTAAAACTGGCTTCTGAGAAGGCGTTTGCTGATGGCTTCTCATGTTTGCGGTATAAATCCTTGTGCACGATTGCTTTAGGCCTTGCCTGGTGTTCATGTGAAACAGATAGCATAGCTGTAAGAACCCTTCCCAAAGCAGCCAAATATCATACTAATATCCCCCTAAACTTCAGGAAACTAAATGCCATTCCAGACTCTGTCACTACTCTGGTCTTAAGTGCAGTGTCTTAGCCCAGAGTTGGAGGGGTGGCTGGCCGGTGTAAGAAGGTGTCAGGGGATTCCCCAGGGCTGTCTTTTCTTGTGCCCCTGTGAAGGGCTGGGGCCAGGTATGTCTTTATGACTTTCACCAGAAGTGGCAGCACAGCCAGGCTGGCCTCTGTACCTAGTGAGCATACTGTTCTTTGTGCATGTCACAAAATCAGTTTCACTGTATTGCCACAAATGTCCCATGTGAGTGCCCTCACAACTTCTCTCAGCACTATCAGCAGTCAAGAATTTGTCCAGGGTGGCACTTTGTAATGTGGTTCTCTTTTACAGGGCCTTGCCAACATGTGCAGGCAGAGCGGAAGTTCGTGACTCACCCTAGGCCTGCAGACCTTCTCACTCAAGGAGTAGGGTGGGAAGATGCCCCCACAATTTTTGTACATTCTTCCTACCCACTATTTTTTAAATGTTTCTTTCCTTGGTTGCTTAAATCTGCAATTCAGTTCCTGTAGACACAGACATGGAGGGCCAGCTGTTTTAAGACAAAAGTGAGGGCCATCGAGAAAGCTCAGCGGACTAAGCTCCTACATAGGCAAGCACAGGGACTAGGGTTTGACCCCTGGCACTACATGCCACACCAGCCCCACCCCCAGGCTTGCTGAGTTGGCCTCCAATATTGGTTGTGGTGGTGCACGCTTGTAATCCCAACACAGGGGAGGCTGCAATGAAAAGGATTGCTACGAGTCTGAGCTGCATAGTGAGACCCTGTACCAGCTACATTTAAAAAAAAGAAAGAAAGAAAGAAAAAGTAAAAGGTGGGGGGGAAAGCAAAGTAACAAAGTAGGGAAAGTGCCTCTGCACTAGTGCTCTGTTATTAAGAATAAGCCCCTCCACTGGGGAATAATAACAGGCTGAGGAGCAGCCTGAGAGCACCTGCACCAGGGACTAGCTCATGAGCAAAATGATAGGCTGCAAGCGACCTCCCACAGAGCCAGCGAGCCACCTATTTTGTTTTCAGGGAGCACCAACATCCGAGCACACTTGGTCAGGCAAGAAGGAGAAAAGACACTCTAGGGAACGAGAAAGAAGCAAACCATTAGGGATTCCCATGGAAGAAGCAGGTGGGACGTGGGATTTTTAGGAGGGGGGAGCCTTTCTGCCTGAGGGCATGTTCACTGTCTGAAGGAGAGACCAGTGGAACCCAGTAGGAGTTACAGCATAGTGCCTGCAGAGTCTTTTCAAGTCACTGTGATTTCTCTAGAAGTGTCTCAGTGGGAGTCTCAGATCCTAGGTGCTTGTGGACAGAATGTCCTTGAGATGTGGTCCCTTGACCTTAAGGGACCCTAAGGACCCTGGAACTTACTGGAAGTACACATTCATGAGCCATGCCCGAGCCTCCTGAGAAGCAGCTGCTAGGTGGGGAAGGGTCTGTCTCAGTGGCTCCAGGTGGCTTGGGTGCCCTGTGCAGAGGCAGTGGGTTGTAGAGCCAGGTGGCCTTTGAAAGGCCCAGGATCTTTTTCAGCAGTTCCTCCTGGCTGCTCCCCAGACCTCCGAGAGCTTGGCAGGTGTTGAAGCCAAGGTCTCAGGAACTCCAAGTTAATTACTGGGTCTAGGTGCAGCAGGAGTGGGAGATTTAGGAGAATCCCTGAGATGGTGATATCTGTGAGCCTGGGTGTGTAGGGGCTCAGTTCTGCACCCCAGCAGGGGGGCTTCCTCCATGTTTCTCTATATCTCCACATTCTTGTGATATGGGGAAGGGAGATATGACTGACCCATCAGGGAGACATTTGGATGTCCTGAAAAACTGTTCACATACAAATCTCTGCTTTCTGCGTCATTTCGGGAAAGACAGTGTGACCTATGGTGTTTGCTAATGTGGTATCCATCCAGCCCTTGCTGTGGTTCCATGTGAACCACAGATCACAAACATTTGGCAAAAAGTTGTGTCTGTAGCAAATACATTGTGTTTCTATCATTCCTGAAACAACCATTGGTGCAGCATTGATGCTGTATTAGGTATTAGGAGTCACCTGGAGATAACGTGAAGTGTGTCCTACCAGCTCGCTCACACGCGTTGGCTGAGGTGTTTGGGTTTCTGTGATGGATCCATCCTTGAGAGGCGGGCAGCCACCCTCCCCAGGCCCCTTTATCTGTGCCCAGAGCAGTCTCTGTCCCGGAAGGACTCAGGATCAAAGAGGCTACAATGAAATTCCTTCTCTGCATCCACGTAGTTCAGCATCTGAGCCCAGTCCCACAGGGCATAGGTTGTCTCCTAATGTATAGGGCAGAGATTTGGTTAATTTCTTTGACAATCCTCTAAATGTTCTGGACATATTCTTTCACAGATCTTACCCAGCTTTGGTTTTCCTTTCTCATTACTAAGATTGAACCCAGTTCTTTTGCATTGAGCTATAGCCCTAGTCTCCCGTTCACTCTTTTATTTTTGAGATAGAATCTATGTTCCCCAGGCTGAACATGGATTTGTCATCCTCATGCCTCAACCTCCCAGAGTGCTGGGATGATAGGTATATGTCACCACCCCTGGGCTGCTTTAACTGTTTTAAAAAAGCTACTCCCATACTGGACTGTCAGGGAGATGCAGTGACAAATTTCAGATTTCTTTTGTAGAGAATTGCTTCTAAGCTATGACACTGGCCTAATGCATATTTTTGTTACACTTTCTGTCTCAGTTTCTTTTCAGTCCATGCTCAGCTGGCTTCAAAGCAGAGTGGCACATGGATGACAGACAGTAACTATTCGTGGCACCCAAAACAGCAAAGAGCAAAGGGAGGAGCTGCAGCTAGCATCTCTCCCTTCCCTACATTGGGTTTTTTGTTTGTTTGTTTGTTTTGGCAGCAACGGGGATTGAACTCAGGCCCTTGTGCTTGCCAAGCAAGTGCTTATTCTACTGAGCCATCTCCCCAACCCCCTTCCCTACATTTGTATGTAGATTATCTGCCCCAGGGCACATGTAGCACTCACACCCATAATCCCAGCACTGGATCATGAATTAATCACAAAGTCTAAAAGCTGCCCTATGACTGCATGAGGCTTTGGGGTAGGGGACAACTGGACACAAATCCTAACACTTTCTCTTGTGGCTTTGTGGCATCTGAATAATGACAGCTAAATACTGGTGGCATTTTCTATGCAGAAGCACCCACCCCTGAGGATCTGAGGCCTTCCTCTGCTGATTCCCTAACAGCTATTGGTCATCACAGGCCTGGTAAAACCTCTGCCCTTGCCTGAGGGATTGTGTGGATTGGGCTGCACTGCTTACTTCCCCTGTGCCTCAGTTTACTTATCTGCCTTGATGCCCATCGATCTCTAGTTGGAGAGATCCTTTCATGACAACAAAAGCCATCAGTTGGAAAAACAAATTGCCCTGAAAAATCATTAAGCTTGGTGTTTTGTTCTTTTTCTTAATGTCACATTTTTCTTCCTAAAGCATTAGCTCAGTTTTTTTGAAATAACTTTCTTCTTGTGATCCCTTTTTGGGACACCAGGTATCTACATAAAGTAATTATAGTAACAGATACAACTGGCAGTGACAGGCTGGGGCCCCCGCTGACTCTTGGTAAGCATAAGTCCAGACCCTATGAGAGATGTCATCTGGTAAATCAGCTTGGAGCTGGTCAGCATATTATCATAACTTACCATTAATTTTCCCATTGAGTCCAGAATGGATTTGTAGTATTCCTCTCCAAGCCACAGGCAGATTCGCTATGGACTGAATGTGCATTATTAAGAATTCTGTGTTGCAGTTTGAAACTTTGATATGAAAATCTCAACAGGTGAGGATTATGGGAAGAGAGTCTCATGAGGATGGGCCCTGGCAAATGGGATTGACTGGTATCTGGAGAGGCCTCCATTTGTGTCCCATGAGGACCAAGGAGTCTTTGAACCAGGACATGAACCTCCCCAGACACTGCATCCCATGCACCTTGTCTCAGACCTATGTGCTGTTAGCCATACGCAGTGAGTCTCTGTTGGTTATAAAGTGCCCAAGCAGTGCCCAGAGGTTGTGGACCAACTGTTTCTACACTGAAAAGGCATTTGTGTAGCTAACGAAATGTTGTGGAGAGCACAAGCATCTGGCTGGGTTCAAAAAGTTGAACTTTTCCCACTTCCACACTCAGAAGCTAATCTGCACCTTGGCTCCATGGGGAGGGCAGTGTTGATGGTGGCTTGTGATCCTGTTGAAAGTGCGAGCACACTGGCATCCATCACCTCATGCCTGCTTTTTCTCTGTTTAGTTTTCAGTTCTGGTTTAGGTGTTTCCTGCCAAGAAAAGCCCTGCATCTGTGTGCACTTATTTGTGCATGTGGGGTGTGTATGTTAGTGCACATGTGTGTACATTTGCATGTGCAGAGGATCCCCTGTGCACATGTGCATGTGTGCATGTGTGTGTGTTCAGCACTGGAACATACATGCACATGCATTGCTCTCCTATAAAGACACATTCAATCTCCAGTGAGGACTTGGAATCTGTTTTTCTTCTGTTGCTTCTGTCTGTGTGTGCCTTTTAGACCTCCAGTTTCCCTTTCCAGATCTTGTGTATTTTTAGGGCCAGCTAAATAGTTTAGTGGATTAAAACGCCTGCTTAGGCAGACACAGAGGCTAGGAGTTCGATCCTACCATTCCAGCCTCGCCCCCAGAGGACACTAAGATGGCAATTGAGACTGAGTATGCCTGTAATCCCAGCTCTTGGGCGGCTGTAAACAGGAGGATCACTACAAGTCCAATGTGTGCAGTGAGGCCCTGTACATCCTGTACACCCTGTCCTAAAATAAAAAAAAAGGAACAGATCTTGTGTCTTTTTAGCCAAGCTTCTCTTGGCCCTTTTTTAGGAGTGAGGAAAGTATTGCTCAGGGTCAGAAGCAGAGTGGGCGGGGGCAAACTGGATTGAAGGAGAGGGGAGAGGACATGCTTTGCTGAGAGCAGCACTGGCCAGGCCACTCTTCCATGGGCTGTTTCTTGGTCCTTTCTTGTGAGCCTGGGCATCAGGGTGGGGGTGGATGCTGAGCCAGGCTCCCCCAGGTTGTTTCTCCCCTGCCACTTACTCAAGAGGTGAGCAGTTAGAACAAGGAATGTTGGGTGGCTGGAGATTGGTGCTGTGAGCAGTTGGCTGTTTGTGCCTGCGTGCACAATGGTCACTGAGACACAGAACAGGATGTCAGGGGTCCTTCTGCTCAGAGGGCTGAAGGACAACATGTTTTCAGAAGATCAGAAGTCCAGTAGCTCCAGGTATAGTAATTAAATACTCACTATTTGAGGCTTGGCATTCAAACAGTATTTGAATAAATGCCCTCACACTTTATTCTTAGGGAGAATCTTGATTTTAGCTTTTAAATCACAAAGGAAAGGAAAGATTTGGGGGAGAGGAAATAAATGTCTCAAGAGAAGGCCTAGAAACAATCTTTTATATGATCTAGCTCATCCCAGACTTGGGTGATGGAGAAATGTCACAATCAGTTTTCTGTCTCTAGAGCTCAGATCTCTGAGCCCATTCTTTTTTTTTCCCCACAATTTTATTGAGAAACAAATAGCAATGAGACAGTTTCAAACCAAATTGGTAGGACAGTTTCAATAATTAACACATTGCATACATTCTTCCTAGTGGTTAATTGTGTACAAGATGTGGACTTGAGATCCTATTTACAAACACCATTAGAATAAATCCCTGTATTTATTAAGAGAATGTAACTATATATCTATCCTAACCACTTTGAATACACAGATACAAAATGGACATTCATCTGTATCCCTTTTTTTGTTAAGTTCCATCATTTAAATATTATAGGTGTGTAAACTCAGCAAAATATTCTAAAAGAGTCCAGTAGTCCATAATAGTATTGGGTCTTCCGCTTCACTGGCAATGTCAGAAATTGTTGACCTGAGTCCCCTACAGCTCAACATAACACCATGGCTTTACTTCTTATATTTCATTTTAATACTCTTCTGCTGGATGTTAAGACCAAGGTAAAGCAGTACCTATGCAATGAGAGTTGTAGCTTTTGGGTCTGATAAGGTCAGTAAAATCCCCTCAAGATTTACCCTGAGATCCTGTACCTCTGAGCCCATTCTTAATCACTACTGCTTTTCAACTCTAAAGATCCCTTGGCTGGTGAATTCCAGGACCAACACTGGTCTGCAGACTGAGACCCATCTCCCTGCTCCCGCCAATCCTGAGTCCAAGGCTCTGTCCCCTCCTCCATGGTGTGAACACAGCCCAGGCCCTTGTCCTTTCTGGAATCTGTGTATCCTTTAGGCTGCCTGAGCCTGGCCCTGGCAGGCCCGTCGCTAAACCTCCCTGTAGCCTGAGCTCAGTCAGGGCTGCTGAATGAAGGCCTGATCCTGGGAAACTTAGTCAACTTGGCCACTTGGGACCAGGCACACACTCTGCAAATGATACAGCTTCCTGCTATTAGTAATCTGTTTCCTGGCTGGAACCTGCAGGGTTGTGAAAGTATAGCAAGAGAAAACAATGAGACTGGTTCCTTTTTTGAGCTATAAGCCTTATCTTCCTCCTGTTTCTTTCCTCTTTGCTGAGTTTCATGGTTGAAGTTGTCTATGCTGAAGTAGCCTTTTGCAGAGAAAGTGTTGTCCTTCAACTTTCTAAAAAGAATTCCTTGATCTGCAGTTGAAACAAACCCAAACACCCTGGTACCCTGTTGGGCAAATGGGGCTCTGTGCATGCTCAGCCTAAAGCCTCCCCATTCAGGACCCACCAGAGGGTCTGGGGGCCTCCGGAAGGACTTGCCAGGACTTGTCCCCACTCCCAGAATCCAAGACCTGAGGGCGCTAGAGATCTGCAGATAACTGCAGTGAGCAGTTGAGCAGCCAGAATCCAGAATCCAGGCCCAGCCTGCAGGACCAGCCCTCACCCAACATCTTTGAGGTTCTGGATGCTCTCTAACTGGAGAGAGCTAGTTTAAAGAGATTGCCACATGTAGAAGCTGCTCCCACACAGGGGAGCTCGAATTCTCCAAAGGCCTGTGCAAAAATGTGCCAAGCAGCTCGTGTATTCGGAAATGTCCCAGAGGAACAGGAACAGGTCCCAGGAAACATCCCTGATTCCTTCAGAGGAGTTTTGGACACAGGAACAAAAGTTCATTCATGTCACAGAACTGCATTCTGCACAAAAAGAGCAGAAATCACTTCTGCAGACCCATGTCTGCCAAAGGTCTTACACTGAATGAACGGGGCAGTTCCCAGAAGGCACCTATTGTGTGATGTGATTCTCAGAAAGACAGATGTTGAGATTGGGGGAGGGAGCAGGAGAAAAAGGAGAAGAGAAAGAAAAGAAACTGACTACAGAGGGAGAAAGCAGGAGGATTTTGGAGGTGGTGCATCTGCCTGTATGTTGACTGTGGTTGTGGAATCCAAATCTATACAAGTATTAAAATTAATAGAGCTGTACACCAAAGGACAAAGCCACAGTAAAGGAAAATAGAAAACAACCCCCAAGCCCCACAACCAGCACTTCAGTGAATAGCCATGTATTGGTATCATTTCACATGAGTTCACTTTAAAAATCCATGTATGTAGCTGTACCTTCCGTATGAGTCCACACATGAGTTTATTCTATGGGATACAATTCCCAGAGCTGGGATGTGGGTATGTTGTGTAAGTGACCTTGGCCAGTGAGTTCTGCTGTGTTTGTTATATTCCCAGCACAGTTCTGGACAACCTGTGCCCACCCCATCTCAGCCTGGCCATGCATTCTGTGAGTTGGCCTGATAACCTGTTGTCTAAGGAAGGAAGTTGTCAATGTCAGGTAAGATCTGGTTAGAGATGAGCTCCCAGGCTAGCACACCCAGTGGACCCTTGTCTGTTACACGATGTTTCCATGCAGAGGTGCAGGCCTGTGAGGTCATTCTGACCACAGAGATGCATCTGTGGGTCAGCCCCAGGACAGCATCTTTCCTCAGGACCTGGTATGGGCTGTCCACAGATCACCTTGCTTCCCTTTTCTTGATGGAGCCCAGCCTTCCTGTGTTACTTCCCATATACTGCTGCCCTTCGTGTAGGCCTCCTGCTGGAATGCCACCTGCTGTCATTGGAGGACAACAGATGTATCTTGTCCTAGTCTTCACACAAGAGTTTTTCTAGCCATATTGTCCCTTTGTCACTTTTTCTTCTCAGGTGACCACTATGGAGACACTCTCAGATTCTTCCCTCTCTACTCCTCCATTTGAGCACCAAACCTAGGAACAGGTTAACACAGAAAGAATAGGAGTGTTGGAAGGATGACTGGCTACCTTGCAAGCCTTGTAACCTGCCCTGCACTGTTGGCCTTTGGCTGCTTGGTGCCTAAAACTTGTAGCCAGAGAACTTGCTCTGGAGCAGCCGAACTGCACAGATGGCTGCATGACTGCTGCTTGTCCTCCTAAGGATGTGGCATGGTCAGTAGGCCTGTCCTGGCCTGTCCTGTCTGAGATCACAGCTACTGTATATGTGGGGGGCAGTTCCTTCTCTACCTCTAAGGTTCTGGCTAGGCCTAGGAGTTACATGGACACAAGACAGATGTACAGGAGAGAGACATATGCATTTTACTTAGTTAAATTTACACAGATGGAAGTCTTTATAATCAAAATGGAGACTTGGAGAAGTGGTTAGAGCTGAGCACTCTAGGTTGGACAAAGTGTAATAAATTGTAACAATCTATAAGACAGAAGGATTTGGG
This sequence comes from Octodon degus, assembly GCF_000260255.1. Lineage (NCBI taxonomy): Eukaryota > Metazoa > Chordata > Mammalia > Rodentia > Octodontidae > Octodon > Octodon degus. Next base: position 4,232,935 of record NW_004524768.1, on the reverse strand, counting down.
CTGGGCGGTTGATAAATCACAAAGTTGCTGAACTCCTCCTGGGGGGGCCTAGGGTGTGACTTCAGTAGTATAACACCCAGCATGTGCCAGGGCCCCGGCTCCACCACCAGCATTACCAAGAAAAACCCAAAAAACACTAAGCCCTTCCAGGTTTGGAACTCTTTACACATAAAAGGAATGGTGGGTGCAGAGAAGACCAGGGTTCGTTGCTGTACACCAGCCTCCACGGGGTCCACACACAGACTGCGGGCACTCAGGAGGCCCTGATCACCTGCCTCCGCCTGGTACCCCTCCTTCTGCAAGACTTCACCACTGGCATCAAAGGTTTCCAGGCCTCTCTCCCCATCAACTTTTACATGGTGCTAGACTTGGCATCCTTCTTGGTAAATATTTTAAATAGGGCTGTGGCCCATTAAGGCTCCTTGCTGTCTTGAGGCCAGGGTGTGTGGAGGAGCAGCATGTGTGCATGTATCATAAGTCTGTGGAAACATGGCTGTGAACTTTACTGTGCTGCATAACTAGCATTATCACAGCTGAGGAAGGGCCTGCGGCCGGGAATCTGTGAGTATGGTTGGTCAGGGTGCTCTTGCTGTGAGTCTCTGATCACTCTGCCTTCCCCCAGTTCCTCGCTGTTCTAGGCCCAGGTTCTTTTTCTTTCTTTTCTTTTCTTTTTTTTTCTTTTTTTTTTTTTTTTGTAGTACCTGGGATTGAACTCAGGACCCTGCACTTGCCAGGCAGGCACTTATTCTACTGAGCCATCTCCCCAGCCGTAGGCCCAGTTTCTATCCAGCTGTCCTTCTCTTGTCTGCATCTTCATTGTACTTAGCTGAGCAACTCTCAAAGGAGAGGCCACAAGAAATCCTCCCTCTCGTAGTTGTAGACCTTGTGATTCCTTGTAGTCCATATTTATGGACATCTCAAGGCCCTCTCTAGCCAGGGATAGTGTGGTTGCCACCATTGACCAAGACCAGGACTGGCTGCAGTGTGTAAAGAGATAGTGTTCCCTTTGGGTAAATAAATGCATCTAAGGTGAAAGCATCAAAGGTCAAATGTATACTGAATGCAGTCACCTCACACAACATCACTTTAGTGGAGAGCTGAATTTGTGGGCTAAGAGCTATGGTTCAGTGTCACTGCCTAGCACCATGAGAAAGGATCACATGTCAGGACCAAAAAGATTCAATTGAAAATCAAAGTACGGCTTCTCTGGCTTTGATGCCATAATAAAGTGAGAGGGTATAAGTGGAGCCATTATAAAAGCAAGGATAGTTTGTGTACTAATGACGACAGCAAGGATGTGGCGTTTTCTAAGAATCCAGAGCCTTATGATAAACCAACACAGGGCTCAGTGTGAGGCTTAGTGGCTCAGCAGTGCCCTGGTATCACAAGGTTCTGAATATGATTCCTACTGTGGGGACACGGAGGTCCAAGCCTCCCATAAAGGGAGCTCCTGCCCAGTGCATCCCTCTTGTTTACAGCAGCCCCAGGTCACACACCTGCTGCTGGGTGTCAGATGCCTGCAACCATGTAGGTCTGTGAGGAACCAGCTTCAGCCTCTGCAGAAGAAAAAAGCACTGTGGCCCTAGGTGTTGCTAGCATTAGGGGAATCTTGCAAATGAGTTGTTTGAGGAAGAAAAAATTGGAAAAGAGTAGACAGATGGAGAGAGCAATAGAGGCTCACAGGAATGGATGCACAGTATGATGCACAATTTAAGAAGTTGTACTTCCCTCTGCTCATTTTGCATTTAGGGAGACTGAGTTGCTGAGACTCCTCCTCCTTCCTTCCCTTCCTTTCTTCCCCTGCTTTAAAGTTAAAGTGCAGAGGAGGTGGGAAGTGACCATCAGTAAAGGCGGAGCCTGTCCCACAGGCCAGAACTTCCAGGGGCTCAGCTGCTGTCTACAAGGAGGAGCCAGGAGTTGATGACTGGACTCAGTTATAACTAAATCTTAGTTCAGGTTTGAGACTTGTCCACTGCCAAATGAAAGCGTGTAGAAGACAACCAAGGTAGCCTGCAGCAGGGCGGAGCTTCGCAGCCTTGGACTGTCCCTGTGCTCTGCAGCAGGGGCCTGTACTGTCTGGTCATCCAGAATGCACTGCCACAGGTGCCCCTCCTGCCTGAGTCCCTTGGGAACTGCTGGAGAAGAGGAGGTGCCCCTGAGGAGTGGAAAGAATGAAGCAGAAACAGAAGCAGATGCCAGTCACAGGCCTTGAGGAAGAAATGAATTGAAAATGGATAAAGAGGGAGGAAGAAATGAATTGAAAATGGATAAAGAGGGAGAGAGGATGGGAGGCCCCGTGGTGAGGGTCAAGGAAAGAGAGCCTGAGTGACTCCTGTAGCACCTAGCTTCATGTCTTTTTGGAAATCGCTCACCAAGAGGATGTTATCTGCCTGTCCTATCGCTAGCAGGTGACTTTGTGCCTGGTGCCCGCAACTCCCACTCCAGCGTCCACCAGCCTCATGAAGAAGGACTTCCTCCCAGTGTAAGATGATGAAGGGGCGTGGGAAAGCAGAGCACAGTGCTGGGGCTTAAGAGGCTGATCATACATTGCCAGTTTCATAGACAAATGAGTCCAGGGCGTCAGGGTCTGGCCAGTTCTTGATCATCCTGGGCCTCTGTTTTTTAAATGCATCTTTATCACAGATGCCCCAGAAAGCCAGTCTGAGGGGACACAGAAACTAGAAAAGGTGAAATGGTATTCTAAGAATTGAAAAGAAGATAAAGCACACTTTAGAAAATGCAGCTCCCTGGTGGGGGCATGTGCAAGCCCAGCTGAGGACCTGTGCCCTGGAGGCTCCGCCCTGGCTTTCCTCCCCCTGTGGCCTGTGCTTCATCAGCTCAGCCCTTGTGGGATCCCCTGACAGGCTTTACCTCAGAGCTTGAGTATGCCCCTGTGTCCTGGGCTGCCGGGAGGTACAGATAGCTCCCCTGATGCCTTTGGTGTTAAATGCTTTCCAGTGTGGTACTATGAGCCCATCTGAAGTCTCAGCAACAGAGAGGCCCCCTGCTGTGGTTAGTACCCTGTATATGAGGCCAAGAATGATTGTGGCTGTGAAAATAAAAAAGCCTCAGAGAAAATGGTAGAAGCAGAGAAAATAATTTATGAATTGAGTCTCAGTTAGGTAACACAAGGCATTGAAAAATGTCTTTGTCTTATAGAGACATGGGAAATAAGTAGTGTCTGGTGATACGATTGCTAATTTTTCCCCGTAAATTCTTTGCCTTTAAAAGGCGAAATTTAGAAGCCACACAGACATTGGTTTAGAGAGAAAAGTCCATAGTTGGCAACCATATACATTTTTATGGTAACCACTAAATAGCAGTGGTTTAATCTGTTGCTTTAATACGTTCATCTCTCATGCTACAATATTGTCACCAATAAATATAATTACTTATAAATATTTTATTTTTAAAATTTCTGCTTTCCATATTGTACACTCTTACCAGAGTACTCAGTGTGTAAAGATGGTGGGTGTAAAATACTCAGGGAGTAGAACACAGACTCAAGTTGTTGGAATTGCGTGTCATGGGGCAGGGAGCTTTAAGTTCCCTTGTTAACCACATCTTGTTTTATGCGATAGATATTTCAAGTTGCATAGTTTCCTCACATTTTAACACTCTTAGAAAACTGGGAAATCTTACTAACTGCAGAATGTCCAGCATGAGTTATTTTGGTGTTACACCTTACTTGAGAAATATTAAACTAGTATGTGTGTGTGTGTGTGTGTGTGTGTGTGTGTGTGTTTAATTGGAAAGGAACTTCCTGAATGTGCTGAAATGATTGAGTCACGAGCTCTCACTAGAGCCTCCACACAGATCCCTCTCTGTTGGCTGTCCAGTGGCGGTGAATAGACAAGCTGTGCTCGTCCTACCAGCACAGGAGAAAGAGATACACTCCATGTCATTGGGTCTCACATTAGGCTGCTCCTGCTCTGTCTCTTGTCACCTTTCTGCAGTGTCTTTCAGCAATGCTTGGGGGTGACAATAGAAACAGCCTTCACTTTGAGGATGGGACAGAAGAACTAGAAGTGGTCTAGCCAGTGCTAAAAACCTGTTGCCTTCACGACTGTATATGTATTGCATATGTTGTTGCCTGTCACATCTAGCCATCGCAGATCTGCACTGACTGGGGCTTAAGCAGCATGTGGCCTTTTCCTGACTGGCTCTGACAATCGGATCCCCACAGGACCTGGAGATAAATTCCTGGCTGTGGAACTGGGCACAGTTTTGGTAGATGGCACGTGTTCCTGTGGGAATTCTGAGGCTTCTTCCACATGATGGGCCAAGCAAGAGTTCCTGCTTTTTCTTTCCCTTTCCAGCAGGATGTATGGACCCTGGTCCCCAATTTCAGTTTACCTTTGTTTGATCAATACTGTTGTTTTGAGTCTTTTCAGATTTTGTAGCCATTGGAATTCATTTATATTTAAACTTTCTGTGTCCTGCAGCTGTCTTTTTCTCACTAATAAGCAGAATCTTTTACTCATATTCTGGGCTAAAATCTTTATCATCATTGAAAATTTACTTTTTATGAAGCCTAAAGTAAGACTTTTGTTTTGTTTTCCCCCCAAATAGCTACCCTGCCCCTGTCACTTGTGGAGTTATCATTTAGTTCCCATTAACTTCAGAAATTGCTTATTTATAGTTTATGTCTGTATACCTGTTGGGGCCAATCTGCATCCTATTGATCACTCTACATATTAGAAGGGCTAGACGTTTCTCCAAAGCATGTTTTCTGTCCATTTATATGTTACTGAGAACTTTATGCTCTGTGTCCTTAAGGGATATGGGTGTAGATTTGTTTCCTTGTGTTGTGCTTGTGTGCTTTTTCTGTCTCATGGAAAGAGTTAGAAAGTCTTCTCCTTTCAGAAGGGTCTTGGAGCATCACTGCTAATTCTTTTCTAAGTGCTTGATACAGTTTACCAGGGAATGTTTTTCTTTCTAGGAAATCTTTTGATTACTAATTCAGTCCCTTGTTATGGATCTATTTTGAACTCTTTTTCTTGAATCAGTTTCAGTAGGATTGTTTCTGTTGAGATGCCATCCTGTGGGGTATCTACTTTGTGCAAAAGTGTTTCCTCATGGGCCCCATTTATGTAACACGGTGTCACTGTTCTCTTCATCTTAACTTGAGACTCCTCTCTTTTTCTTGGTCAGTCTAATTAAATGGTTGTTAATTTTGTTGACCTTTCAAAGAACCAAGTTTTGGTTTCTTGATTTCCTCCATTTTCCTGACTTCACTTCTTTACTCTTCATTATTTCCTTCCTTCTCTTACTGTTAGGTTTGCTTTTGTTTTGCTAATTGCTTAAGGTATAAAATTAATTAACGTGAAATCTTTACATGCAGATTAAAAATGTAAAGCTGTACATTTTCCTCTAAGCCTTCCAGTAATTGTTCCTCTTAAGCTTTGTTAGGTTATCTTGTGTTTCACTAATGTTCATCCCAAAATTTTTTAGTACCAGGGATCAAACTTGGGACCTTGCATTTACCAGGCAGATGCTTATGTTGCTGAGCTATCTCTCTGGCCCACCCCTAAGTATTTCTAATCTCTTGTGATTTCCTCTGAAACTCATTATTGATCCGGGAGTGTTTTAATTTCCATGTATTAATTAATTCCCCAAATTGTCTTTGTTAACTGATTTCTAATTTTATTCCATTTCAGTTAGTGTGCACACTTTATGATTTTTAAGTCCTTTTACATTTGTTTCATAGTCTGGCATCCTGGAGAATATTCTACAAGGCTTTAGAGAACATATATCCCACTGTGGAATGCCATGTATTGTTAGTGTTATTTGTAGCTGGTTTATGTTTTTACCCAAATGTTTGATTTCTTTGGTGATTTTCAGTCTAGTTTTGTAATGGAAAGTACGATACTAAAGTTTCTAGTCATAATTAGCTACTTCTTCCTTTATTTCTGTAAGATTTTGCTTCATTTATTGTAGAACTCTGTTGGATTCATTTTTGAAACTTTTATCATTATGAAATACTAATTCTTTTTTCCTGGTAACTTTTGGCTTATAGTTTATTTTGTTTGATGCAGGGGTGGTCATGTTTCTCACTGGGGCTTTTTTTAGATAGATCTTTTCAACATATATGAGTTTATTTATTTATTTATTTATTTATTTATTTATTTTGCGGCCAACTTAGGTGGGGCTGGCATGGCATGTGGTGCCTGGAATCGAACCTCGGTCCCTGTGCGCTTGCCTAAACAGGAGCTTTAAACCTCTGAGCTATCTCGCCAACCGAGTGTTTTTATTTAATTTAAATTGTATCATTTATCATAGTGATATATGTGTACCTATATTTACAGCAGCACAATTTGTAATAGCCAAATCTTGGAAACAGCCAAGATGCCCATCACCTGATGAATGGATGAAAAAGATGTGATACTTTGAAACAATGGAGTATTACTCAGCTATAAAGAACGATAAACTGGAAGGCTTTATATTTAAGTGGATGCCACTTGAAGATATACTCACAAGTGAAATAAACCAGACCCACACATGTGTAAATAAATATCATATAAAGCCAGAACTTAAGGATTAGACAATGAAAAGAGGGCAAGGAGAAAAGCTAGGAAACATGACAAAGCCATACATTTATATGCACAAAATGGGTAAGGCAATGATCCTGAGAAACATCAGCAGGTTTTTGAAACTAGCAGTTAAATGGTAGGATTCTCACCCTGACTAACTGTATGTGCTGATATCTGTGAACTAAGCAACTGCCCTGAAGATAGCAATGTATAATATTAGGGTCATTCTTGGAATGCCTGTCATTCTGGATTTCTAAGTACATACTGCTTGTTATGACATACCAATTATTGCTATACTGCCTCTCAAGTAAATGTTTGTTTTTTTTTTTTAAAAAAAAAAGGGTAATAAATGAAAACAAGAGACAAGGAAAAAATGTCACAGGACTGTCCTGCTACAATGCTGTATATGGTTAGATTTCTAAATTTCTGTGCAAAAAAATCCTATTTTTAAAAAATATTTATTTTTATTTTTTTCTTCATATTGTGTTAAAGTTTAGCATATCAATACTTGATGGAAATTACCTGTTCCATGTTATGCCTAAAATGTCTGATATTCAGACAGATAGTGAGGTTAAGCTCAACTGCCTACGTTGTAGGGTAATAATTATAAACTTCTCTTCAGGACGGTTAACAACCTAAGTTTGCAGACCAAAAAGTAGAGAAAAAGAAGCGCTGCAAGGACAGCCAGCATTGTGGCCCTAGCCTTTGAAGGTCAGTGAGTACTCAGGACATAAGAGAACCTGTACTGTAACATCATGTAACTCAGTTGTGTCCCAAATTTTCTGATCAAGGAGATTATAAGGCCACAGAGGAAAGGGAACGATGATGTAGAGTGTGCCTAAGGAGAGTCACATGGAAAGAAAACATTCTCTCATGCTTTCACAGAAAGCAAACTGGTCAAGGAATGGCCGTGACTCATCCACATGGCTGACACTGACAAAGGATCTACAAACTGCGGTACAGGGTTTCCTGATAAATCCTGAAGGGATTCGATAGACCTTGTCAGATAAAAAAAAAAGTTACATTTCTTGTTATATATGTCTTCCTTCATCTTGGCCTTAACCTTCCAGCAGAAAAGTATAAAAATGAAGTATAAAAAGTAAAGCCATTTTAATATGCTGAGCTGTAAAAGCTCAAGTTAACAACTTCTGCCAGTCCTACAGAAAACGCACTACTATTATGGACTACTGGAATATACTGAAATATTTTGCTGAATGTATGCACCAGAATATTTAAATGACAATGGAATATCCTTCTCTGACAAACTTAAACAAAAAAGGGGGATACAAATGAAGGGCCATTTTGTATCTGTATGTTCAAAATAGGATACATATACAGCTACCTTCTTTTAATTCAATGAATAGAAAGATTTGTTCTAATAACGTTTGGACAGGATATCATGTCTGCGTCTTGTACTATGAATAACCACTAAGAAGAGAGCAGTATGCAATGTATTAATTATTGAAACTGTCCTACTAATTGGTTTTGAAACTGCCTCATTGCCATTTGTTTCCCACTAAAATTATTAAAAATAAATAAATAAATAGTGTCATATATAGATAGCATTTGGTTGGGTATTGTTTTGGTTGCTTTCTTATTGCTGAGACAAAATACGCAACACCATAAGTTAAAGAAGGAAAGGTTTATTTCAGCGCCTAGTTTGTTTTGTTCCGTAGTCAGCTGGCTCCAAGGCCAGGTGGCCTGCCAGAGGGGGCATCTGAGAGGAGAGGCAGTCTCTGGCAAGGTAGGCAGAAAAGAGCAGCCCTCCTGCCTTCCATGTTCCCCTGTGCATCCCACTCAGGCTGCAAGCCAGGCGGTTGGTGACATCCACAACTAGGACGAAGCCCCCATTATCATGTCCAGGACTACACTGAACCAATCTAATCATCACACAGACTTAGTCCATAGTCACATGCCCTACAACAAGTCCTGCCTGTGAGTGCAAGAGGCCTGTGGGGGGACCTAGATAGAAGCCATCACAGGTCATTATTTTCAAAATTCCATCCTCCTAATGTTTGAGTTTTTATTTGCTTTTTATAAAACTTACATTTGACTATCAATATGGTAGAAAACTACATTTACTATTTTGCTGTTTCCTTTTTATATGATGTATGTAAATGTAGTTTTCTACGATATTGATGTTTTTATCTCTTTTATATGTTACATAGTTCCTAGTTGCTATATATTTTTTAAATTTTCCTATTGTGTGTTTTTGTCCTATTTTCTTAATAGTTATACCTTTAATTTTAATTTAGCTTCAAAACTGTTTTGAATTAATATAACCTTAATAGTAAACAATAATTCTGCTCCAATAAATTTGTTCCTCCCTTTTATTGGACAACTAGCTCACATTACATCTTAATGTGTTATATGTCCATCAACACAGTTTTATAATTAGGACCTAATGTAGTAGTATTTTAAATAAGTTAAAAGGATTTTTTAAAACACTTTCTACCATCTGCCACATTTTTTTTAACATATTTAATACGGAGTCTACAGGGTCTCACTACACAGGTCAGACACATAGTGATCCTCCTGTTTTCAGACTTTTTTTTTTTAATATTTATATCTTGTTTTTATTTTATTTTCCATAATTTTTTGAGAAACAAAAAGCAATGAGACAGTTTCAAATCAAATTGGTATGACAGTTTCAATAATTAACACATTACATACTCTTTTCCTAGAGGTTATTTGCTGTACAAGATGCAGACATGACATCCTATTTACAAACACTATAACAACAAATCCCCCTATGCAATAAGAGAATGTAACTACATATCTATCCTAACCACTTTGAATACACGGATACAAAATGGACATTCATCTGTATCCCCTTTTTTGTTTAGTTCCATTATTTGAATATTATACGTGTATTAACTCAGCAAAATATTTCAAAAGAGTCCAGTAGTCCATAACAGTGTTGGGTCTTCCACTTGACTGGCAATGTCAGAAATTGTGGACCTGAGTCCCCTACAGCCCAGCACAACACCATGGCTTTACTTCTTATACTTCATTTTTATACTTTTATGCTGGATGGTTAAGACCAAAGTAAAGCAACACCTCTGCAACAATAGTTGTAGCTTTTGGATCGGATAAGGTGAGTCAAATCCCCTCAGGATTTATCCTGAGACCCTGTACCTTAGATTGTAGATCCTTTGTCAGTGTCAGTGATGTGGATGAGTCACGGCCATTGCTTGGCAAATGTGCTCTCTGTGAAAGCATGAGAGAATGTTTTCTCTCCATGTGACTCTCCTTAGGCACACTCTACATCATCGATAACTTTCCTGTTTGGCCCTATAATCTCCTTGATCAGAAAATTTGGGACACAACTGAGTTACATGATGCTATAGTAGAATTTCTCATATGTCCTGAGTTTTAATTATCTTGGAAGGTTAGGGCCAAAATGTTGGCTTTCCTTTGCGGCCCTTCTTTTTCTCTAATTTTGGTCTGCAAACTTAGATTGTTAACCCTCCAGAAGAGAAGCTTATTGTTATTACCATACAACATAGGCTGTTAAACTTAACTTCACTATCTGTCTTAATATGAAACATCTTAGGCATAACATGGAGCAGGTATTTTTCATCAAGTAATGGTATGTTAAACTTTAAGTACCTACAGAATATGATGAAAATATATTTAAAAAATTAAAATATATTTTAAAAATAGGCATAAAGAATTATATAATTCTTATGTTTACACGGACGTCCAGAAACCTAACCATATACAACCTTGTAGCAGGACAGTCCCGCAATATTCTTTTTCCTGTCTCCTGCCTTCACTCACCACTCCCTTCTTTTTGAACAGTCATCTACCTGAGAGAAAGCACAGCAACAACTGGCATGTCATGTAAGGCAGTCCATATTCAGAAGACCAGAATGACAGGCACTCCAAGCATGAAACTGCTATTACAAATTGCCGTCTTTAGTGCAGTTACTTAGTTCACAGGTATCAGTATATATAGTTAGTCAGGGTGAGAATCATTCCAATTAACTGCAAGATTCAAAAATCGTCTGAAGATTAGCAGGATCATTGCCTTACCCATCTTCTACATATAACTATATGGCTTGCCACTGTCAGGTTTCCTAGCTCTTCTGCTTTCCCTCTCTTAATTGTTTAGTCCTCAAGTTCTTGCTTTCCTTTTACTTGTATTATACGTTTCTACTTGTTTTTCTTCTTTGGAGTTCTTATACTAGGGAAACTATATGATAGTGACACATGTGTGTCTGGTTTATTTCACTTATGAGTATATGTTCAAGTGGCATCCACTTCAATATAAAGGCTTTGAGTTTATCATTCTTAAAAGCTGAATAATACTCCATTGTGTAAAAATACCACATCTTTCTCAACCATTCCTCAGGTGATGGGCATCTTGGTTGTTTCCAAGATTTGGCTAACAAAAATTGTGCGGCTATAAACGCAGGCACACGTATATCACTATGATACGATATTTTCAGATCTTCCAGGAAAATTCCCAGTAGAGGAAAAGCTGGTTTAAATGGGATTTCCAGTCCAACTTTTCTAAGGAGTCTCCATACTGATTTCCATAATGGTTGCACTAGTCTACATTCCCACCAGCAGTGGAGAAGGGTTCCTTTTTCCCCACAGCCTCTCCAACATTTGTTGTTGGATGATTTCTTTAAGATAGTCATTCTTTCTGGGGTGAGATGATATCTCAATGTTGTTTTAATTTGCATTTCATAGATTTCTAGTGATGAGGAGCATTTTTTCATATATTTATTCACATCTTTCATTTCATCCTCTGAAAAGTGTTTGTTCATCTCAGATGCCCATTTCTGGACTAGGTCTTTAAATTTGGGGGCTTTAGTGTTTTTTAGTTTTTTATAAAATCTAGAGAGCAGACCTTTGTCTGAGTACTTATTTGTCATGATTTTTCCAAATTTGTGGGTTGTCTTTTCACTTTGTTGGTAATTTCTTTTGAAGTGAAAAAACTTCTCAATAAAAAGGTCCCAGTTGTTAATTCTTTAAAGTGTTTCCCATATGATTTGATTTTTGTTCATGAACACTTTGCCTACCCCTATGTCTTCATGAGTTCCTTCTACTTTCTCTTCCAGGAGATTTAGTGTTTCTGTTTTAATGTTTAGATCTTTAATCTATTTTGCCTTTAGGTAGTGCATAGTGATAGATCTGGGTCAAGTTTTAGTTTTCGGAATATAGAAAGCCAGTTTTTCCATCACAATTTTTTAAAGAGGCTATCTTTCTTCCAGTGAGTATATTTGGTCCCTTTGTCAAAGGTAAGGTGACTGAGTGTCTTCATAGTGGCTTCAGCATCTTCTAATCTATTCCATTGATCCTCAGGTCTATTTCCTTGCCAGGGCCATGCTGATTTTATCACAGTACCTTGTAGTATAATTTCAAGTCAAGAATTGTAACGCCTCTTGCCTTGTCATATTGCGCAGGATTGCCTTTGCTGTTCCAGTTATTTTCTGGTTCCAAATAAATTTTAGGAATGATTTATCTATCTCTGAGAGGTATGTTGGTGGTAGTTTGATGGGGATTGCATTAAATCTGTACAGCAATTTTGGGAGTATAACCATCTTTACAATGTTGCTTCTTCCTATCGAGGAACATGTAATATCTTTCCATTTTCTGAAATCCTCTAGGATCTCTTTTTTCAGAGTACTGTAATTTTCTTTGAAAAGATCTTTGATTTCTTTAGTCAGATGAATTCTAAAGTATTTCATTTTCCTTTGTGCTATTGTAAAAAGTATTGTTTCTATAATTTCCCTCTCAGTGTGTTTGTTGTCTGTGCAGCGAATGCTATTGACTTTTGTGTATTGACTTTGTATCCTGCTTTGCTACTGAATTTGTGAATCAATTCTAGTAGCTTCTTGGTGGAGTTTTTTGCATCTTCCAAGTGAAGTATCATGTCATCTGCAAATAATGATAATTTAAGTTCATCTTTACCTATTCTTATTCCTTTTATTTCTTTCTCTTGTCTCTTGGCTTTAACTAATAATTCCAGAACTATATTGAATAGGAGAGGTGATAGAGGACATCCTTGTCTTGTACCAGATCTAGGAGTAAAAGAATTCAGTTTTTCCCCATTTAGAATTATGTTAGCCATTGGGTTTTCATAAATGACTTTTACCAGATTAATGTAGAGGCCATCCATTCCAATTTTCTGTAGGACTTTGAACATGAATGAGTGTTGGACTTTGTCAAAAGCCTTTTCTGCATCAATGGAGATGATCATGTGGTTTTTAGTGTTTGCTCTATTGATATAGTGTATTACATTTATAGATTTTCAAATATTGAACCATCCTTGCATCCCTGGGATGAATCCTACCTGGTCATGGTGTATGAACTTATTGATACATGGTGTATGAACTTATTTGCTGTATTCTATTTGCTAGGATTTTATTGAGGATTTTGGCATCTATGTTCATGAGGGAGATTGGTCTGTAGTTCTCTTTCTTAGTTGTGTCTTGCCCTGGTATTGGTATCAGTACCATTCTTGCCTCCAGGAATGATTTTGGGAGGATTGCTTCCTTTTCAATTTCATTGCAGAGTTTGAGGGGTATAGTGATGTTTTCAGACTTCTAAGTGCTGGGATTAGAGGCGCACACCACCGTGCCCCGTCTGACTTGCCATTTCAATGCACATCTGCGGGTGGAGCTAGCATGGCATACTGGGGATTGAACACTGGTCCCTGTGTCTGCCTAAGCAGATGGTTTAATCTGCTGAACTATGTGGCCTGCCCTTACATAATTCTTTTTGCTCGTACATTGTGGCCCCTCTCTTCCATATGAATTTCAATTCCTAGCCAATATCTTTTAATTTCATCTTGAATAATTCTCTTTACTACTCTTTGTAGGTCGGTCTGGTAATACAAGATATTTTTTTTAAACCAGGGAATGACCTAACTTGCTCATTTTTTAAGAATTTAGCTGGATATCGAATTCTTGGTTGGTAATATTTTTCTTTCATGCTTGAGTATGTGATCTCACTAGATTCTTATGAAAATTGAGCTCAATATTATTTAGGGTCCCTTGTGTGAGTTATAATTCTCGATTTTTTTCAAGATTTTGTCTTGCTCTTTGAACTGTTTGGTTTTGGTCTATCTCATTGTGGATATCCTGGTTTTATCTTTCTTGCAGTTTGTTGGGTTTCTTAAATATATAAATAAGCATTTCAAATTGGGCAAGGTTTTGGTTATTACTTCTTCAGGTATTTTTTTTTTATGCCCCTCTTACAGTACTCCCATTATGTAGGTGTTGATATGCTTCATAGTGTCCACAGGCCTCTAAAACCCCATTGCTATTTGTTGCTATTTTCCTTTTCTTCATTTTGTTTCCATGCTGGGTAATCTCTCTTGACCTATCTGCCTCATTGTGCACTTGTTTCATTCTTCTGTTTTATCAAATTGTTACTGAGCCCATCTAGTGAATTGTAGACATTGTACTTTCAACTCTAGAATCTCCTTCTTATTCTTTTACTCACTTTGATATTTTTTATCAAGAATATAAGATAATTTATATTGTACTATGAAGATAAACTTGTTATAATTTCATACAGTTATTTAGGTATTCTTCAGTTATTTGACCATATACATGCAAACTTATGAAAAGTCTACATTATATCCAAAATCTTGGCCTCACTTAGTAACATTTTTTGTTGATTTTTGTTTCTTTGGTGTATGTTTCCTTGCATGTTTATGTTTCCTTCCTTGAAGACATTTACATAATGTTGTAGCTTGTATGTAAATGTGTCCCCTTGGGGCTGGCATGATAGCTTAGCAGACTAAGCTCCTGCTTTGGCAAGTGCAGGGACTGGGGTTTGATCGCTGGTCCCACATGCTGTGCCTCCCCCCTCCCCAGGGCACAGTGAGCTAGTGTGATGGTGCATGCCTGTGATCCCAGTGCTGGGGAGGCTGAAAACAGGAGGATCACCACGAGTCCAATCTGCATAGTGAGACCCTGTACCAAATACACAAATGGAAAAAGAAAATATGCCCCCAGCCTCATGTACTCATAGATGGGGCTTTGCAGAGGTGGCTAGAACTCAAATGAGTGAGTATGAATTAAAGGTGTGTGATAGCTAAATTGGTTTAGCATATTTCTCCCTGTGGATAGTGTAAGCCCCGCCCTGGGTGTGGGGGCACCAGTCAATAGGCTTGTGCCCTGAATGGAACAGGACAGAAAGAAGGCAAGCTTGCTGCATGCTGCCTCCTGTCTGCCCTGCCATGGACTGTTTCTCCTCTGTGAGGCCTCTCTGCTATGCTGCCCTGCAGCCACCAGGCTACAGATTGAAACCTTTACAAACTAAGCTACGGTAAATCTTTTCTCCTTTAACTTGTGTCAGATATTTTGCCCCAGCCATATGAAAGTAACCAAAAATAATATTTATTAACAATTCAGATAGAAATCCCAAATTAGGTAACAAGCTCAGTGTCTCTTAAGGCTCACTATTTTCTGTGCATTCTCCTCTTGCTTTTTCTTTATTTTGATTCTTGGTGATTTTTTTCTTCTTACTGTTAATTTGTTTTGCAGCTTTCTTTCCTAGTTCTGTGGTTTCTGTATTTAATGTCATCTGTGACCACTGTGTTAGCTTGCTGTATTTCTTAGGGTTCTTTTTATTTTCAAGCCTGAATTCCTTGGGCCACATCTGACTCAGTGTAATTGAATGGTTAGCCAATCACTGATCAGGTTTCCTTGCCCCTGAGAACCTTCTGCCATAGGGACCTTGTGAGACAGGCAGTTCACAAGATAGCCTTAGCATCTCTTCCTGATGCCACTAGGCCTCAGAGTCATGTAGAGATGAGTAACAGTTGCCTTCTATGCCCCCATGTCTTTTCTTGGCATGGGCATAGTCTATGTGTGTACACAGCCCTTCTGTAATTTCATAAGAACTTTTGAAATTCCTTATGTGCATTAATTCTTCTTTAGCACTCTATTTTATACTCTAGGACAGGTTCTTGACTGCCACAGTTGTGTAGTCACAGCATCAAGCAGTGGAAGTGGCTGGCAGCTTGGTGCTATTTTGGTAATGCCCAGGGGTATCTACCACACTTCCAACTCCAGCCTTGCTGTGCTCTGAGTTAAATCTGGAGATTTCCCAGGTGCTACAAACCCAGACAGAATAGACTGTGCTTTGGGAAGAGTATTTTTCACTGAGCTCCAAGATCCTCATATCTCTTGGCTGTCTGCAAAGTTGTTGGCTTTTGGCTACCTCACTGCTGATCAGAGAGAGGGGATAGGAGCAGCTAAGGTATAGAAAACACAGACTGCTGTCTGTGCAAGGTTCAGTAGTTTCTCTTGAGTAGATTATTTTTCCCTTCATTTAGTAGCTTTGGTTAATTCCTAAGAGTTGTGAAACTGAGTTTAGTATTTTCTTCTCATGTGTTTGTTGTTGAAGATGGAAAATGAGCTTTCTTGGCCTCACACTACATACTGAAGATAGATTCTCCAGTGTATCACTTTTTGACCTGGCATCTGTCACTGAGCAGAATGCACTGAAGACATTTCTTGTGCATCTGCGTCAGCCCTCAGCTCTTGTTTCTGGGTCCACAGAATCTGATAGTGCTTTTAAGTTGTCTGTTCCTCTTTATTCATTTGGAGTTGGATTCAGGTGGAAATGTGTGCATGTGGTTATCAGGGGCTGTGGTCAGAGATGTAGGGGGGCCGTGGGGGAGCACTGCTTGCAGTTGTTAGACTTTACCCATAGTGCTGCAGTGAAGGTGTTTGAAGTCTTGGCTGCTTTGTGCAGAACAGATGCATGTCAAGGTGCAGGGCCTGCAGGGTGTACTGTTGGGGCCACTTGCTGTAACCTTGCAGGGCTACTGCAGGAGAGTCTCATGGTCAGTGGGGTGAGAGTGAGAAGTGGATTCTGGGACATGTGAAAGAGAGTAAATACTTGATGGATGGGATGTAGAGTCTGAGGGAAAAGCAGTCAAAATCAAGGTGTCTGTGTCCTTAGTCATGACAAGAATGAGTTAATGTTTAGGCAGTGGCAGGATACACAAAGTGGATTTTGAAGTGGACCTGTCCTGTAGGGTTTGTTTGTGAGATGTGTGATTGGAGGACAGGGCAGATAATCTGGGAGTCATGTGTGTTTTGATGCAGTTTAAAGCAGGTTATCCAGAGGGTCAAGCTAAGACTGAGAAAGAGGAGAAAATATAAGATAAAGGGAGGCTAGGAGGTACAAGTGCACACAGGTTCGAGAGCTGGGAAGAGGGTGTGCACCAATTAGGAAGCACTGTCCATGTCCAGCAGGGCCATTACCAAACATGGCCACACAGACTGTGAGGCTGGGCTCCACCTCCATTCCTGGTGCCCTGGACCCAATGTGCTGCTCCCTGGAGCCCGGAATGGCACTAGTACAAATATTATGAGAAAAAGGAATGTCAGCCAAGAGAGAGGACCTAAAGAATTCACTTGAGTGCTGCTGGGGTGAGGAGAGGTACTCTCTCTGCTGCTAGGAGCCAGGGGAAAATCATCAGAAAACAGCCGTATCTACCCACATCTGCTGAGGGCTGTGGCTGGCTACCAGGTACGAACATGCTCCTGTAGTAAGAGGTTAGCATGGGAAAGAGTTTGAAGGTGCTGGAGTCATAAGCAGGTTGGTAGCAGTGCTCAGTCCCACAAACTCCTCTATTTCATCCAAATAACCTGTTACCCTTTCTTATGTAGGAATTCCCTGCCAGTCTGAGCTGGGCTGTTGTATAAATCATTTCAAATCAACATTAATTACGAAGACAAATAACACTACTTATAGGTTGACTTTCCCCTTGAAACTTTGGAGCCCTAACTTCCTGTGACTCAGGATATGGCCTTATTTGGAAATAGGGTCTTCCCTTAATTAACAATGTCAATTAAGAAGAGACTTGGACCCAGAGATGTTCACCTCTAGAGGAATGACAACGTGAAAAAAACACAAGAAGCTTGCTGTTTACAAGCCCAGGAGATAGGCCAGAAACAAAACTTCTCTCAAAAGCCCACCCTTATGCATCTTGACCTTGAATTTAGAACCTGCATAAATGGGAGAGAAAAGTCAGCCTCTGTAATTTAAGCTGCTGAGCTTGTGGGGCTTTGTTATGATTCACCTAGGAATCTAACAAAGAAGCCACTATTTAAGGTAGTACATATTTCCCCCCAATTGTTTCCTGGACTCAGAGGTGAGGCTACCTATGAATTATGGGCCTGTCTGGGAGAAGGGCAACCTCAGGACTAGCACACACATCTGCCGTGTCCAGTACAGTCTTGGAGTTCCTGTTGGGGAAAGATGAAAAAGAATGGGAAAATAAAGAGACGAGATAAACGCTGAGGTTAGGTGGAGCCTTCTCTCTGTGGATGGAAGGAAAGCAAGCTGCTTTAGCACTGTAGGGGCATTTATTTATACATCTGACAAAGTTAGTGTCATGTGACACAGCCTTGTCTGACAACTGATGGCTTGGATTGTCTCGGGTTTGGTGTTTCTCTGGACTGAAGCAGTTTGAGCACATGGCTTGTCTCAGGTGCTCTTTGTTCTCTGACTGGCCTTGCCTTGCGCCTCACGTGTATGATCAGTTTCCAGCCTCAGCCATCCCCTAAACAGATCCTCCTAAGGGAGGCTGCCCCTGGTCTCTGGGTTGTATTCAGGTCATCCTAGGCTTCTCTTGTCTGCCCTGAAGCCTTCATGGTCCCATGTACAAGGGTCAGTATGTAAGCTTAAGGTGAGTAAAAGAACTACTCTTCATTGTCATGGGACAAAGCAGTTTATTTTCTTTTTGTTTTTTAAAAAATCTTCCCTTGCTACCACCTTTAATTAGAAACTATCTTCATAGGATGAGCTTCTTTTTCACTTTTTACTTTTTTAAATTAATTTTATTGGGGCCGGGGAGATGGCTCAGTGGAATAAGCACTTCCCTGGCAAGCGCAAGAGCCCGAGTTCAATCACTGGTTCAGCCCCCCCCCCAAATAATTAATTAATTAATTAATTAATTTTATTGAGAAAGAAATAACAATGAGACAGTTTCAAAACAGGTTAGTAGGACAGTTACAATAATTAATACATTGCACATAAGATGAACTTCAAAGTCGAAAAGTGACTCTTTGTAATGCAAATAACTAATATCCATAAGACTCTGGAGAACCAAATGTGAGATACAATACACTTGAAGTTTTTCTGTGACGTTTCTGTTTGCTCCTTTTTGCTAGCATTGTAGCAGAAACCAGCCACCACTTGAGAGAAGGTGGGCAGCCCCCTGTGTCTGCTCTCACATGGTACAGGCATTCTGCCTCCTCAGCTGCTTCTGGTAGGGTGCGTCTTACCTCCCTTGCCAGCCCACAGTAGTTAGCTGGAAAAGAGAGAAAGTCCATGAAAGGCCCCAATTCAGTAGGCTGAGGCCAAGCAAGCTTCGTTGCTCTTTAGCCAAATGTTCACTTGGCCCCTGACAGTAGGCTTTTGTTGGAGGCTCTGGGGCCGTCAGAGGCGGAAAGCAGAAAAAACTTTATGGAAGGGATACTAGAGGGAATGGGCCAGCTCACGGTGCCTTCGGAGTTCACTATGTTTGCTAGAGAACAGAACCAAAGCCAAGATTAAGCTGGCAGGAGACACTGGTTACTACATCTTCAAGTGGTTGAATTCTGTTTTATATTTCCAAAGCAGAGTTCAACTGGCCTTTTAAAGAATATAGAACCAGAGGTTAATATTTATTCAACTCAAAGTTAGACATAATTAAAATAAAAAATTACAAACTGCTAAGACCACTGCCAATTAGATACTGGCAGCTCACTCCAGAGATTTTATGGTTTTCAACCTGGTATAACCTTTGAGGAAGAGTGTTCCTGAAACATGATCAGGTCTCTTTCGTGTTGCCGAACTGTACCTGGCACAGTTACTGGGCATGTGGACTCAACCTTTTCAGGACTACATACTCTGCTCAATCTCAATTAATTTCAAAGAACTTTCTTAAATAAAATTTTTAAAAAGAAAGAAATGACAAATGACACAGAATTTTACTAAAAATAAATACGAAGTTAACAGTATTTCAATGACTCTGGTCTTTTTCTGCACTGTGATTCCTTTGTTACATCCTGGAAATTACACCTTTTCACAAGGATGACCAAATTCAAGAATGCCAAGCCTTGGTGAGTAAAATCCCCTCACTAATTAAAAGGAGAGTGCTTTGAAGTCTTCCGAAAGTTCCTTCTGAGGACTGCATCTAATTACATCACACCAAGCACACTGACTCAGCTCAACAGGTGAAAAGATTATTGGATGAAAAGTCTGAATAACAAAATGTGGTTAGAAGAAGCACAAATTAAAAACTGCATAGCACCATGGACTCAAGTCCAAAGGCATAGGATGGACTTCATTAGTAAATTCTTGCTTAATAGTGTCTCTGCTATTGATGAAGGTGAGATTATTGTGCCTTTAATCACAATAAATTCAATAATCCTGGGAATCAGGACATACCCCTCACCACTTTCCAGATGTAAGCCCCTGTCCTCTAGACGCTACAGGAGAGGTACATGTGGAAAAGGTGTTTGCAGAAGAGTCTTGCTCCCCTGGTACTCAGTGTCTGTCTATTAAAAATTCAGGTATATGTGATAAGGGCCTGTGCTTGTGGCTGTTGTGCTCGTGGGTGTGAAACTAACTGCTAATGAGCATAGTCCACCAACAAGATCCCTTTTGCTTTAGTCATTGTGCAGACACCAATTGGTTCAGCTCTGAATAGACAGGACATTGATCGGTGCTTCCAGGAGTATGCCGTCAGTTCCTGCTTCCCTTAAGAACTGCTATCAGCATGCCAATGACAGTTGGTGAAGGGTTAAGCTAAAAACCTTGACATTCTTTCAAGTATTTTATTTGTAAATATTTGCTAGTATGTTGTGTGACTCATGAAAATCATGGTCATTCCACTGATTCTGGATCTTATTTTAATTATTCAGTATTGATGATCAAGTGTGGGGCCATTTCTAAGGATAGTGTCATTAAGAATGCCAGGTGTTTGGAGATACAAGCCTTCATCAAAGTCCTCCCATAGCTGTGAACTGTTTAGCAGATGGAACAAGGTGTTGGAGTAAGGCATGGAGTTGTGACAATGTCACAGTGGTCTCTTTTGGCCCCACTTTCTCCATTTACTAACATATTACATTAGTGTGGTATGTTTCTCTAGCAGTGTGGATAAGTTACTCTTCATTGATGTCCATAGGACATGTCTTTCCTTTGTTGTTACCTAATACCCTTTTCTGTTCCAGGATTTCATAAAGGATACCATCTTGTATTTAGTCTTAACTTTTGGTTTAAAGTGTGTTTCTGATGTGAATGACACGATGCTTCCAATGTTTCACTGCATTTTAGCCAGCCACAACTTATATTTATTTCCTGGGGCTGGGGGTATAGCTCAATGGTACAACAGTTGCCAGCATCTGGCAGGCCCCAGGCTTCATCTGCAGCACTGCAAACAAACTTTTTCATGTTGAATTTTTTTTTCTTCTGACATAAAAAAAAACCAAACCAAACAAACAAAAACTACTAAGCTTACAGATCTGGTACCCAGTAAGGCTCTTAAAGGGCTTTGTTTCCTGGTAGTCATACTGTGTCACTTTGTGTGTTTGTTCAGTGAAAGTCCCCTGGGTCTGATGGAGAAACCTGCCATTCTTGGTTGAGATGAGATACACCTATGAGTATTCACCAAAATGAAGGGCATAGGATTTGTCCTCTTTTTTCAGAAGGCAAATAAGAAAGTCCTGAGGAATCAGAATGAGGAGTCTGCTATTTGGCTGCCTTATCAGACAGAGAACAGAAGGTTCTGTGACCTTTCTTCAGCTCATGCAGCCTTGTCCAGCAACCTGAATGAACATAGACCTTGCTTTGGAGTTTCTCAGCTGGCCAGGTTGAGAAGGTTCTCAGTTCAGGTAGAAATGAAGCATTTATCCATATAAAGACTTAGAATAGCCTCCCTTATCCAAGAGGGTGTACTCCAGGAACCCCATTGGATATCTGATCTTGGATGTCCTATACATTCATTGTCTGTTTCTATACATAGAGACCTACAATACAATCTGTGAATTAAGCAACATTAATAATAAAGTAGACAATTATAAGAATTCACAATAATAAAAGATACATGTGATCTCTTTCTTGTTTCTTGGCATATCCTATTGTGCTATTTTATCCTGATGATGATGATAGTTTGAGGGGATACAGTGCATCTCAAACTGAGGTCAATGGCAGAGGCATTGTAACACAGCTTAAGGTTGCTGCTAAGGCTTGCTTGAATACAGACACTGGGGCACCAAGGTAGTTGACTTGCTAGCAACAGAATGGTGTAACTAAGGGGCAGTAGTGTGTGCGCCATGGGACACTGGGCACAGACATACATGGTTCACACCCCAGGGGGCAGTTTCAAATTGCTTTGCATACAACTTATGGGAATTGCATACAACTTAAAACTATGAACTGGTCATTTCTGGAATGTTCTGCATAGTGTTTTATATTGTGTTGACTGTGGGTAGTGCAAACTGCAGAGAAAAAAATACCAAAGATATTGACTACAAGAGGACCACTAGGAGTTCAAGCTGTGTAGCAAGACTCTGTTCCAAAAAAGTGAATAAAAGATTTAAAAATAATAGAAAAGAAGAAATTTCAATGATGGTAGTTATAATACTGAGTGACTGGTACAGATATTTTGATGTGTGCATGTGCAGGGAGCAGTTTTCATTTTTTTACTTTACATTATTCTTAACCCTTTTTAGGGTCAGGAGGAGCTCTCTGGAGATTGCTGAAAGTGCAGGACCACATCACAACCTGACCACCATGTGTCACTGATCCAAGTCAGGAGGTGCCAGTGTCTTCAGTAAGGACAGCCATCCTGTCCTGACCTTTATGTATTCTTCAGTTTCAAAATATAAATCATGCCCTTTCTTTATTAGTAAATGATAGCAGAGTGTGACACTGCTGGGACCGGTCAGTTCCAAGGCTGTCAGTGAATGCGCACCCTGGGCTCATTCCCTGTGTCTGGCCCGCCAAGGAGGAAAGCATTCTCATCACCAATTTGGTCGCAACCGAGCCCTAGTTCCTGTGGGACTCAGTGAGCAGCCCATGGACTGCTTGAGACCTTACCTCATTTGTCCAAAGATATGGGGAAAACACTTCTGTTGAGGTGCTGCAGTCCTCCTGAGGACAGTGGATGAGGCTCCATGAAACGGCAGTCACACCTGTGTGTATGAGCAGCAGAACAGCCATGGACTCGCAGCACTGAGGACAGTAATCATAAGCTGTGGCATGCACGCACATCTTCTGGCCACCTTCCCACAGTGGAACTGGGATACTGGAGCTTATTTTTCCTCAGGGCACATGTTTATTTGACTGTTTCACAGCGCTTGTCTATTTCTAAGCAGTTGGTAGTTTTTATGCCTCTTTTCAATGTATGTGTACACAGTACAAGTGTGTTTGATTTTGTGTGGATTTCATTTAAACAGTGCTTAAGTGACAGTACATGTAATGTGCCAGCTTAAAACAAATCCAGACTGAAGTCTATAATTTTTTTTTAGCGAAAATTTGTTGGCTGGCCTGCATAACTCTCCTCGAGTAGTTGTAGCTAAAAATGCATGCAGCTATTAGCTGAGGGGAGCAAACTGGGTTTACCCTAGGGAGGTGTGCTGTTTAGGACAAGGGTGTAGAAGGATGTTACTTCTGAGTGGTGGTAAGGGGCATTTTATGCAAGATGGCAGGCAGCAGCTTAGACCAGAAGTGATGGGAAGGACGGAACTGAAAAATCCTTGCTGCATTCAGAAACAAGCTTGCCCTGCAGGTGGGGACAGAGCCCAGGCTGATGCAGACTTTTTTGAGCCAGGTGATGCAGGGACCATATGACCAGAAAGAATGTGAGGACAGACTTGAGAGACTCCAGTGGAGTTTCAGGGTTGGACAGTCAGTATTTACTTAGCTGGACAACTGAAGCTTCTTCACCAGCCTGGCTCTGTCCAAAAACTATCTGCCCTTCTTAATTAGACCTGAGCTTTCCCAAGCAAGACCTCTTCTTAAGAGGCCCCATAGGTAACCCAGTGGTTTATTAATTCTTGGCTTTTATTTATTAACCAGGTGGAGTCGCCCCAATAGTGAATAATAAACTGTCTTTGGTAGACTTTTCAGAACATGTGGTAAACACACAGTCACATCCAGTTCACTATCTTCAGCATATTTAAATGTATGATTCAGTGGTACTGAGTGAATTTCAGGTTGCTGTGCACCCATCTCCCTAATACAGCTTCAGAAGTTTGTTATCTTCTTGTGTTGAAACTGCATCCCTGTTTAACCACTTCCCAAGACCTGTATCCAGCACCATGCTACTTTATGTCTCTGTACATTTGCTCACTCTCGGGACCTCATGTGAGGGTAATTATAGACTATTTGTCCTTTTGTGTCCCTGGCTTTGCCATAATCTCCTCCTGTAATACTGAGTGACACTGCCCACTTGTGGACCAGGCTCTGGCAGGTTGTTGATGTCGTAAACCCAGCCCTCTAGGAAGCACATGTAACTCCCCCTGGCTTCACCATTCCTGACCAGTCAGCCAGCACCCACTGGGGCCCAGGTTCTAAGTGAAGACTGGAAGGAAAGATGCAGATAGGGGCCAGGTGGAAATGCAGGCAGCCTCATCCAAACACCAGGACACAGAAGAGCCACCTGACGTGCCATCCAGAGCAGATGGGACTGTGCTTTGTACCAGTGCTTAGTGCACTCCAGCTGGCCACTTCTGCTGACACTCTTGGACCAGCTGGTGGCACCTGTGCATGTTGGGGAGGGACTGCATACAGTTGTGAACAGATTTCTGCCATTTACCACTGTGGGACAGCTTCATACAGGGCTGCTGCTACTGGGCTTGGGGGTGGGCCAGGAGATGAGTTCTTTAGAAATTCTCCAATTCTGAATCCACCTCAGTCTAGAGGGTACCTGCTACCGTCTTTGTGCTTGTACTGTGTTTGACAGCCAGTGCTTGCATTTCTTCCCTCCTCTCATTTCCAGTTTCTCCTGCCCAGGACCCTTGGCCTTGCTCAGGAATAAACTTCCTGTCTGTGCTGCAGGGCAGTGCCTGGCAGTTCTAGGTGAGGCTGACTTAAAACCTACTTTACTGTGTGTCACCTGGAGTAACTACTGCCTCTGGGGTCACCAGACTGCCTTGCCTACAACTGCCTGAGAAGCAAGTCAAAGCTCCTTGAAGCAGAGAGCTTGTTTACCATGTATGTTGTGTTCTTTTTTCCAGGTGAAGTGGAAGTGCCAGATCCCAGTGACACCTTGGGGCATATTGATGGACAAGAAGGACCTATTCCCACTCTGAAAGGTAAGCCGGGAAGGACAGTGGTCTTGTCAAGTTTCTAGAACAGCAGGTAGCCCATTTATCTGCTCTTCCTAAGGGGGTAGAGTGGGGATTGGACCTGGCGAGTGCTGTTCCCTGTCTGTGGGCATGTGAAATGCTCCCTGGATGTGGCTGCTTAATCATGGGGTGCTGGGACTCGTGGAAGCCCTGGGGAGCAGCACCTGTTCTTCATGCACTGGTCCTTCATGCTCCATGGTACTTCATGCTCCATGCAAGGTGGAAGGATCTTGGGCAAGTGTGCACATGCTGCCACCAGGATGGGTCCTGCCCTTGCTATCTCGGCCTTTCTGGACAATGTGCTGTGGTGCTCTGTGTGCATCATGGGTCTCCTACCAGCTGTAGAGCTGGTAGAACAAGGTAATCTGGGGCAAAACAGGTACAGAGCAGCTGCTCGGGGATGTGACACTCACATTCTGTCTCCACATACAAGGAGAATGTCTTGAGCATCAAAGGTCACCAGTCAGTGTTTCTTTGTCAGAAGCTGGGAGTTCAAGGGCAAGAGGGAGCATGGGGAGGCCCTCTTCCTATCTTGCAGAAGGCAGGGCTGCCTTTTCCTATGGCCCTCATACAGTGAACAGAGGAAAAGCTTTTCTGATTCTTCTATAAGGACATGAATGCCATGGCCTCATCTAAACCTAGGCACCCCCAAGGGCCTTGGCTAAAGGCTCTGCTCAGGCTGGGCTTTGCCATATGGATTTGGGAGGAACACAGGTATGTTGTGTCCTAACTAACATGTGCCAGTTCTCCGATCCTGCCACAGCATGGGATGTTTATAAAGAGCAAAGTGATATTGGCTCAGGGTTCCCAGAAGCCCAACCTTAGTAACTCATGGCATCCTGATCCCTCCCACATGAACTTGGCAGGACACACCTCAACTGTAGCACCTCACAGTTGCTCCCCAGTATATAAAGTCAGGGGTGTGTGTGTGTGTGTGTGTGTGTGTGTGTGTGTGTGTTTTGCTAGAAATGGAACTCAAGGCAAGAAAGGACAGTTTTTTTGACAGTTTGATTTTCATGCATTTCTCAAGAGCCTGACTTGACCCCAGTGCCTATGATCCATAGGCGTTCAGTGACTGACACACTCCCATGTGCTCTGGCCCTGTCCCAGGACTAATGAGAGTATGAGCCTGTGGAGTTGGTGGGCTAGGGGAGAGCAGACATCCTAAGGGAAAGCCATCATGTCACAGTTTCATATGGTGAGTAGCCCAAGAAAAAGAATCAAGTGGTGGGGTTCTAGAAGGAGAACAGGCAGCCAGATTTGGGGACAGACTGATATGCCGAGATCTGAAGTGCAGATGGTAACAGGTAATGGCAATGGAGTGTGTGTCCTACACAGGCTAGGGTCGGGGCAGATAGGACTTGCTGTCTTGCAAACTCGAAAGGGAGTGATGTGGCTGGTGGGATGGTTAGTGGGAGAGGGCAGGGTCAGCAGGGTAACCAGTAGGGTGGTTCAAGCTGCCAGCCACATGTGACACTTTTAAGTTTATCAGTGAAAGCAAAATCAGTAACAGTTCCTCAATGAAAGTAGCTGAATCTAGCAGTTCTCATGTGACAGCTGGCACAAATGTAGAACATTTCAGCCACACAGGAAGTCCTCCTGGGCCAAGTCAGGCTTCATCTTGCACTGCTTCTGAGGGGGCAGAAGAAATGTGTATTTTACTGATAATTGTCAAAGACATCTGCCTGGGAGACGTAAGATTAGATTCACTCAATGAAAACTTGCCCCTAGCAGCCCTGTGGGTTGATGGGAGAGAGGTAGAGGACAGCGCAGAGGGAGGTGGTGCTGCCCACACCAGCCTGTAGTATGAAATTCTGTGTGCAGTAATCCTGTGAGGCTGTGATTGCTCCTGGGAAATGTGCCTCAGCTATACTGGGATGTTCTGTGAACTTGTAGCTCCCAGACAGAGAGGTACAAGGGCACTGCTGTGGGCTGGGCCTGGCGATGCTCTAGGTGGGGTCTCTATTTCAATGTAGTTGTCATAAATATGCCTCATGAGGTAGAAACACCTATGACTCACCTCAGTGGAAGTTGCATTTGTTTATGGAGGTATAGAATTGAACGTGGGCTACAATTTAATAGCAACTTATGTTCTCATCCAGATGCAAGTTCCAAACATTTCTAAGATGAATTCAGAGCCTTAGGCTGGGATTCTTTGACCTCCCTTTTTGTTCTTTGAGCAACTGCTCAGGCTTAGAGGAGGATGCTTTCTAATCGGAGCTCTTTGTTTATTTGGGACTTGATTGCCTCCAAACTGTTTTTGTTTTAATCCACAAATGATTGAGTGCTTCTGTGAGTCCGCAGTGGGGAGAGGCATTTTAATCAGAGTTTGGAAGTTTGCCTTGGATCTCTCCAGGGTACAGAAAGACTGATTGCGGAAGGTAACTGTCAAGAAGGCATGTGTGTGCCTGCATGTGCACACACATACATACTTATAAAAAGGAAGTGCAAAGAGAAAGCAGAGAACCCCAGGACTCTGGCCATACTTGCTGTCCCTGTGTAACAGCACACAGTGCAACATCAGCTTTGCAGAGAACAGGGCTGCTGGAGGTGGCCGGTCGTGCCCTGCGGCTGGCCTTAGGTGCAGAACTGCTGTGGCCCAGCCACCCTATCCTTAGCCAGCAAGAAAGGCCTTGCTTATTAGCTCACTTCAGGCACCTAGAGCAGTGGCTGATGCTGTGGCCATGCAGAACATTACCATCATGACACTGTAGGTTTACCAGTTTCCAAGGGTAAGGTGATAGAACTCCACAGGAACTTCGAGGGCCCTAGTCTTCCTCTTGCAATCCTGTTTTCTGATTATGTAGTATGATTTTCCATTCTCTGCAGGGTTATGGCTCTGGCATAAAAGGATTTTCATTCCTTTCCTTTCTACCATCTACCCATAGCCAGGCACTACAAGTGATAGAGGAGCTGACCTGGCAGCACCACGCTGAGCAGTTCTCTGGAAATATCATTGCATGGCTGTGCGTAACACAAATCAGAACATAAGCAATAATGGCCAAGTGTTTGCTGTGTCTTTAGTCCAGTGATCATCCACAATGCAAGGCCTGCACATCCGTAGGTCTCCGGTAGGTGAAGTGGGCCAGCCTGTTAGTAACATGATAGCTCTGTCTTGACCCCACAAAGTAGAATTGAGTCAGCTGTGAAGAGTGGTTTTATTTAGATTTGTAGTATTCACAGTGGGCCCTCATTATCTATGAGCTGCATGCCTCAGAATTCTACCAACTACAGGTCAAAAACATTCTTTCTATCTTTTTTTCTTTTTTTTTTTTTTTTTTTGTATTTTTAGGGAAGGGTCTACAGGGAGTTCAAGGGTCTCATTACTAGATCAGACTCATAAGATCCACCTATTTACAGCTTCCCAAGAGCTGAGATTACAAGTGCACCACCATGCCCAGTCTCAATTACCATCTCAGTGCACCCCGGGGGTAGGGCTGGCATGGCAGACCTGGGGATCAAACCCCTGGCCCCTGCGCCTGCTTACAGGCGCTTTAATCTACTGAGCTATTTGGCCGGCCCTAAAAACATTCTTTAAAAACTATGTCGAATTGAAATGTACAGACATTTGTTTCTTTCTCATTCCCTAAATAGTACAATAAAACAATTTTTAACGCAACATTAACACTGTGTTAGGCATTGTAAGTAATCTGTAGATGAATCGAAGTATGGAGTCCTACAACCTGAATATTGAATAAATTAAGTACTATCATATAGGAAGAGTGTGGGTAAGTTACATGCAGGTACCGTACTGCCTCGTATAATTAATTAGAGCATCCATAGATTTTGCTGTCTGAGGGAGAGTCCAGGAACCAATGTCTTTCAAATACTGAAGGATGACTGTGGTTGATAGAGAGAGGAGTGGAGAAAAGCCAGATGGTGTGAGGTGGGTGGGCCCCTGAGCCAAGAAGGGCGCTGATTTACAGATAAAGATTACTGTAAGTTTCCATACTGCAAAGTGCTGTCATTGGCAGGACAGAAGCTGGCCTCGAGATTCCAGTTAGAACACTGGGTTAGCTCAGGAGTGGATCCTGAATAGGAATTTTTTATTCTCTGTTCTATTAGACATGCAATGCACAAGCATACACGCAACATGTTATTATTCCATTACTTACCAAAGCCCAAATTTAGCCTAGAAACTACTTGCTTTTTTGTTCCAAGGCTGTACTTTAAATGCATGTGTATTACAGCTCATGTTTTGTAAAATCAGTACTTTGGAATGTTTGTGGGAAGTAGATAATTTCTACGTGCTGGGGTGGGGCGGAGCTGATCTTGCTGGTGGCCTCCTGTATTCTGGCTCAGCCAAAATAGCTGCAGTGTGCTGGGTCTTCAGTCTTAGAAGAGTTGTTTGTGTCTATGTTAAAACCAGAGGGGAGTTCTGAGGTTCCTCATGGGAGGACAGATTGTAATTACAGGTAATCTCAAGTGGGTTCTTAATAACAGGGTAGGAAATCCGTGCTCACTTGCCTTGTACTTACCAGGCTGCCCTGCTGTGTGTAATGGGGGAGGGCAGTGCTGAACCAAACTTTCCTTGGGAAGAGCTGGGCAAGCAGTCCCAGGAGTGTGCTATGTTGCCATGGGGATAGTGCTTGATTATCAGTTTCTTGATTGGTGTAGGTCAGGGACACTGATGGGTTTCTGGTTTCTGCTGGAACTTGGGGTGTGTGTGTGAGAGAGAGAGAGAGAGAGAGAGAGAGAGAGAGAGACAGAGACAGAGACAGAGACAGAGACAGAGACAGAGACAGGCCGACAGACTGACAGACCAACGGAGACAGGCAGAGAAGGGAGGGCTTTAGAAAATGAGAGTAGGATCAAAATGGCAAGCTTGTTCATCATAACAGCTATGAATTTCGTGAGAACTGGATGCAGCTTTTGGCTGAGTGTGGTAAGTCTGGTGCCTGCACCCTTACCTAGCCTGTCACAAGCTCCAGTTTCTTCATCTGCAGTGTCGTGAGTGTTTGTCCTTAATGCTGTTGTGTGCTGTGGTCCCCTTAGACAGAAGGGACATTCTCAGGAAAGGGGCGTGTCTGAGCGAGCAGAGCAGAAGAGGCGACCCCTGAAGCTCTCAGTGAATTGCACTGAGGGGCATCCCCCACTGTGTGGAAGGAGCCTGTCCCTGGATTCCTTGCATTTTATAAGATGCAGAGTAAACACAGAAGTAGGGCTGAGATTCCTTAGGGTCCATCCCCATGGCATGAACTTGAGTAAGGCATGAACTTGAGTAAGGCTACACAGGGGAATTGGTGCACTCAGCCTATGGCTCAGCCTAAGGCTCAGGTGCACTGTGCAGTGCATCATTCTTTGGTATCTGTTGTTCCCCTCCCTGCCAAGGCAGTGAGTTTGTGCCTTCCTCAGCAGCAGAGTTGAGACACATGGGGCCAGTTGTAGAGTAACATAAAGAGTGCAGAGGTGTAGACATGCACAGGAATTGGGAATGGTCCATACCCCGATGGCAGGGCAAGATCCTGCAAGGACATGACCTGGGCCCTGTGTGTATATCCAGGAAGGACTCACTGAACCTTGTAGGACAAGGTCCTGGATCCTGCGGTGCTGCAGAGGGAGAAAAGACTTCTCTACTTTCTTAGACTCTGTAGCTGGGTTGCAGCTTAAGCTGATAGGAGACAGATTAACAGAATATAGTAGGTGCACAGGGACAAGGTAGTTTCTCCTCATCACAGGGACAGGGAGAAGCTGTGCACTTTCTTCCCAAGGGAGCGGGGATAAGGACAGAGTTAATGTAGAGGAGAGGAAAGGGATTTGGGGAAAGGAAAGAGGGGCAGAGGCCTGTGGCAGTCTATCTGGGTGTTGTGTTGCCCTCCACTCCTCCCTCCTTATAGATAAGATGCTCAGAGAAAGCTTCCTCCTGTGTCCACCTCAGTAGGTGTCCAGGCACCGTCACCTAGGTGTCCCACTAGCACACCAAAGCATCACATTCCTACTCTCAGATGCCGAAAGCCGTCTCCAACACTAGTGAAGTGTACCAGTGGCGTATGCCAGTTAGGCAACTTTTGTCAATGTGTAAATGTCACTGGGCATTAGGGTGTGAGGGATAGCTACCATTGACTGAAGAGTGTGCAGTGTAGGGTTTGACACTGCTAGTGTAGATTGTCTTACAGATCCAAATTTCTTTCACAAAAAGACTGCTTTGCAGAGCTATGCTTTTTTAGGCTGCAGTTTCTCTGAGTAATCAGCTCAAAACAAAATGTATCAAACTATTTTGATGTTTGGCCCCTACAGTCATATTTTGGGGTAGAATTTTCTGGTCCCTAACATTGGCAATACCCCAAGATGCAGTGATGTAGTCAGTCTCTGCTCCTCTCAAACTCCAGAGTAGGGAAGGATGGTTGAGGGGAGCGGGGTGATCTGGTGAAGGTGCTGGAGGAGGATAGGGTAGCCTGGAGTGGTGGTAGCTTCATTCCTAGATGGGTGGTTGGGAGCTGATTGACAGTTCCAAGAGGATAGCAAAGGCCCTAAGCTTGGGATGCACTGGGCAGGGAGTGGACATGGACAATTGGTGTCTGGGGTGATGCTACCTGAGGTGGGATCCCATTCCAGATGCCCACTTGTGCCCTGGTTCTCTGCTTATGACGCACAGAGGCCACATGAGGACCAAGGCCAAACCTGGTTCCAGTCTGCAGCCTCAGATGCTGTGTGGTGGAGGTCTACCTGCTTGCCCATGACCAGGACCGTTCTAGGGGTGCAGCCTACTGAGGTGCAGGAAAGAGCAGGCAAATGAATTAGAGGAAATGGCTCATCTTGGATGACCTCAACCCACAGGGCTCACTTGCTCTAGCCAGGCCTTGGGGAACACTTCCGAAAATGTTCTGATGGAGCCTCCTGGGGGTGCTAGGAAATATCTCTCACCCCATTTCTGTGGGATGAGCAACCATAGCCTTCAGGATGCATTGCCAGAAGCCTACAGGATGTACTGGGCTCCTGGCTCCCTGGAATGTAGACCCCTGAACTCACTTTGCCAAGCATTTATAAGCTTGTATTGTACTACAAGCCACTTACCCCTGCCTGGGAATTGCAGGGCATATACTTGAGCCTGTGGGCAAAGAACAGAAGGCCCTGGCCAGTGCGAGTGAGCAACCCCCCAGGCCAGAGCTGTTAGCCACAGAGCACAAGACCAAGTGGAGGTGAGGCCCCTCCTTGCCCATCCCCAGCTCACTGTACATCACGGATTTGGGGCCTCACAGCCACACAGTCCCAGGCAGGATGTTCCTAAAAGGTTTTCCAGTTTGGGACAAAATGAGCATAAGTTTCAGGGCTCTGAGCCTGCATCCCTCTGGAGGGTGAGGGCCATGAAAGGAGCCCCTCGATCTCACAGAGGACAACTATCCCTTGTTGGCTATGGATGTGCAAGAGCCATTGGGCTGTCTGGGGTCAGGGCAAACTCAGCAGTGTTGGGGAAAATCCCAGCCAGAAACAAAATTTCAAAGCATCCACCACCCTGGGATATGCAGCAGCTTCCCACGGTTTCTACCCAGGAAGCTTCCCTTATATTCCTTCTTCCCTAGGCTCCTCTCTCTGCCAAGCCCCTCTCGCTCATGGAGGCTGCCTGTGTCTGCCTGCTCCTTTCTGACTGTGCCCTTTCCTTCCGGAGGTTGTGGGTGTTGCGGTGTGTGTTCAGCTGACTCCTTTCTCTGGGTGCCTCTTCCTCCTCCCCCAACCCCTCCGCCCATCTGGTTAGTTCCCCCAGAGCTTTACTAAAGTAGCACTGGGCTGGTTTGTCTTCAACCAACCAGCTTGTGTTCTATACTGCAGTCAGGAAACCTAAAGTCATAACCCCACTGGGTTGACTCTCTCTGAGCTCTGAGAGAATCTGTCCTGCCTATCCTAGAGCTTTGGGTGCTACAGGCGCCCCGTGACCTGTGATAGGCCTGACTACGCTCCTTACCTCGCACTGCCATTTTTTCCCTCTCTTTACCTGTGTGCCTTCCCTCTTGTAAGTGTGCTGACCACTGATTCAAGGTTGTTCTCATCTGAAGCTTTTCTACCTGCCTTTCCTCCGAGTGACACCTTCCCAGTGAGACCACTGTCAGGGTTTCGCATAAAGGGTTGGAGGCTGCAGCCCTCCCTGCGTCCCTGACTCCCTATTGTTTTCTAGGTGCAGATGTCCCTAGGTATTCCTCTTCATCTCTTTGCTTTTGGTGTTCCCCTATTTTCCAGCTTCTTCTGACTCTCAGCTTTCCTGAGGTCTCCCTTCTTTTTCTGCAGCTGGGTCTGTGCACAAGTAGGTCACCAGTGCAAAAGCCCCAGCTCAGTGCCCCCTGCCTGCTGCCTGCAGCTGATTTATTGACCTGTAAATATTTTCCCTGGGAAGAGTGGTTTTATACCCTTCCTGCTGCTCTCAGGTCTCCTTTTCACTTGCCCTTCCAGGAAATTTGTCTGTTTTATTCCCCGCCAGTCAAAGCCCCATGACCTCATGACCTCTTGCACAAAAGGCTTTCTTTATCTCTTTCCCAGCCAGGCCAGTCTTGCCTGTAAATAAGCAGATCCTCAAACACCTAAAGTAATTTGAACACAATGGTGACTATTTGGATGGTGGATTGGGATATAAAAATCATTAATCATTGATCTGACTCTGATTGTGAGGCAGCCCTACATTATGGAATTCTCCTCTGGGATAAATTAATGTGCTTGGACTCAGTTCCACTTCCAGAGCTTAGAATACACAGAGCTGGCCTGGGGACTGGAGAGGTGGAACCTTTAGCATCAGCTGTTAAAACTTGTATCTCTATTGGAAAGTAGAGTTCATTTGGATCAACTAAGAGGGAAGACTTTTAGCAAGAGCTAGTACTATGGAGCCCAGACTGTATCTCTGGTAGTGAAATTCTCAGTCAGCCATGCCTGGTTCTGTTTAGCCTGTTAAATTGTTTGGAGAGGTTTGGGGCCTCCCTAAAGGAAGGAAATTTTTGTGAGCTAGAGGAGAGCTTAGAAAAATGGTTAGTATGAGCCCCAGATTTTACACATGAGAGAAATGAAGCAAAGAGAGGTTAAATGGTTGACTGTAAATTAAACACCACAAGAAAAAGGGATATTCATCTCCAGAGAACTTTCTTTTTATCTTTTCATTTTTGGCCCAAGAGAATTGATGACAGTGAAAGTGGTGGACCAAGATGATTTGGCAGCTCTCCCATGCCAATTACATACACATAAAAAATTAATATAAGATGTAAATGCGTATATGAACTTGCAAGACAGATGGGGAAATGCCCAGGAGTTGGGAAGAGAAAGGTTTCTCTTCTTTTTCTTTTTTTTTTTTTTTTTTGGCTGAACAGGAGTTGGGAAAAGAAAAGAGAAAGACTTGTAAGTAATAGCTCTGGGCTACCATGGCAGAAGGCACTGAGGTAACTCACTGCAGCCTTGGGGGGTGGCTGCATTTTCCTGGACCTTCAGGAAGAACTTGTTGAAGCAAAGTTGGAATCTGAAGGTGTCAGGCAAATAAGAAGACACAGACTACCAAAAGTATGAAGTAAAGTGACCTTGTGTCCACAGAACAGATGTGGACTCATCTGTGGACTCCAGAATGGAAAGATTGCCAGTAAGCCACAGACTGCACTGCGTCAGCCGCCTAGGACAGACTCCACTGCATCAGCCGCCTAGGACAGACTCCACTGCGTCAGGCTGCTGTGGCCGAGCAGCTCCAGAGCACAAATGCCGCCCTGGGAGAGCGTATGCAGCAGGAACATCCCGACTGAGGTTGAATGGACATCTTACAGGAACTGACATCACTTGGAATTGGATAAGTTAGGTTATTTGTGAGTACAAATAGTAGGCTAGGATAAAAATCAAGTTTGGTTTAAAGAAAATAAAGAAATTTACTCTTTTTTTGGCATCTGTTTGGCTGTTACTTATAATTTTTTTTTCCTGGCTCCTGAATACCTTGGCTGACAACGTAAAAGGATGGGAAATATAAAAAGCAGGCAAACAACATAGAGGAACAATATAAGGAAGATCACTAGAGACCTGTGAAGTAGCATCGGTGCTACAGAAACTATTATTCTGGAGCCAGGTTCATTGAGAGTCTTGGGTGGCAGCACCAAGCCAGAAGGGGTCCGCAGAGCTGAGGCGTTGCAGGAAAGCCTCTCCTGGAAAGCTGGGAGATCTCAGAGCTGCAGTCCTGTGGAAGAGGCTTGAGAACATTTTTAGCTGTCAGCTCCGGGAAGTGAGAGGACAGCTGCCTTTGATTCGGGCTTGAGATGGAACATGCTGAAGTTTCCCCGAGAGAACTCAGGGCTTGTGCCCACACCTCTGTGGCCCAGATATACCTTGCCAGAATGCTGTGGGAAATCCCCAGCCGGAAAATGCAAAGAAAACTTGGCACAGCCTGTTGAAGGAACCTGGTTGTCAAGGGATTCCCACAGAAAAACCAGACCTACAGAAACAGTTACAAAGCGGATAAAAAGCACTGGTAGATTTCAAAAAGAAAGAAAGACCTACAAATGAAAAGACAGGCCAGGGGTGTTTGGCTTAGAGAAGGACATGGAACATAAAAAGAAGGTAAACAATATAGGGGAATGCTGAAAGAATCAGCATAAATCTACAAGATGTAAAAAGAGAAGTAGAGAGGAAGTGAGACAATATTTTATGAGATACCGATAGATGATTTTGCTGTATTATATGAGTTTTCAGGTTTCAGGAGGGAGATTAAGATCTGAGGAAAATTAAAAAATTCACTTCTAGTAATTTATTTTCAGAATAATTAAGACATCATTTTATTTTATTTATTTTTTTATGAGCAGAATATATTTATTGAGGGAAAGAAAGCTGCTATCTGAGAGATGGACAGGAGGGGGGCCCGGGCAGGTAGTTCCCCTGGAAGCTGTCTCTTCCAGGGACTTTTATAGTGTAAAACCATGCGGGGCTAAGGTGGAGAAAGGGGGAACTCACTTAGGTGGATGTGGGGTGGGACAAAACTCTGGTCAACCAATGAGATTACAAGCACCATTGCTCAGGTAAAATTGATTATGTCCGGGACCAAATGGGGAAGCGAGTCACGCAGTAAGCGGGCATGAATGTGGGACAGGGTTTGTCCCTGGTGGGTGGAGGTTGGGCTAGTGACTCACTTGGGTAAGACACCATTTTAAAAGACAAAGACATTAAAAATTACCTAAGAGGAGAAGTTTAGAATCCTTGTAAAGAGTAACTGGTAGGACTTAGAACATTACTCACAATAGCTAGAAGACAATAGCAGGATTGCCAATCTTTTTTTTTTTTTTTTTTTTTTACGGAACTGGGGATTGAACTCAGGCCCTTGCACTTGCCAGGGAAGTGCTTATTCTACTGAGCCATCTCCCCGAGGACTGCCAATCTAGAATTCTCCATATAGCTAGGACATTCTTCAAGAGTGATAGTAACAAACATTTGCAAACTGAAGCTAATAGTGTTTACAACCTCAGTCCTTTACCCAAGTGTCTCAGTTACTCTTTTCTCATTGCTGGGGCAAATACTCAACACCCAAAATTAAGGAGGGAAAGGTTTATTTAGCTCACAGTTAGTAGAGGTTTTAGTCCTCCCTCAGCTGGCTCCAAGACAGAGTGGCACATGGCAGAGAGCAGTCTTTTATGGCAGTCGCAGAGAGCAAAGACCAAAAGGAGTGGCAGCAGCTGAGGCAGCTAGCTAGCCCCTCTCTCCCCTCCTTACACTGTAATGCAAATTACCTGCCCCAGGGCTGAGGTGTGGCACTCACACCTGCAATCCCAGCACTGGATCCAGAGTCAATCACAATCTCCAGAAGCTACCCCATGACTGCAGGAGGCTTTGGGGGGACAACTAGACACAAACCATAACAGCAAGAAACAAATTGAGGGTTCAAAGGAGGGAGATGCAAAAAATGTTAGTGAGGAAAGAACTTATTGTAAGTTGACATATTCCATTGAACTCTAGCATAAAAGTCAACTATAACAAATAACCACTGAGGATGAGAATTTAAAAACAGGTGTAAGGGCCGGCCTGATAGCTCAGCAGACTAAAGCGCTTGCATAGGCAGAGTGTGTGGCTGAGGTTCAATCCCTGGCTTGCCATGCCCACCCCCGGGGCACACTGAGACTGCTATTAAGATTGGGCATGGTAACCTGTACCTATAATCCCAGCACTTGGGAGACTGAAAATGGAAGGATCATCACGAGTCTGATCTATGCAGTGAAACCCTGTA
This sequence comes from Octodon degus, assembly GCF_000260255.1. Classification (NCBI taxonomy): domain Eukaryota; kingdom Metazoa; phylum Chordata; class Mammalia; order Rodentia; family Octodontidae; genus Octodon; species Octodon degus. The sequence continues at coordinate 4,195,922 of NW_004524768.1, read as the reverse complement.
GACCCTGTAGACCTTGTCCTAAATACAGAAAAAAAAGTATGTGAATAAATAAATAAATATAGGTATAACTAGAAACTGAGAAGCAGTAACTCAAAAGTGTGTGTCTATGTATAAGTGTGTGTGTGTGTGTGTGTGTGAGAGAGAGAGAGAGAGAGAGAGAGAGAGAGAGAATTTACAGTTCACAGCATATAAAAAAGTTCTTATATTTGGGAGGTTTTATCAAATTAAGCCTGCCTATGACAAGTAGCTATCCCTGAAGTATAACTATCAAACAATTAAAGGGCAGAAATTATGTTTTTTATTAAAAAAAATGCAGTAGAAAATAAGAAAGGAGAAATAAGGGACAAAAATCAAAACATTAAAAATTTAATAAATGTTATAGTTTATGTTTAGATGTTACTTCAAAACCTCATGTGCTCAAAGGTGGAGCTTTTTACTGGATCCAGAGTGTCTGAATATGGATTAAGGTTATATGAGAAGTGAATGAGTCCACTAAGTGGTCAAGCACAGTTCTGGGAAGGCCCTCCCTGGATGTGGGTGGCAGCAACCAGGAAGCTTGTAGCCTGGATGGGTAAAAGGGAAAGCAGGGCTCACTGTTACTGCTGCTGCTTCCTGCTTTCTGCGAGCCTGGTCATCGACTATATCTTCTCAGCCATACTCTCCCCATGTCAGCCTACTTTTCTTCCTTTAACTTTAGGTGTTGGCTATTTTATCTCAAGAAGAAATTAAGGGGCTGGGTAAGGTAGCTCAACAGCCTAAATGCTTGCCTGGCAAGTGCAAGGGTCTGCATTTGATCTCTAGTACCACATGCTGTGCTGTTCCCGAAACTAAGAATGGTGAGGTTGAGACAGGAGGATCACTGTGAGTCTGAACTGTGTAGCGAGACTCTGTGACAAATAAAAAGGAGAAAATAAGATCATAAGTTTAAAAAGAAATTCCCCCACATTTAGCAGACTTATAAATTGCCAGTCCTCTCTGGACATAACCCATGTGCACACCCAGAACTGTGTTTCACTAATCTGTGAGGTGTTTCTTAATCCAGTCAAGTTGACGTATCACAATTAATGGTCACATAACTTATACCTAAAGTAAATAAATAAGTCACTCATCCAAACAAATGAAGAATAAATAATTTCTTGGGATATCTAAAGAAGCTGAAGGAAAATGTACTGTTTCATGCACACACTGGAGAAAAATAAAAGAATAGAAACTAACTGTAGAAGTTAAAGAAAAGAGTAAAAGAATGGTGATATGAAGAGTTGCAGAAGGGAAGCCCCAGTGGTCAAGAAACATTCAAAAGAGGGGGAGCCTCAAGGAAAGGCAAGTGTTTGTGAAGTTGTGGGTAAATGCTTTTGATCTAGATGTTGTCAATGGCATATACATTGTTTCAAATACTTCTGAGATGTAGATGAATTAAGGAGTCTGAGGCTCTGTGACTTCTTCTGTAACCAGGTGGAAATTTCTGAGATACTCTTATACATGAATGGGGAGAGCCATGTTTACAGATAGCCAAGAAGCAAATATGGAAGTAGCTTGTCCTTTGGTTAGGAAATGGATAAATGAATTGTGGTTCACTTATACAAAATAGGTGTTTGCACAGTAATTAAAAGTACTATTGTCTGTTTAAGATGACTTAGATGACTTTGAATGGAAAAAGTAACTAGTAAAGATGATCTTCTGAGGAAAATATGTAAAACTATTTCTAAAATAGATAAATATTCATTGGAATGATGCACAATAGTTTACTGGAAAGGGAACAAAGGGATCAGTGGCTTTCAACTTCATTATAAAGCTTTTTATATGTTCAAAGCCATTGCATTTAAAACATTACCATAAAGTTTTGGTATTATATGTCTGGGTATATATCATATTCTGTACCTTTGCAACACTTCAATATCTAGAATTTTTTTAATTCAAGAACAACATTGTTAGATAGAACAGATATCTAACAGACAATAATTATTTGAAGCAGACAATAATTATGGAGAAAATACAAGACAATCAAGTTGGAAATTATGTTGACTGATAAAAATAGCTCAAAAGAGTACTCAGTAAAAGGAACAATCTGTGTGGTAGACAGATCTGTGTGGTGGATGCCCCAAAGTTGTCCATGTACTGACCTGCAATTGTGTTGTTGCAGGGATTCTATAGATGGGATTAAGGTCCATGAGATGGAAAAGTTCTGCTTATGGGCCCAGTGCAGCCCGGCGTCATCAGCATAGGGGGAGAGCAGGACCAGTCTGCAGCAGGAGGTGTGTTGGGGGAAGTAAAGATGCAAGGGAAAGGCCCTGAGCCAGGAAGAATGGTAGCCTCTGGCAGGTTGGTGAGGCAAGAAACCAGATTCTCACAAGAGCTTCGGTAAGACGTTGGTGTTAGGGTTCTTGACATCTGAGTGTAATAATAAATCTATTTTGTTTTATACCACTAAGGTTTTGGTTATTTGTTATAGTGAAATAGGAAATCAGTATAATGTAGAAAATTTTTCTAGCTTATAGTTTTTCTGTATCCCTACACCACAGGAAAATAATAGAAATAAAATTTAATATAGTAAGGGAAAACGTGTACAAGGAAAAGTACTGAGTAGAGCTGCTGTAGGTCTAAAATGCAGACATGGTCTGTTCCTTCCCAGAGTTGTCCAGAGGGCCACTCACACAAATCACCTGTCATGTACAGGTCTTTATCCCTCAAATCCCTGCTTTTCAAATGGAAGTTATTGAAGTGATTCTAAAATCTAAAGAACACACACGCACGCACACACACACACACACACGTAGCAGGCATTCCGATCTTTGTCCACATGCACTTCCTTCTTCACCATCTAGCAGGTGTGATGCTGCTCTAGCAACAGCCCAAAGACTGGTGGAGGGTGTGAATGGAGTTGTCTGGACTGAGCAGCCATGGAGCTGCTTCTGTGGAGTGGCGCTTAGGAGAGACTGGGCCCTGAGAAACAGCAAAGACCTCCGCAGAAAGAGCGCTCCTGGCCCCCTGAGCAGTGAGGAACATGCTGGTGTGCTCTAGCAAAAAAAAAGTTCTCCTGCCAGAAGAACTAGCCATTTTACACTATTTAGCTTCCTTGTTTGTTGTGAGCAAGAGAGCTGTCAATATACCCAGTTCGCTAATAATCAGCCTATGGTTTGGGTCCCACTGAGTGGTCGTTGATGGTGGCTGGTTCTGGGTATAGGTTGGGGCTTGAGTGCCAGCCAGAGACTCCACTCTGGTCCATTCTCAGTGGGGCAGATTTTCATATGTATTGCGTCAGCACCTTCCAAGATAACTGCAGCCATTTAGAAAAATTATTTTCAGTCCCATTGAGAATCTGGCTTGACCAGACCATGGTAAGATGATGTGCTGAGGTGGACTGCCTAGGTTATATCTGCTTTGTGTGGTTAAGTCAGATGAGATCTTGTGTTCAACAAAGTTGAAAAGGCTTCCAGTGTAGCACTGGTGCAGCTCAGTTAGTTGAGAATATATATCTAGGACTGGATCCTGTGCTTCAGCCTCACTTTCTGAGCACTGTCAATATTTTAGTTACCTTCCAGCTGTGTGAGCTGTAAGAAGTACCTTCTATAACATAACTGCATACAGTAGGGAGAAGAGGGAGCTTGGCTTGCGGCACCACTTCCTTGCCTGCTGAGGAGCATTCCAAGTTGGATCCCACACTATGCAACTTAGTGAAACTTTGTCTGAAAATAAAAATAAAAAAGGTTTGGCTTAGATACAGTCAAAGTGGAATCTAATGATGTTGCTAATAGCAATCATAATTAGTAATCTGTGTTAATTAGCAACTCCTTTGCAGTCAACCTCTGTGATTGAACGCTTTCGCCTCATCTTCAACTCTACTTTCTCCCACTCAACACTAGGTCAATGGCCATCCAACAGTATTTCTCAGCTACACAGTCAGCTAGAAATCCCTAATTTTTTCAGCTAAATGAGCAAAGAGATAAGTGCCATCTTTCAGCTTCCTTTGAGAACCAAGACTGGGGCCAAGCCCAAAGCAAGCCAGAAGTTTCCAAAAGTGAATGTATAGTTGACATCCTACACCTGCGGGCTTTGCATTTATAGATTCAACCAACTGTAGATCAAAATGTTTTTTAAAAAGGTGTCTGCATTGAATGTGTGTAATTTTTTTCTTCTTATTCTTTAAACAATTTAACAGCTATTACCAAGGATTTACATTCTCTTAGGTATTACAAGCAATGTAGAGATGCCTTGTACATAGGAGGATATGTGTAGGTTGGCTGAAAGCATTACGCCATCTTATGTAAGAAAACTGAATGTATTTTAAAATTGCTTTAGATTAATAGATTGGTTTTGCTTGCCATAAATTCATCTGCTCATGATCGGTTATATCTAAAATTAGTTTCCTTGCACTGTTATAGATGTTCATTTGCTTGTTTATCTTAAGAGCACACCCTGTCCACCCTGATCACTCACCCAGATGTGTGCACACAAAGACCACACATGTGTACACACAGAGATGCACACTTACATGTGCCCACGTGTATGCAAACAAACACATTGATCTCCCTCTGCTCTTCTGACTTCTCTCATCCCCCACACCTCAAGCCCTGGTTTGTCTGGAGCCTCCACACACAAAGGTGTGGCATTTCCAGCTCCTTCCTTAGAAACTTCTCTGCCTGCTCCCAGATTAGGTCCCATGAGGCCCTGCCTGCCCTCAGCTTCATGAGCCCTGCCCTCCTCCTGACCAGAGTACAGCAAGACAAAGCCTCTCGTCTCCTCAGTGTTGTTTCTCTTCTAGTAACAGGACAATGATGAGCTTGCTGGTGGGTGTCTGTGTTTTGCCACATTTTCCTTATGTATTTTATTTAATGTGACTCTGTATTTAAGCAGGTATAGAATGTACATCATACTGACCAGCCCAGATTAGGGTTAGTTTTGGGCCAGTAGAGTACAATTGAACCCCGTTATTAGCTTATTGTGCAGTAGAGGGTCACCGAATGAGTAGAGCGTATTCACAGCCTGCAGTCAGCACTCATGTTCTTGTGTCCTCCACAATGATACTGAAGACAAACACTCCCAGCTGTGGCTGAACAAAGCAATGGTGTTTCCTGGTTTCATCTTCCATGCTGTGAACTCACATACTTCCCTTGGCCTGGCCTAATGTCACAGTATTGGGACCTTTGTCCTTTTTTGCTGATGATTCCTATATTTCACAGGCTCTCCAAACAATGCTGAAGTGGTGTCCAGCGTGTGTAGTCTGTGGTGTGCCTTCTGTAGACAATGTGTGTATTAGAGGAGTTTCATTCAGGCAGGAGTTACACTGATACTGACTGTGAGCTTTATGAAAATGAATAATGAAGTGTGTTAAATAAGGAGTCTTTCAGCAGAAACAAGTTATGTATTAATCAGTTAACAAAACATTGTGACCCAAGGCTGCAGGAAACTGACCCTGTGTTTCCCTCTGCAGCAGCTCATGTCCACTAACTTAGTGTTCACTGAAGTATTCGAGGGTGCAGTGCTGCTGCTGCCTACAACTGAAATTGGTCATGCATGCAGAAATAAGTGAATAAAAACTTGCCCACCCTAGTAGCTTGTGCAGGAGCCTTGGGGCTTCTCGGGCCCTGCTGATATTTGCTCTTTGTGACCCACCTCCTTGGCAGATTACTTTTTGAATTTTCTGGAGCCAGTGAACAACATCACCATTGTCCAGGGCCAGACAGCAATCCTGCACTGCAAGGTGGCAGGAAACCCACCCCCCAACGTACGATGGCTGAAGAACGATGCCCCAGTTGTGCAGGAGCCCAGACGGATCATCATCCGGAAGACAGAATACGGCTCTCGACTCAGAATCCAAGACCTGGACACCACAGACACTGGCTACTACCAGTGTGTGGCCACCAATGGGGTGAAGACCATCACTGCCACTGGCGTCCTCTACGTGCGGCTCGGTTAGTCGGATGGTTTGCTTGTGAGGTAACAGAAGGGGCATTCACAGAAAGTGAGCACAAGATTAATTTGTTATTTGAAACTAAACACACATCAATATGAGAAGAAATCAATAAAACCATTGCTCAAGGCCTTTCCCCTTGTGGGTGAGATCTCCACGTGCCCACTACCCATTTATGAGTACTGGAAGAAAATAGACAAAGATGGAGTGGTCAGTGAACCCAGAGTGCAGAGAAGACCTGCACATGGGCAAGGCGAGCTAGGAACTTGAGGTCAGGTGTTTGCTGCACTGGCCTGAGCTTGCTGGCCGTACCCTGCGTCAGCTTCTGACCTCTGTGTCCCATGCACACCTGGCTCATCTGGACTAAGAGGGCAGAGTGATGACAGTTTTGAACTTCTGAGCTTCTCACTTGGAGAAAGAATGCATGGCAGGAAGGAATGTGCCCTTTAGTCCCAATTATGGGAAGGGCCAGGTGATGAATGCCCCAGCCTGTCATACAAACTCACCTTATACAATTAAAGTTAATAAAACCATTCATCTTTGTGTATGAAGCTTAGGCAAGGAAAGGGAGAAAGGAGCACAAAACCCCCAAAACTGTCTCCCAAGTATACAAAAACAGAAAGTAGCCTTTGCCTCGTCTTTTTGAAACTCTTCTCAAGCAGAGTAGAGCCCAAGCTAGACTCAATGGGCCACAGATGAGACCCTCGGCTCCTGTCTCAATTACCCTTCACTTGACTGGGGCATGGTTATGTTCTGAATCTTGAGCTCTTAGTGACTTGTCTCTCTGTTTTGTCCTTTCAGGTCCAACGCACAGCCCAAATCACAACTTTCAGTAAGTATCTGCTTTCTTCAGTTCATGTTCTGATGCTCTGAGGATTTCTGTTACATAGAGTCCAAGCTTCAGACCCAGCACACTCAGTACTTTTCCAGATTCACTAGTAATGGGCTGGGCTTCACACGAAGTGGCAGTGCTTGTGTAGGCTCGGGAAACTTTTACATTTTCCATGTTTTATGTAAGGAAGAAGTATCATAAAAACAAAAGGTGTTCATTGCTTTCAGCTGGCATGACCTTACAGGGCAACTGAAAGAAGTGTAGTCATACACAGCGGATCACCAGGACCAGGGGGCTCTGTTCATGAAGACATCTCCTTCTACCTTTCTGTCTTCCTGTCTTTCTTGTGCTATGGATCTAACTCAAGTATTTGCAAACGCTAGGCAAGTGCTCTACCACTGTATTGGTTGCATTCTCACTGCTGGGGCAAAAGACCTAATCCACACAACATAAAGGAGAGGTTTATTTGGCTCATGGACTCAGAGGATTTAGTCTGTGGTCTGCTGGCTTCAAGGCAGAAATGGAAGCAGAGGAAAGCTGCTCAGTTCACAGCAGCCAGGAAGCAGAGTTGGGAGGAGTCAGGGACAAGAATGGACCCTTCCAGGTCATGGCTCCTGGGACCTATTTCTTCCAACAGGGCCCTGTCTCCTAACAGCACTTTCAGGTGTAAACTCATCATTCTACTGTGAGTACGGTGCCCCCCATTTTCCAGTTAACTTGTCAGCCCTTATCCAAGGCTTTAATTACCCTTAGTCAAATCTGAAGATGATAAGTGGAAAATTGCAGAAATGAGTAACTGTTGCATTCTAAGTTGTGAAGCATTCTGAACAGCATCATGAAGCCATCCTGCTTCATCCCACTTGGGGCATAGTGAACCCTTGCCATATCTGTGCTACATATCTACCAACCTGTTGGGCACTTCATGGTCATTTTGGTTATCAGATTGACTGGGTCGGTACCACAGAGCTTGCGATACTGTATTTAATTTACTAATTGTCCTAAAGCACAAGAGTCATGTTCCTGGAAATTTGAATATGCCAAAGAGAAACTATAAAGTGATCCTTTTAAGTTAAAATATGCAAGTGCACTATTTTGAGACAGAGATACTGTACTCACATAACCTTTGTTATAGTACTTTATCATTGTTCCATTTTATTATTAGCTATGGTGTCAATCTCTTATTGTGCTTAACTGATAAGTTAACTTTATCATGGGTATGTACCTAAAAGGGAAAAAATACCACACATGACATTTAAGATTGTTTTAGTCACTTTCCTTGTTGCTGAGTCAGAATACCCAACACTCATGACATAAAGGGGGGGGGGGAGGTTTAATTTGGCTCCTGTTATAAAAGCTGCCATCCTTGCATGGTCAGCTGGCTCCAAGCAGAAGCAGGTGGTGGATGAAAGCTTCTCATCCCATAGCAGTCAAAAGTCAGACTCAAGGTAGGAGCTGGTGACCCCTCTTCCAACAAGACCCCACCTAGTAATGGCAGGGCAGCTCTTGCACCCCCATGACCTAGTCATCGTCCCAACACCAGGGGCTTTGGGGACCATTTTAGCTCTAACCTAAATAGGGAACCCTGGTCAGTTCCATGTGTACACACAGGGGCTTGGATTGTGTCCTCCATGGGGAAGGTTTCCACAGGCTGCTTCCTTGCCATGACAAGAGACCACATTCGTCTTTTCTGTTCATAACAACTCCACAGATTGCTAATTTTTGTCACTCTGAAGGAGAAAGTCATATTGTCTTGCATACTTTCCTCCTGTTTTGTCACTAGTGAAGCTGATGTGTGAGTCCGAGTTTCCTGGCACTCACAGCTCCTTTTTCTTTACTAGTTCTTCGTGGTCTTTGATCATTTACCCTTTATACTGTTTCTTAATGATTTTCAATAATTACTTATATCTTATTTCTTGGTCATATTGAAGTTAAAATTCTTCTGTTACTTAAATACTAAATTTTCATGTTGTGTCTTC
>NW_004524768.1:4172057-4173870 GCF_000260255.1 Octodon degus | reverse complement strand
TCCTTAAATCTCTACTTTTGAGGCTCTGTATCTCATTTTGTTGTTTAACAGTCCCTTTTAATAGTTTGCACTCTGAAGTCAGTCTTGACTAAGGTGCTATATATGTACTTTTTATTTGCATTTACGAAGAATCTTTTTTTTTTTTTTGTATTTTCACTCCTACCCCACATTGTAGAACAATCTTTTTGTGTTCTGTTTTAGGCAGTTCTCTTGAGTCCCACAGAACTGGATTTTTTGATGTGAATGAGGAGGGTTTTTCAATCTAAAAACCTCCATGAATTTTTCCTAGTCCTTAGTTTTCAGCTCTGTGAGTCAGTACTACTGTCCCTCCTACCACATCCCGGTCTGCTCAGGTAGTACTCTATCACTGACACAAGCATCAGAGAAGTTCTCAGCTGCATCTCCTTGTACCCAAGGGTGAGTGCCCTCTGAGGATTGAAATGATTGAAAGTGTAGTTATAGTTGGATACATTCCCCAAAGGAGGGGCCCCTCACTGCCTCCCACTGCTAAGGAGTCCAGATCCCGCCAGCACAAGGGGTTCATCATTCTCTCCTAGGCCTACCAGGTGGTGCTATCAGAGAATGGATTTTGCCAGGGTCTTATGCCAAAGCCATCTGTGGTAATTTTATGTTAGATTTTACCAGGTAGCTGTCAAGTTGAATATCAATCTTGTTGGTTTCATAGCTGTTGAATTGCCTCTTGACCAACCTATCCTTGTGATTTAAGGTTCCATATTTACAAATTCACTCACTTATTGTGAAATTGATCTATAACCTCAAAATATACACTTGCGATGCTTTTGTAGTCATTTCTGGACATGCACAGAGTACTGAACAATTGGAATTACCCAGCACACACCTTCACAATTGCAATCAAAGAGGGCAACACTCCTGCTTTCAGTCCTCAGATTATAAAGTGGTATTCTTTTTGTGGTCTGCTTGGTCTCACATTTTCCATTTTTGCCTGCTTATTGTTGGTCATTTCCTGGTTTTAAATGATTCCCAGCATAGTGTCAAAGTACTGTTGAACCATCTGGGGCACAAGGAGCTGTGATGTGTCAGAGAAGAAATATGTGTGTCAGGCAAGCTTTGCGCAGGTCTGAGTTACAGCGCTGTTGGCAGTGGGTGCAGGGCTGCCCAGTCAACAACACACATTAAATGCAGTGTTTTTAAACAGAAACACACATAAAACAAAGTTATATAGTGACTGGTTAAAGAAAATAGCTACAGCTTTACAGAAAATGAACTCTGTATTTCATCTGGGAGCAATGGCTTGGTTTTCACTAATTCAGTCTTTGTGGTGACTTTATGGAAACTAAGTACCATAAATAATCAAAAGTAGGCTGTATCTTGTCTATTTTATCCTAAGACATTTTTCTTTTTGCTATTCTGTAACAGTTTTATTTTCTGGATGTAATCTTTTATATAGTATTCTAGAATTGATTTTTATGCTAGGATAAGCTCATATTCTGCTGTAATGTTTTCTGTATGCATGGCCTAGTGCCTTGGTATCACCTAACAAATTACCTCATCTGTAATCATTAAATTTAATATCACCTCTGTCATACATGAAATTTCTATGCATATGGGTCTGCCTGCTCTCTACTAATTAAATAGGTTCTATATTTAATTCCAACAGCTTCTAGACTTGGACTAACACCATAACCTTCTAACAGTGTAGCCTTGTCATGTATGATTGCTGTAAGCAGGAGGGAATGCCCCTACTGCGGTGGGCTAGCCTGTGCCCCCAAATTCAGATGCTGAGGCCTTAATTCAGAGTGTTTTTTTTTAATCAGAAAAAAGGAAGAAATGG
>NW_004524768.1:4138722-4171226 GCF_000260255.1 Octodon degus | reverse complement strand
AAAAGTAAGAATATATCTTACTTTTTCTAAACTGTGAGTTTTGTTTCCTTTTCTTGTCTTTTGACACCGTGTAGAACTTCCAAAATTATGCTAGAAACTGTGTTTCTCTTTTTCTGTTCATAGTTTATGTATTGATTGTCACATAATGAGAAACATAAAGCTGACTATATAATTTTTCTTCTTTCATACAGTGATATTCAGTTACATGTGTAATTTATCTTTCAGACACTAAGAAAATACCTGACATAAACAAATTAAACTAGGAAAGGTTTATCCTGGCTTACAGTTTCAGTGGCATCAGTCCATGGTCAGCCGGACTGTGGAGAGGCAGAAACACCATGGCAAGTGGGCATGGCTGAAGAAAGCTGGGCCGTTCTTGGAGGCAAGGAATCAAAGAGAGGGAAGGAGCCCAAGCCACATTTCCATGATGTTTGTCCTTCAACTCTCCCCTTCTCTCTCTCTCTCTTTTTTTTTTCCTCTCCCAGTGATGACATCAAATTCTAACTCAGTGGACTAATTCACTGATGGAGTTAAAGCCTTCAAAATGTTGTCACACCACTGGGCCCCACTTTTTCATTGCTGTACTAGTGATCAAGCCCTCAATTTATGAGTATTCTGGGGACACTGCATATTTAAAGTATAACAATGATAGAATTCCTGTCAACTGAATAAATGCGTTAGCATTTTAGGCTGAAACCCACTCATTAAGGCAAAACTGTTCTTTTAATACGTTACTGAATTCAGTTACTTTGTGCTGGCAGATTACTTTTAAGGTAACTTTTTTCTTGTCATTTAAAAATTTTTATTTTAAAGAGGAAAAAATAACAAAGTTTAAAGAGAATAGGAGGTTAACAGTAGTTAGTTGTTTCTTGAGACAGGATCTCATTGTGTAGCCTAAGCTGGCCTCAGACTCACAGCAATCCTTTTGCCTCAGCCTTCTGAGTGCTGGGATTATAGGCAGCTACCACACTTGATGCTCTGAAATGCAACTACCCATTTTTTCTTCTCCCAATTCTCTGTTGTCCATCTTTATGGTTTGTTTTTCTTTTAACTGGCAAGTAATACTTTGTGTTAACTAGACAGTAGTTCTGTGTATAGAGTATGTGCTTAGCCTTGGTTCTATCACCACACCAAAGAAACAAAACAATAATAAAATTATATTTATGTGTGTGGGTGTATATATATATGTGTACATATATGTGTGTGTGTGTGTGTCAAATTAATTAGCATTATCTCATATCTTTACTTTTTGTGGTGAAAACACTTAAAGTCTAGTCAGCAGTTACCATCTAATATCAGAGGTCATTTGACCTTATTCTTCCTGCCTAACTGAAATTTCATGTGCAGTGAACCCTGTCTCCCAGCCCACTTGCCTCTTCAAGGTTAGGATTGCTCTTCTACTACTCTCTGTCAAAAGTCTTGTCACACAAGGACAGGCTTTGAGCAGAAGCCCCAGTCTGATGCACCAGTCCATTGGATCCTCTTTTCTGTGGTGTGATCTTGCTTTCTCCCAGTGATTATGATTGTATTTCATGGCATGTTTATGATATCTCTGTAAGTTGATGAAAACAAAGAAAAAGGAGGGAAAGCAGTGAGCTAAGGACAGTGAGCCATCCATGAGGGCTGTGTTCCTGGATACCCAGGCTCTGTGCTCAATGGCTTCCGTCCTCAGCCCATTGCACTGTTCTGTGCTCAGTGGTCAGGCAGTGTGTTCTGCTCATGTAAATACAGAGCTGGCACAATGACTGGAATGGTCTTCTCTGTCTGCTGCCCCAGCAGGGCCACACACTTGGGTGCTGGTAGGTCTGCACAAGTTGGTGTTCTAGGAGGACTGAGAGCTATCACAGCCCCATTTTCCTGTGTCTGTGTTCAGTGGAGGGTTAGGAAGGTGGGCCTGGAAGGGCATTTCCCTGCTATGTGAGCCCAGAGCAATTACTCTGTCTCCCTCAGACAGCAGTTTGGGCAGTGTCCAGGAGATTAATGCCAGGCTCCAATCTCACATTTCATATGTGGGGCTTGTTTTGCTTCTGCTCCTTGGATTTACACATGGCTACATTTCACTACTGAGGCCTATCTTTATGCTTAGCTTGCTGGGCTGGGCTGGGCTGGCTGGGCTGGGCTGGGCTGATGGGCAGCATGGCAGAGTGGGCTCCCCCTGGAGGCTCAACGTCAGAGCACTTCTCACCTGGTGTCTCCTTGCCAAGCCTATGGCCTGCAAGTGTGTGCATGCATACCGTGCTGCATCAGGAAATCATGTTATTTTTGTGAACAATTGAATATTAATTCCTGCCCTATACAAAATCACCTTTCTCAGCACATGTTGGAGCCCTCATATTTTCTGACTTAACACCAGGCAAGTCAAAGACTTGCACGATTCATTCTATTAACAAGCCTGAAATCTCCATTTCCAAGTCTACCTGTTCTCCCTGTCTGCAGACTCATGTGGCGAATCACAGAAGGTGTGGCACCATCAGTGAGACCCAGTAACAGGAACTAGATGTCTTCTATGTTCTACTCCTCCTAGTACTGTTTTGAAGGAGTTGCCCTAAATCTAGTTCAAATTTTACCCTAATTACTGGAAAATAACACTAGGAAAAAAGTCAGTGAAACTGCCAACCAAGAAACCAGTAATTAAAAGTGACTTCAGGACATACTACACTAAGGGCCAGGGAGAAAGCTCAGTAGAATAAGCACCTGTCTGGCAAATGCAGGGTCCTGAGTTCAATCCCCGGTACCTCACAAAAAGAAAAAGGATATACTGTACTTCCTTGTTGTTAGAAAGTGAACTCATTTGAGCAAAAGGCTGATTTAGCATTCGATTCACGTTAAAGGTGAGGGGAGTTCCAATGGGGGTCACACTGTGCTTGCCTATTTTAAACTCCATTTAAGGACACCAAAGAAATAATGGCTTGTGAGCCTGACAAAAGTGCCTCCCGCTCACACTGACACCAGCTCTCCTTAATTAGGTTATTGATGGCTGCAGGTTTTTTTCTTTGAAAAAGGACCTTTCTCCAGGGACTTGAGAAGACAGAAGGGGGGGGGGCAGAGCACAAAAGAGAGACTCACAAAGGGATCCTTTGTCTGTTGCAGGTGACCAGCCTTTGTGACAGCTTGATGGGAAGTTTAAGTCCATTTGGGTAAACTGAGCATGACCCATATGTCCCTGGGGACGATCTCTGGGATGACACAAGACAAGTGTTCACACTCGTGGGATTGGCTCTAGACTTGATGGAGAATAAGCTACTGAACTATAGGCCTGTGGGACCCCTCATAGGCTGTCCTGAGAGCCCCATTTCTCCACTCTGCCCAGCAAGTGGCAGTGCTGATTGCTGACTCTGTCTCCTTTAGGGCCCCAAAGGCCACTGTGCAGTGCAGGTGGACTTGTAGGGTGGATTTCACTGGTTGAAGCCGAGCTGGCAGGCTCTGTAGAGAGATATTTTATTAGCTCAGCTTCAGCAAGGAACTTGGAGGATCAGGTCCCTTTCATATTGGTTCAGGCTATCCCCATGGAACAAGGAAATGTAGACTGCAGGACAAGAGAGCAGCCTGCTGTCCGATCCCCTCTCAGACCACTGCTGTGTGTTCCACCTGCTCTTTGCTCACCTTGGAAGCCAGGTCACATCTCCACATGTCATACATGGGCATCTCAACTTGCAGGTTTGTGAGGGTCAGAGTTTCTGAAATTTTCCTGTGGCCTTTGAAAGTGGCAGACGATACGTTGTGTACTGCTGTTCTCTTTTTCAAAGATTTCTCTCCTTTGATGATGTAATCATAGCACACACAGTTTGGATTACTGTCACCTTCATACAAGCCTTGTTTGTGAGCATGGGAGGTTTGCAGAGATGTACCATGATGTCTCTAGTGTACACTCAAGGGTGAGAAGAACTATTTCGTGTTCCATGTCATGTGCATGTTATGTGCACGTATGTAACATCTGTGTATCCATGTGCACATGGCAGGCACCTTGGCACTCATCCTCACTTGCAAGGAGTCCTTCTGGGCCTTAAAGGTCCATTTTTTTTTTCACCAATAGACTCTTTGGAGCAGTTTTAGGATTGTGCAAAACCTGAACAGAAAGTTTCAGGGTTCCCTGTACTTTCCTCTTACTGTCCCATTAAATTATAATGGATGAGCCAATACTGAGGATTATTGTGAGCTAAATTCCATGAGCTACATTTGGGTTCACTCTTTGGTGTACTTGTGGGTTTTGACCAATGTACACTGAACATATCCACCACTCTGATGTCATTCATAGTTTCCCCAGCCTAAAACTCCTCTATACTCTGTCCATTTATCCTTCCCCTGTGTCACTGGCAATGCTGTTTCTGTGATTTGCCTTTTCCATGATGTTACACAGTTGGGATTGTAGAGTGCGTATCCTTCCAGATGGTAATGTAGATTCCCCCTGGTCTTTTTGTGGCTTGACACCTCATTTCTTGTCAGTGCTGAACAGAGTCCATTGTCTGGATGTATCGCATTGTATTTACTCATTTGCCTACTGAAACACATCTTGGTTCCCTCCAGGTTTGGGCATTGAAGACAAAGCTGCTGTCAACCTCTGTGCAGGGTTCTGTGTAGACTTGAGTTGTCAGCACATTTGGATAAATATCAAGTAACAAAACGGTTGCATTGTAAAATGCTGGATGTAAAAATCATCCGGAAGGTATGGCATTTCCAAGCACACTTACAGATTTTGTTTTGTTTTGTTTTTTTACCAGGGATGACTACCAGGAAGATGGCTTCTGCCAGCCTTACCGGGGGATTGCCTGTGCGCGCTTCATTGGGAACCGGACCATTTATGTGGACTCTCTCCAGATGCAGGGGGAGATTGAGAACCGAATCACAGGTAGGAACCACAGTTCTTTTTTGTAACATCACAAGCACATATTCAGGCTTCTTTCTGCACAGACAGTCCCCACTTTTGTGGTTCATCAGTGCCACAGACAGCAAATTTCTCATCTATCTTGCTTGTAGCAGGCAATTAGAGAACTTTGCCAAAAGCCGTTGCCATTGCTAATGTGATCTGCCCTAAAATATTTCTACTTTATATTTTTCAATGAGTGTGGTAATCTATTTTGTGTTATTATAACAAAATACCTGGGACTAGGTGCCTTATCAAGAACAGAAGTTTATAAAGCCAGTTTTAGAAACTGAAACTCCAAGGAGCACGGCACCTGTTCTGGTAAAGCCTCCTGACTCTGCCATATCACATGGTGGAAAAAAAGAGGGACATGTATGAAAAAGAGAGGTTGCTTGGCAGGACAAGAGGCTGGAGGAGCTAAAGAAGGCCCCAGATTATCCTCTATAACATCCTTCTTGAAAGAGATAACCAGGTCTCATGAGAATGACCTAACAACCTCCCTCTAGGCTGCACCTGCTAACAACACCACACTCAGCTGGGCCCCAGCTTAGGAATGCCCCAAAGGCAGTGCCCTCCCAACCATGAGAATTACCAAGTGTGGGCTTCTAAAAACACAGAAGTGGCCAAACTGTGGATCCAAAGCCCCATCCTCACTCATGGTCCCATTGCATCCCTTGGCTCCTGTCCTGGGATGGCCACCATCGCCCTGCCTGACTTCTTTGTCCTGCATTTCCTGCCTTTTGGACTCTCTCAGAGCCATATTTGGTCCAGAAGAACTCAGACTTAACTGCCATCGTTAACATCAGGGTCGCTGTGGCAAATGCAGATTGTCAGCCCTCGGTTTCCAGGGAGCAGACCTGGAGCTTTGGATACTTGGCTTGGGATCTGAGCAACATGGCAAGTCACTTTGAAAATGGAGTGCTCATGCTCAGCTACTTCAGGCATTAACTGCTTGCACTGGCTCCGCAAACCAATTTGTACACATTCGTAGGATTTTCCTTGGTGGAAATGCCCTGGAAAGTGAAAAGTTGAACCAGACCAGAGTGCTACAGAATCCTCATCCTCTTCCTCCTGTCCCTGTCCTCTCCACAAATACACACACATCTTTCTTCCCAGACACCATAAGGAAGCAGAAATCCATGTGAAGATGGCAGTGTCCCAGGGCCTTAGTTTAGATGGGTTCTCCTGTGGTGGCTCTCGGCCCCAGCGATGTGTAGCATCAATGGTAAACTTCATGCCAAGGTTCCCTGAGCAAGGCTCCCTGAGGAAGGTTCCCTGAGGAAGGTTCCCTGAGGAAGGGTATGGACATAGATAACTGTCCATGCCCTGGTAAAGCTGGAGTGAGGGTCCTTCGTCTCATTGCCGTGACCCTCTAAGCTTGGCTCACCTTTGCACTGGGTCAAATTTTTTTTGCCATGAGCAAAATTTCTCAAATCTTTGGTACTCCAATATTCCAGTAAAAAGCACAAATATATTCCTTGTGTCATTACTTAATATAGGATGAGCCTTGAATACCCCTAGGCTGAAAAATTTGAAATAGAAATGCTCCAAAATCTGAAACCTGATACTATAAGAGGAATCTTATGATTTGGTACAAACAACTTTGTTTCAAGCACAAAATTGAAAAGAGTTTATAAAAGTACTTCAGGCTGCATGTATGAGGTGTATAAAACATAAATGAATTTGTGTTTGGATATGATCCCCTTACTGACACATCTCATTATAGATGTGCTGATATTTCAGAATCTGAAAACAGCCCCAACACAGAACGCTTCTGATCCCAGGCAATTCGAATAAGGGGATTCCACCTACACACCCAGACTTGTGTTTCCAGAACCAAAATGGGTCAAGAGAATAGTGTGCACTCCTAAAAGCATCACACCTGAATTTTCTCTTCAGTTCTCTTTCACTGAAGAAAAAGATATGGCTCTTACCAGAAACCACGCACTACAGCATATTTGAGTGTGTTCTCAGCAGCCATTAAAATGCTTGTCACACACTGCAGGATGGACTGGATGTCCTGCTAGCTGGCCAGCACTGATTCCCATGAGGTCCACCCTCACTTATTCCTCAGCAGTGTTTCAAGGATCAAACAACTGAGATGTCCAAGTAGGCTGATTTTATAGCAGTTCTGAAAGAAAATGTTAGAATGGGGGTTCTATAATCTGGGGCTTATCTATTATTTATTATTTTTTTATTATCATGTTGTACAGCGACTAGCACCCAGGAACTTGGTCATGCTAGACAAGTACCTGGCTGAGTAACTCAGTGTTGTAGTTTGGGTTTTTGTGAGGGGGACAACATAATACAAAACACACATATTTCCCTTTTCCTTTTATTTTTTAAATTTATTTTAAAGAGAGTATAATAATAGATAAGGCATTAAAGATGGTATATATTTAAAAGAACAAGAAGAAATGGTGGTATTCAACCACCATTCTATTGCACATTGCTGTCCTCAGTTGGATTGTCTCCCTAGTAAGAACCTGAAAGAATGAATAAAATCTGAAAGGTATAATAGATATAATAAAACAAAAAGAAACTTAAGGAATAAACAATGGAGATGAGGGAAAGGAGAAAAGATAGGGGAAAAAGAGAAAGGGGAAAAGCATCTAAGTAAATATACAGAATAACTGAGAGGATTGTACTACTGATTTCTATTAGTTTTGTGAAAGTAGCTGTTAATGTTTAAAATTTTTACTTTGACTAACTCCATGCAAATATCTGTAATCAGGACATATTTTATCAGATTGTTTTATAATGAATCACCCAAAGAGTGCAGAAAGTCTGTCTACACACTAAAAACCAAAGAATCCAGCTGAGGGCCTGAATCCCACAATAATGTCCTGCGTAAATCCAGCTGAAGAGCTAGAGCCCATAAAATGCCTCCCCTGTGTCCAGCTGGAGGCTTAGAGCCCACAGCTGGAGGCTTAGAGCCCACCCGCTTCCCGGATCTGCACTGGGAAGGCCCAAAGTTCAGTGGTATAAACTAGAAAGTCTGCGCCAGCAGGATGAAGGATCTGTGCTAGCCGGCGGAGGGACCTGAACTGGAGCCAGGAAGCAATGGTCAAAGAATGAGCCAGAGCTCTGCTGGAAAGTACCACAGCCATCCTCAGCAACAGTGAGGTCACAAGCTCCTCCAGTGTTCATCAAAGCTGAGTTCCCATCAGGAAAGCCAACATGACAAGCTTCACCAAGAGACTGAACAGTGTACTACTCTGGAGCCGGGAAGAGATGGTCAAGATGAGAATCAGAGCTCCGCCAAAGTGAACCATAGTCATTTTCAGCAGCAACAAGATCCCAACCTCTTCCTCTGACAAGAACAACTGAGTTCACCAGGAAAGCCAGCATGACAAAGTCCTCCAGCAAAACAGCCCAAGAGAACCAGCAGCTTCCAGCAGCCTCCCAACAGTGTCTCCAAGCAGCTTCCATAACACCCTCTCTTCTTGTCCTATTTTAAATTGCTGGCAGCAATCTTCAGATGGGCTTCCTATACCCAGCACCACACTGGTTCAGTTCAGCTGGGTATAACAAGTTGTCATCAGCTGTCAATTATTCAGCCAGGAAACACCCTCCCACCAAATAAATATGAAGTTGTTCCGTATTGACTTGAGTTCTGGTCTACACATAAGAGTAAAGACTGATTTGGTGGGGTAGTGTCCTGTTTACAGAATGTTGCACGATATTCAGGTTATGGATGAAGACAGAGGACGTGGATGGTAGAACATAGGTGATTAAAATGATCTTTTCAGGAGTGGTACATCTGGAGGAAGAAGAGTAATTCTATGATCAGCTGTGGCATCTTCTCAGTTGATTACCTCATGAGATGCATCAGTTAATGCTTAAGAAACAGATTTAAAGCAAGACATACAAATATAGAAGAATTTATAGATTGACCTACAGTGGACATCCAGAGTCAGGGGTATAAGAGTGTAAAAGAGCTGCATGCTGAGGATCAGAAGGATGCAAGTGAAGGCCTAGGGCTCAGTGCAGTGACCCCTGTGAGTCCATGTCAGTAGGCCAAAGAGGCTGCACTGGAAGCCAGGAGAGGACAGCCAAGATGAAGGCAAAGCCTGAGTTCCTCCAAAGAAACAGAAGTGAGTCTTCCTTCTTCATTTCCCTTTTACACCCCTCTGGGGACAACTCTCCCTAGAATGGGTCTTCCATTCCCAGAAGTATGCCAATCCAATTTAGATGAGCTTTTCTGACTCAAGTTGACACAGTCAGTCATCTCAGCCAGGTTTGAAGTTAAGGCCGACATTTCTGATAGCCCTCCCTTAATTTCCAGAGGTTCAAAACTCAATTCATCTACCAAGTCTCAAATACCCTGTGCCTGGTTTCTTACCCTCAATGTCAGAACTTGATGGAAAAAAGCCTGAGGACTTGAAAGTGGATGTGAACAGAGCACTTGGGGGCAGTGCTGGGTAGGGCAGGGCCCACAGCCCTCAGGCTGTGAATGCGCCTGGCCAGCTGGCTCCTAGACCTCTGTCCCAGTCCATTCCAATAGACTCTGAGAACTTTGATTCTCCAGCATACGATCTCAACAAATCATTTTCCAGATAAAGGAACAGTCCCAGAAAGGACTGAGTGACCAGCTCTCGCTATGACTGTGGGTCAGGGGTCTCCACAGGGTTACTTACTGGCTGTACCTAGCTCAGCTCAGTCAAGTTATGGGTCGAGCTGGGGATCCCCTGGGGGCCTCTCTTTAGCAGGTCCTACACAAGTAGAAGCAGGATGGCGGTAATGGCCCACCAGTGCCTTCTTTGGCTAGCATCCCTCCTCACTGATGTGTGTATCCAGCCCATGCTGCAGGGCCCCTGTCCCCTGCAGTGTCTCCTAGCATGCTCCATCCTTTGACACTTGGGCTCAAATGCCTTCTGCTGCTGGTGATTCCTTGCTTCCCTCTGTCATACAATTCACCAGTAGTAATACTGCCCTCCCTGCTTCCTCACACTGCCCCCCAGCCACATCTTAGAGCAGTGTCCCTTTCCCTGAACACCTTTCTTGTGCCCCGTGGGCTTCTGGCAGGCCTGGGAACTAGATACAGGGCCTCTCTGGCCCTGCACCATCTGCTGGTCCCAGGCTCTGCATTCCTGTACCCACAGAGCCCCACTCCTAATGGATCCCTGGGTGGTGACTCTAGGTGTGAAAGGCAAGGTGAGGCTTCTCGCAGGGGAGGTAGGGCCACCTGAGGCAGGGGGTCGAAGGCCTACCTTTCCTTCCATCCTATTCTTCTTAGGAAGTTCATATGGGTACCCCTGGGGCCAGAGGCAGCTGCTGATCAGAGCTGGTGATGCGTGTCCTGGACCTGCCCTGGGAGACCATCAGGGCTCTGTGTGAGGAACGGGGCACCCTGCAGGGTGTTCATGGCTGAATGGAGGGAATTAGAAGTATGGGGCAGTGTTCAGGGCTGAGGGGTAGGGGAAGGCATGAGGGCTGGCAGTGCTAGGTTGGCGTATGGTGGCTTTAGGGCCTCTGGGTGGGGAGTATGGTTAGTGTTGAGCTTGTGCAGGCCTGAGTGGGAGGAATCCGGGTGGGAGGGTCTGAGTGGGAGGAGTCCCGCTGGGAGGGGTCTGCAGCACCGTTTCTGTTTCTGAATGGATGTTGTCTCCAGCTTGGGTGGGCAAGGTGGTGTAGAGGCCCAAAGTAGGAAGCTGGGGAGAAGGCAGGTTTTCAGCTTGAAACACAGACCAAGAATGCGGAGGAGGGTGCTAGGAGAGGGTTGAGGTTCGGGCGTTCGGGGTTAGGGACTGGCCCTCCATTCAGGGCCATCTGGCTTTCCTCCGCAGCGGCTTTCACCATGATTGGCACCTCGACGCACCTGTCAGACCAGTGCTCCCAGTTCGCCATCCCGTCTTTCTGCCACTTCGTGTTCCCGCTGTGTGACTCCCGTTCCAGGGCGCCGAAGCCGCGTGAGCTGTGCCGCGATGAGTGTGAGGTGCTGGAGAGCGACCTGTGCCGCCAGGAGTACAGCATTGCTCGCTCCAACCCGCTCATCCTCATGCGGCTGCAGCTGCCCAAGTGCGAGGCACTGCCTATGCCCGAGAGCCCAGACGCTGCCAACTGCATGCGCATTGGCATCCCGGTGGAGAGGCTAGGCCGCTGTGAGTGCTGCGGGTCTGGACCAGGGAGAGGGGGTGCGCGCTCCGGGGACAGAGAAGCAGGTTTGGGAGCCTTTGAGTCCCTTTCCTTCCGTGGACCTGGGGTTCAGCATCTCTAGCATAGCAGTTATCTGAGTTCCTGCTGCAGAAGGCTGCTGGATGAGAGAAGGGGACTGGACAGCACCAAGCTTGCCTGATGGTCTCGAGTTCCTATGCCTTTGGGGAAATGCAGACTCCCTGCCCGGCCAGACCTCGGGGCGCTAACGTTGGGAGGCCAAAAGATCTTAGCCTTGTAGTTTGAGTCAGACACCATGCAAGTGAAGAATCAGGACCTACAGCTGCCCACACCAGCAGAGATCTAGGAGGCTCCCACTTCTAGGCACTGGGCACCCCAGAGAGGGGCCTCAGAGGCCAGCTGGGCACTTTGTTCTGAGCAGAGATGCTGGCATGGCCATTTTGGGGTCTCCGAAGGGCAGGAGATGTGCTCACTGCCCTGCCCCAGATACATGAGCTGAGGCCAGTTAGGGTAGAAGTCACGTGACAGCACTGCTGACATCTTTGAGAAAAACTGTTCCCTCTGAGTCACCCCCTTGAGGACTGAGACCCAGACTGATGCCATATTCTTTCTAGGCTCTGGCTATATTTTGCTTTGGCAGCTGTACTGGGGCTTCCTACTTGGGCAGGCCTCCTTATCAGGGCAGCCTGGCCTAAACTCTGGCTACAGGGCTGACACTGTGACCTTGAGAAAGGGGCTTAAGCTCCCATTTTCTCATAGTCCATGGGACTAACAGGACTGACATTGTGGAATTGGAATGAAGATTAAGCAAGTTAATAATTAGACAAGGTTTGGAACCACTCACAGGGTAAACACTTCAATTGTCCAACAAATTCACATCCTCTGTCCTGGAATCCCTGGTGGCCATGGCAGTCGGGTGATGGCTGAGCTGGGCTCCCCACTGGGGGGTGGAGGTGGCCTCCAAGCTCACCAGGTCTAGCTGGGATGGCCTTTGCTGCTTCTGCAGTTCAACATTGTTTCCAGAGCCAGTGAGTTACAAGGGTGGCGGTGCCAGCATCCTGTCCCAGCTCAGGCAGTGGAGTACAGTGTCTCCCGGGTGCCATGTGTGCTCCAAGAAAGACCAAGCATGACTGGACAGGTTCCTTCCACTACTGAACCCTCAGCTGCACTTGTAAGCTTGGGACTAAGTTGTTACCTTTAGTGCTGCTTTTCTTGGACATTATGCAGAGCCCTTTCTTTGGAAGCTCAGGCTTGGGTGCATGTGGGCAAAGTTTTTTTGTGATTCTTCTCTGGAATAGCCTAGGGAGGTGAGCCCTTAATCCTGCGTGGGCCCCATCCCCTGGGTTTGGGCCTCCTAACATGCCTGCTTCTCCAGACCACCAGTGCTACAATGGCTCCGGCTCAGACTACAGAGGCACAGCCAGCACCACCAGGTCGGGGCACCAGTGCCAGCCATGGGCCATGCAGCATCCCCACGGCCACCAGCTCTCCAGCGTGGACTTCCCCGAGCTTGGAGGTGGCCATGCGTACTGTCGGAACCCTGGAGGCCAGATGGAAGGTCCCTGGTGCTTTACTCAGAATAAAAACGTACGCATGGAACTGTGTGACGTACCCTCCTGTAGTATGTATTCTTTTTTTTTTTTTTTTTTTCATGTTCACTGTTGAGTTGGTTTTTAATAAGAGCATCCTGTCTGGGCCCAGGATGCTGGGAACTCTAGGTTACCTTTATGATTGCTTGTTTTAGATAAAATGATTGTTGTTTACGAAAGTAATAGCAGATCATTATAAATGTCTTAAAATACAGAAACATCTAAAGATTGTCGTGCAAGTTCACCATCCAGCGATGACCACTGCTTGCACCCTTTTCATTTGTAGGCTCTGGGATGTCTACTGCACAGTGCCTCCCAATATTCCTAGATCTCTCCCCTCGTCCCCCGGCTTCTCAGCTTTTATCTACACAGTTGGCAGAATGAGGAAAAAACACTTCAATTGTCCAACAAATGCACATCCTCTGTCCTGGGATGTTGTATCTGTCTCTTATGTTGTTAATAGGAAAAGAGTATAAGGGTTGAAAACTTAAGCACTTTTTGCCACTGGGTTCAGTCACATCCACATCAACTGCTCCTGTTGGTGGGTGGTGCAGATTCAGCTGGGACTAAGACGCCAGTGGTAGGAGACTTTGATAGTGGAGTGAATCCAGCCCCCCTTGACTTTGGACACCTCCACCTGGCAGAGGGGCAGCCATGTGTGCCCAGCCCTGCTGACAGCCAGCACACATGAGTATTTATTAATCCTCTTGAAGTGTAATTTGGCAGCTCCAAATTTGGCATTGCCTTTACACACACACACACCCCTTTAAGAATGTTGGGTGTTAAATTGTCATCTAGCTCCTCTAGAGCATAGCAGCCCTGTAAAAGCATTTCCTAGCCAACACTTGGGAAGCTGAAGCAGGAAGACCATCCTAGTTTAAGGCCAGCCTGGGCTACATAGCAAGACCCTGTCTAAAGCCAGGAAGGAGATCTATGTTGCCCTGTTAGGGAAAAAAAGTAGGTTGCAGAGCAAGAACTACGTTGATATCACTTTTTTATTCTATCACTTTGCTTTGAATGAAAAAAGTGTATGGGCTGGGAAGATAGCTCAATAGAATAAGCACTTGCCTGGCAAGCACAAGGTCCTGAGTTCAATCTCTAGTACTGGAAAAAAAGAAAAAAGTTGATTGAGAAAAAGTATGTTTGTGGGACTGCAGAGACATTTGTTTTTCATGGTAAAATTTTGGAAAGATGCATACTAAACTTTTAACAGTGATTTCCCCAGCCCCACAGAAGAGTTAACATATAATTAATGAGCATCTGATAGTTTTGTAATTAAAAATAAATCAAAGCAGAAAAATATATGTGTTTGTAGAGCTGTCAATTCCTGTAATTTTATGTTGCAGAAATACTTGTGCATACAAGGCAGAAATGCAAGGACATTTCTTACAAAAACTCTTATGAGAGCTGAAAACAGCCAAAACAGACTGCTAATTGTTAGGAGGTTGGCTGGGCTAGAACGCCCATCGCAGGGAACAGTAGTAAACACATATACAGAGCTGTCCATTTGCCTGAAAAGTGTCTAAAATATTTCATTCTGCCCCCAAATTAGTAAATGAAAATATATAACACAATTCTTTTTAAAATGAGGTCTTATTTAAAATTCTATTATAAAACATGTGAAACTATTGTTTCTATATTTCAAGATACTTAAATATTAGTTATTAAAAACTGAGTAATCTCGTCACAGTGTGATAGCCTTAGATGAACAGGGCTATTAGGAATGTTCACGGTTTAGACCCCACACTTCTGTAATACTAAGTATTTTCCAAATAAGCATGTGTTGATAATTTTTAAAAATAATAATAAAGCTAAGGCCCCTCTAACTGTGTGGACAGTGCTCAAATTCTGGCCTTGGCATGGGGAACTTGGAAGCTCCCTGCACCCCTAAAAAACAAGGAATGATCCAGAGTGTGGTCTCGACCTCCCTAAGGCTTCTGGAGCACCTACTTCCTGGGCCCTTGGTTGCTGAGTGGAACAGAAGGAAGTTTTGTCTGTGGTTTTATTTCATCTTATTTTAGAAGGCAGGTCTGGCACTAGAATACACATTCTTTGCTCTTTCAGAGACCACATTGGCCAAAGACGATTTGTTTGCTTCCAGATGGAGCTTAGTCACACAGTCATCTGAGTCTGGTATAATTATTTACAGGGTTAAGGGGAAAACAGAAGACCTGGAGTTCACCAGGGAAATGGAGAAGTGGTCCTCCAGAGAACCAGCTCCCACCGTGTACAGGAGAGGGGCCAGCCTGGAGGCACCCCACTTGCTCTTAAACACAGTGTGGGGCACTGAGGGCCAGCAGAGGGGGGGCATCAGGAGGGAGGGGGCTGAGCAGCCCTGAGCAGCCAGTCATCTTACCTGTGCTACCTAATGCCCTGGACCCAGCCTCTACCTCAGTGGGTCAGCCTGGCCCCTGCTGTACTCTTCTGTACCCTCCAGTAAATCCTGTAGAGGGAGACAAAGCATTGCTTTGCACTGCAGAAAAAAGAAAAGAAAAAAAAAAAAAATAATGAAAGGTAGCCAGAAAGAAGGCATAGACTCAGCATGCATGGTTTTTCAAGAACTTTACCCCTGCAGTACATAGGTATGGGGCAAACTCAGGCCCCCCATGCCCCTTTAAATCAAGTGCATATTTTTAATTAGCCTTAAAATTTTATCTTTGGGGGGGCAGGGGGTGATGGCTCAGTGGAATAAGTGCTTCCCTGGTAAGTGCAAGGGTCTGAGTTCAATCCCCAGTTCCAAAAAAAAAAAAAAAAGTTATCATTATACAAAAATGGGGGGGGGGACAATCAAATGTTGAAAGAGTGAAAGATAACTTCCAGTCCCAGTATACCAAGATTATCCCACCAAGGACTAGGATGTTCCAGAATCTCTGCCAGTGAGGGGATCCTCAGGACCCTGGACTGGAGTTGAGCACCGAGTCGGTGTACCCAGGATCCAGAAAGCACGGTAGATGTGGTTCCTGTTGATGTTAAGACCACTGGGGCCCATGCACACTACCAGATGCACACTGTAGTCTTTGTCCACAGTGGGTGGTTTGGGTTGTGTCCCACAGATCTATGGAAACATGTGTTTTTCAGTGCCTTCCCTTTTTCTTTGGTCAGATATGCTGTTATGCCTGTCTGTGCCTGATTATCCACTCACTCTAGAGTATTTTGGAGGCAGGAGGAAGATGGGCAGGTGGTGGAGAATTGAGAGTCAAGAAGAAAACATTTTCCCAAAACTCACAGGAGCCATGTTGTCATTTGCAGGTCCCCGAGACAGCAGCAAGATGGGAATTCTGTACATCCTGGTCCCAAGCATTGCAATTCCCTTGGTCATCGCCTGCCTGTTCTTCTTGGTCTGTATGTGCCGGAATAAGCAGAAGGCCTCTGTGTCCACGCCTCAGCGGCGGCAGCTGATAGCCTCACCCAGCCAGGACATGGAGCTGCCACTCATCAGCCAGCACAAACAGGTCTCCTTATGTGCACCCCTCAGCCAGCTCCTCAGGCTGAAGCCTGGGGAGTGGTTACCTGTGGCATCAGGTTTCTGAGTTTTCTTGACTATAACATGTCATTCTTGAAACTACCCTTCATTCTGGTGTTGCTTCCCTAAAATGTACCAGATACATGTCCTTAGAAACTGAGTGGCAGGCCTATTGAAAATTCATCATGGGTGCATCCCAGACAAAGCCAGGCTCTTGCTTGGCTTTGCAGAGTGTTTATACTT
This sequence comes from Octodon degus, assembly GCF_000260255.1. Classification (NCBI taxonomy): domain Eukaryota; kingdom Metazoa; phylum Chordata; class Mammalia; order Rodentia; family Octodontidae; genus Octodon; species Octodon degus. The sequence goes on along the minus strand of NW_004524768.1, from coordinate 4,154,953 downwards.
GTTAGGAGCCTCAGCTCTGCCAAGAGGTAGCACCAGAAACCGGACATCCACCAGGCCCGCAGTTGGTGGCTTTCTGTGGTATTCATAAGGCCCAGGACTTGGCTTCTGCTCAGCTCCTGGTCAGGTTGGTTTTGCTCTGGTTTGTTTCTCAAGAAAAGATGAATATAGTTTCTGAATGGAAGTAGGAGAGATGTAAAAGGCAGCTGTCCCCTTTGTAAGACTTCATGGTGGCAGGGAGGTAGGGAACCCTGCAGCAGTGGATGAGAAAGTGGACTGCAGCCTCTCCAGCATTTGTGGAGGGGAGCTCACACTCACTACTGGCTTCAAGGACACCTTTCCCATTGGGCTTCGTAGAGGTGCTTCCAGGTAGCCAGAGCCAGCTTATCCAGTAAGCTCTTTGGTCACACAGTCAGCGGGTACTTGCTGTAGGCCAGCGATGGCTTTCAAGAAGGACACAGCTCCACCTTCATTCCTTAGGCTGGCAGCCAAGGGCTCCAAGGAGAAGAGTGTAAGCCCAGGCCCTAGACTCCAGGAGTGGAGCAGGCCCAGGGCTGGGGTGGGGGAGAAGTGCTCACAGTACCTGTGTGGTTCTTTGACCAACATACATTGGGTTAAGAATCTAATCCAAAGGAAGCCATGGGGCAGGCCCATTATGGAGAATAGCTGGACTGGGCTTTAAAAATGACAAAATTGTGAAAGACAAGAAGTCAATAAGTAAAGAACAGTGTGTCACCCTGTCATGTGAGGGAACACTAGAGTCCAGAGTGACCCCATGAAAGCTAGAGCTCAGGCAAGGCTTCAGAATATGTGTCTGCAAATGTGAGCAGGTGCACACACACTCCCTCATTCACACGTGCAAACGTGCTAGTGGAAAGGGAGTCTGTGGTGCACACTCAGCCATGTTCTGGAGCTGCCTGATCAGCAGCCTGGTTGGAGCCATGGGAGGTTTAAGACAGGAAGGCGCAGTGAGCAGAGCAGGGGAGCCTGGGGCTGCTGCAGTGCCAAGCCAGCCATGGAGGCACAAGTACTGTGTTCCTCCTGGGGACCCTCCCAGCCATCTGCCCCTCCTTCCCAGCTTGCAGGTATGAAAGGGCTTGACCTGAGCTTTCCTTCTTGCAGGCCAAACTGAAGGAGATCAACTTGTCCTCAGTGCGGTTCATGGAGGAGCTGGGGGAGGACCGCTTTGGAAAAGTCTACAAAGGCCATCTGTTCGGGCCCACCCCAGGTGAGCAGACCCAGGCAGTAGCCATCAAGACACTGAAGGACAAAGCAGAGGGGCCTCTCCGGGAGGAGTTCCGCCACGAGGCCATGCTGCGGGCACGGCTGCAGCACCCCAACATCGTCTGTCTGCTGGGTGTCGTGACCAAGGACCAGCCCCTCAGCATGATCTTCAGCTACTGCTCACACGGCGACCTCCATGAGTTCCTGGTCATGCGCTCACCACACTCAGATGTGGGCAGCACTGACGACGACCGCACCGTGAAGTCTGCGTTGGAGCCGCCTGACTTCGTGCATGTCTCAGCACAGATTGCTGCGGGGATGGAGTACCTGTCCAGCCACCACATGGTCCACAAGGACCTGGCCACCCGCAATGTGCTGGTGTACGACAAGCTGACAGTGAAGATCTCAGACCTGGGCCTCTTCCGTGAGGTGTATTCTGCCGACTACTACAAGCTGATGGGGAACTCGCTGCTGCCCATCCGCTGGATGTCCCCTGAAGCAATCACATATGGCAAGTTTTCCATAGACTCAGACATCTGGTCCTACGGTGTAGTCCTGTGGGAGGTTTTCAGCTATGGCTTGCAGCCTTACTGCGGCTACTCCAATCAGGATGTGGTGGAGATGATCCGTGGCCGCCAGGTGCTGCCCTGCCCGGACGACTGCCCAGCTTGGGTCTATGCCCTCATGATTGAGTGTTGGAATGAGTTCCCCAGCCGGCGGCCCCGTTTCAAGGACATCCATAGCCGACTCCGGGCCTGGGGCAATCTGTCCAACTACAATAGCTCGGCACAGACCTCCGGGGCCAGCAATACCACGCAGACAAGCTCTCTGAGCACCAGCCCTGTGAGCAACGTGAGCAATGCCCGCTATGTGGGGCCCAAGCAGAAGGCCCAGCCCTTCCCACAGCCCCAGTTCATCCCCATGAAGGGCCAGATCAGGCCCATGGTGCCCCCACCCCAGCTCTACATCCCTGTCAATGGCTACCAGCCCGTTCCAGCCTACGGGGCCTACCTGCCTAACTTCTACCCAGTCCAGATCCCCATGCAGATGGCTCCCCAGCAGGTGGCCCCTCAGATAGTCCCCAAGCCCAGCTCACACCACAGTGGCAGTGGTTCCACCAGCACAGGCTATGTCACTACAGCTCCCTCTAACACGTCTGTGGCAGACAGGGCAGCCCTGCTGTCTGAGGGCACTGAGGACACACAGAACATCCCTGAAGACGTGGCCCAGAACCCTGTACAGGAGGCAGAGGAAGAGGAGGAAGGCTCTGTCCCAGAGACTGAGCTCCTGGGAGACAATGACACTCTGCAAGTGGATGAGACTCAAGTCCAGCTAGAGGCCTGAGGGACAGACAGTACCCAGGGCACCCGAGAGAAGTCCCCATGGGACCTATAATGACTTCAGCCATTTTTCAGCAGTCACAGATTCACAGTCACAAGAGCTCAAAGACCTAAGACTGTGGAACCCTGTTCCTGTCTTATCTGCTGTTTGTGCCTTCTCGGGCTGGAGGTCATTTCAGCCAGTGGCATCTGAGCGGGGCAAGGTCTCAGCAGCACAAGCTCCTACAAAGCAGGACATGGTGACCCTGGTGCTAGCTGCATTTATTCTGGGTGCAGATAGGTAATGAGCTGCAGCTACCTTGCAAAGAAGAAGAAAAAAAATAGGTGGTATGTCCACTCCCTATTGTATGCAGATTGAATATTTAGAAATGGGGGAACAGGCCTGCGAAAGGTAGCAGGGAGGAACCTCGGGATTGGAGATCCCAGGTGCGAAGGTGGAAGTAGCTCTTTGCTCCCCATTGCCTCCATCTCTGCAGTCTCCTTCTCCCTTCAGCAGCCAAAGACAGTGGAGCAGGACACCATACTGCCACCTGTCCCGGGGGAAGGGGCTTCTCAAATGGGACTCAGTGTTAAAGCAAAATGTGCCTTTCCAGAAACCAATATGGCTTTGTATCCTTTGAAAATGGTTTTAATTATACGACATGTGTACTTTTCCTACTTTTGTGGAATTCAAGGGAAAATGTTGCATTTAGAGTGGTCAAAAGGGAGCAATGTTGTACAGAACAGTGTTGTTATTTTTTTAAAGAACCATGTACAAACCTTAAATGTAATTTATATGTTTTGTATGCCATTTTCATGGAAGTATTTTGATCTAAATAATGACTTGGTAATTTAACTGTTTACATGATTCACTTGGGGACACAATGACATTGTACTTTCAGTTTGTTTTTGTGCCACATGCAATTGAGGTCTGTGCATTTCAGAGATTGCCGCATGACCTGCAGGCAAGCTTTCTGTACCCTGCACACACTGCCAGCCTCGTTTGTAAACTCCACACCTGGCATATCAAATAAAGAGAAGCAGAGCTTGTGGTTGGCCTCCTGTGGGCTGTGAGAGTGGCGGGTGTGAAGGAGCCTGCAGGGCGGGAGTGAGGCTGGGGCAGATGCTTGGGCACTGCTCTGCCCAGGTGCGAGAGGTTTATTCTCCACCTTAATGTGGATGTAGCAACAGTTTTGAGGGATGATGGAATTTATTTCCACTGCTTTTTAACATATTCAAACTTATGTTTGGTTAACATATATTATTTGAACGTGTCAGTAGAGCTCTGTGCGGTGCACAGGGCATGCACCTGTCACTTCCAGCCTCCATTGCCTACTGCCCCCACCTTCTCATCCATTAGCGATCACTTTTCTACATTCAGATTGCCTTTTTTCACTGCTTTTCCCTGCTGAGTTCTTTGCTCACCACCAAGATACAATGTCCAACACCTAGCTGTAAAGAAGGAGAGACTGACTTTGGCTCATAGTTTCAACAGCTTCAGGCCACAGTGGGCTCAAACACAAAATAGCATAGTGGAAGGGCCGGCTTGCCCAGAGGGCAAACTTCTTCCATCCTGGTGAGTAGGAAGCAGAGAAAAGGTGAGGGGGAGTCCAGGTCCTGTTCCCCAGGACCCACCTCTAACTAGACGTACCCCTATCCCATCTATGCCTGACCCAATCACCTTCCAAAAGCCCTGCCTCTGAAAGCAGGAGTTTCTTGTTGGGAGGTCATTCTTGATGACGGGCGATAGCAGCTCTCAAAGGTAAGTCAAATCCAGAAGGTATGAAAATGTTCTGATTGTAAACCTGCCCCACCAGAGGTTTCAGAGTCCCTGACAGGGCTGACTGTCCCGGGGCTGCTTCCTCCTGCTCCCACACCATCTGCACTACAGTCAGCTAAGTCAGAGGGCACCAGTGGCCACTGCCCACAGCATGACCTGGGCCGAGGCCCCATAGTGCTTCTGGCAGCCAGCAGACACCTTCCTTTGCCCTGAGCCACATGTGCAGGTGCTTGTTGACCTCCACAGAGCAGCCTAGGTGAGGCCGTGCTGTGACCCTGATCCACACAGCAGTAGCTCCTTGGTCAAATCTGATGCTCTAGCAGAGTTTGTGGCAGAACCAGCCCTGTCCTCCCAGCACCCAACCTGGCATGGTGAGGCTGAGTGCCCCTGGAGTGCCTGGGCTTGAGGGTCGAGCAGGCTTGGGCTGAGAGCACTGACAGAGTGCTTGGCCCTATTGTGACTTAGTTTATAGGACAAGAAGCCTCCCCATAGACCAGCTTCCACGTGGGTCTCTCCTCAACTTGCTTACATAGTTCCAAGGCTTCTGGACTTCAAGACTGAACAGCAGGTTTGGGGAGCAAGCTTACCAGGGAAGAAACTCAGATTAAATGGTGGTCATGGAACTGCCGCTGCCCTGGGCCCTGGCCCAGCAAAGGTATACTACAGGCCACCAACCTACCTCAGTGCTGGGAAAGCCCCAGACACAGGGCATGTCCCCTCCTTGCCCCTCTCCCCCACTGCTACCCCCAAGCCTCTTTTTATGTTATTTATAACCATTTATTCTAATTGCAAAATTGTGATGCATCTACAGGAAGATGACAGGCCTTTTAAAGGCCCTGCGATTGAGTCTCTGTGGCTCCTAGGGGTCCCAGAAACACTGGGCTCGAGCTAAGGAGCACTGCTCAGCCAGACCTTGTGTGCAGCCACAGAAGAGCACATTTCACAACTGCTTAGTGACTCCACACTAGCACTGAGCCACACATGTCTCTTGCCCTCCCTCTATTTTGTGGTAAACACTATCTGTTGACGCAGGCTGTTGGAAGAGCAGGGACTTTTCTATGCTGACTTCAGTGAGTCACTAAAGGCTTCAGTATTCGAGTTCTCTTGAAATAGAATAACTTTAAATTGAATCACTTTGTTTTTATCACTTTTTAACTGATTAAAATTGGATACATCAATAGGGTGTCAAATTACAGAATTTTACATCAGGTTAAACATTATTATCTCCTTAAGTATAATGATAAAAAACAAACCTTCAAGTTCTTTTTCTAACATTTTGAAATGTGATACAGTATTATCACTCTGCAGCTGTATCGTGTGTGTGTGGGGGATGAGTGTTCACGAGTGTGCTGAGAATTGAACCCAGAACCCCTATCATGCTAGGTAGGTGATGTGCTTCTTAGCTAAATCTCTATCCTCCAAATGTGCTAACTTTTGTTGGAATGTACCCTAATCCGTCAGCATTAATTCTATGTATTTCATAAAGGGACATTTAATCATTTGCGATGAACTTTTTATTATTATTTTAAGAATAGGAAGAATTTATTGAGAGAAAGAAAGCTTCTGTTGAAGGGTCAAAAGGGTGCCTGGCAAGTAGGCTGCCTACCAATGCCATTTCTCAAGGGTGTTTTATTGAGCAAAGCCACAAGGTCAGACAGGCTTAAGGTGAGACCGAACTATAGCAAGATTACAAGTACAGTCACCTAGGTGGCAAATCATAGGATGGATTTGAGGTGGGACAAAACTATGGTCAACCAATAAGATTACAACCAGTACAGTTGCTTGGGTAATATTGACTAAATGGGGATCAAATGGAGAAACAGGTCATGGAACAAGTAAGCACACAGAGGCAGACAGGGACTTTCCTGGAAGGGAAGAATAAGGAGGTTTGGTCCTCCATCTCAAAGTGATTGATTCCTATTTAGAGAATCAATCACTGCTGTTCATCTCTAGGGGAAGAATATAGGTCAGTGGTTCTTCTTGAAGCCTGTCCTTTAATGAATACACCTTCCCTTCTGCCACCTCTTGAGGACCCAGCCTTGTCTGACTGCCTGCAATATTTCTACCTAATTTAGCTATCTATGACGTTCGCTTCTCAAGAAGTCTGTGAAGGGGCAAAAGTCAAAAACCAATCTGGCCACTTCCAGATAAGGAAGTTCATAGTTGACACCAGCAGTCAGAGATGAACCACAAAGGATCTATCTGAAGGCCCTCAGTAGATGAGCAGTGTTCTTGTCTTGGGTAGAAGCACAGCTTTAAGTCTGGAGAAGATAAAGCCACAGAAACAAGGATATATGGACTAAATAAGAAAATCTACAGCATAATTATGAATATAACAAATAATATTTTCAACCAAAAGGAGCCAGTAATAGCTTTCCATAAAGCAGATAAGGAAAAGGTCCAGAATATTTCAGAATCTGACATGTCATTGCCCTGATATCTAATATCTTGAACAGTTATGAAAGTATTAGCAGGGGGATCAGTTATGTACTGAACATGCAGCTCAGTATTGAATAAGTACCTCCTTGTACTGCTGTTAGAATGTCCAATGCCAGAAATGTCTTGTAAATTTTACTTCATTCAGGAGAGAGAGAGAGAGGCAAGCTACAGTATCATTTAAGTCTAAACAAGTATATCTAGTTAAGGCTTCAGTGTGGGAGAGCTTTTTAAAAAGGAATTGTGTCAAGTTTACTTTGCTTCCAAGTACTATCACTTCAGCCAGGCCCTGCAAACTTTCTAAGATCTGTTCTGCTCCCTCGCTATTTCCCTCCTGGATCCCAAGCATGGTAGAGACTAAATACTCAATAGTATTGGATACTTGGTAATTGATCCTGAAAGTAAGAGTAATACTTTAAGTTTGCCTGGTACCAGCTCAAAGGAGGACACCGTCTTATTGCCAAATATTTAACATTAGGATGATAGAGTGAGTGCAGTATCTCTTATTCAGCTTAACTTTATTTAGTTGCCAAATAGCAAAAACATCCCATTAGTGAAGGGTAAGGGAGGAGTTTCATCGCTTATGTCCTCAGGCACCTCCACCTCCTCTGCAAGTAACTACTGTTACTTGTTTCCTGAATGTCTTGCGTAGGCATAAGTAAGTATGCATTCTTACACTCACAGTTTTTACTTTTTCACATGAATGCTAACCTTCTGTATACTCTGCCTTCTGCCTTGCTTCTTCCCACTGAGCAGCATAATTTTGCTCATAGGCAGAAGCTCTGAGTCTTACCATGTCCCATGATATATTAGCTTTCCTGTAACTAGGACAACATACCCAACACCCATAACTTAAAGGAGAGGTTTATTTTGGCTGACAACTTCAGGGGGCTCAGTCCATGTTTAGCTGGCTGCAAAGCAGTACAGTGTGGTAGTGGGGCCTGGGTGGAGGCTAGCTGCCCACTGCATAGAGGCCAGGAACAAACAGAGGGGAGGAGGAGCTGAGGACAAGAACCAGCTGGTCCAGCCACCTCTAACCAGGCTCCACCTCTCAACCCCCAACGGCAGAGCAGAGTAATCCACTGATGGGTACAGAGCTCTGACAGCCCACTCACCTCTTAAAGCAATGCGTCTCAAGATGGGACTTCTAGGGCACATTCTAGATCTAAATGATAACACTAGGTTTGGCCCATCACTCATGGCCAGGATTTGCATTGCTTCTAGCTATTGCTGACATGAAGTCTCACTGGAGAACTCACCAGAACACCTGCAAGTGTGTCTATAGGGAACACTCTTAAAAGAAGCTTTCTTGGTAAGGGCACAAGCAGTCACCTTCCAGAAATGAACCAGTATACATGGCTACCATACATCTGTGTACTGGTTACCCCAGCTCAAAATGAAGGCTTAATTATGAGAGGATGTGTTCTAATGTGAGGCACCTTCCCAAGAGGGGTCCAGGGCACAAAGCTCAGTGAGAATGCACACTTTTAGGCAGATAGGCCACATTAGAATTTTAAACCCATTATTCTGCTCACTCTGTCCTAAGAGTTTAGTGAACAGAGGTCTCACACACAGTGGTAGTGGCAGATTCAAAACAATCTCTCAGGCATTGGAAGGTCATGGGGCATCTGCAAGAACATAGGGAAGGTCAGACAAAAAAGACCAGTTGCTTGAAATGCCAGCAAGCACCTGCCTCGCCTGTACCTGGATGGCCCAAGCATCCATTAGTAGTTGTGGTCCACTCGGGGCTACCTCTAGCTGATGTGGAAGTGCCTCAGGAATGCTAGCACACTGTGTAGGAAGAGTGGGGCATCCAGAAAGTAGCATGTGGCCAAATAGTAGAGAAAATTTGGGGAGGGGAGGCAGCAACCTCTCCTAGGGCTCGGGCTGCCCATGCATTCCACCACTTGTGCCCAGCAGTCTCGTCTTCTCTACAGCCTATGACTGTAGATATACTAAGCCTTATCGAAGCAGATGTTTTTTATATTTCATTGTTTAATGTGACTTCTTTCCTAAGTTTTTAAAAACTATTGTCTCTTTTTTAAGCTGTATTTTATATTGTGATAAAATGCATTTCCTGGGCTGGTGGGGCAAAAAATAAAATGCATTTTCTCCTCTCCATGATGGGATCTTTACTGGAAAATATCCAAACTACTTCTTTGGGGACAGATAGTCCAAATAAATAGGAGTGAGTAACCTATGTTTTGATAAGAAAATTAACCATTATTTTCAGATATGCAGAGTAATTCAAATTGGGCAACAGGTGTCAAGAGACTAACCACCTGCAAATTGCCTGCAATATTTGAGTTTGTTCGCTGATTCCTATTCTTAGTTTTCTGGACAGAAACTTCCCCATAAGTACAATGCAAAGGTGTACTTCAGCCAGAGTACTCAGTTGATTAGGGTCTTAGGGACATTTCCAGGTGCAAATAGCCAGATCCTCAGCTCTGCAGAGACCAGAGCTCCTTACTAGTTTGGCCAAGATAGTTGGTACATCTTCTCTGAGGCACAGCAGCATTGTACCCTTTGTCCTGGACACCCAGAACTGGTTTTAACCAGAAGGACAATCTGGGCCCTATGGAAGCCTCTTTCTGTATCTTCTTGTGCAAATCTGGAGGCTCAGGAATTCCCATGGTTATGATAAAAAAAAAATTGTACCATCACTAATAGCTTATCAGCTTTACTCTGCCATAACTTCCATAAACGTTACCCATTCCAAATGCACAATTCCTGTATTCTAAGTACAAGTGCTGTTATGACTTATGTCTAGATATTCCCCCAAAGCCTCATGTATACCTAGGTGGAGAATTTTGGAGCTGGATGGATCTAGGGTATATAACAGTGGGATTAAATTAATCCACTGCTTGGAATCAACACAGTTCTAGATGTGACTGATGGATTTACTGGGTATGGATGGGACCACTCAAAAGATTTGTAGCCTACTTGTAATAAAAGGGAAAGGGAGGTTTGCTGCTGCTGCTTGCTGCTTCATTGTCTCCGGGTTGCTTTGCCATGGATTGCTTCTCTTTTGCAGTGCCATTCTTCCCATGAACTGAAACCTCAGCAAACTGAGCTGAAATTGACTTTTTCTCCGTTAACTTTGAGTGTTGGGTATTTTGCCTCAGCAACAAGAAAAGTAACTAAGATAGGAGCTTCCATCCTAATCTAACACTCCTCAGAGAGCCTTCATGCTTATAGCTTCTTTCAGTCTGTTCTTTGATCTGACTCTTTGGAGCTGCCTTTTCTGGACATTTTGTATCAGTTGAATTACAGGATATGTTTTATTTGCCTGCTGGCCTCTTTCAGTTAGCAAAATGCCTTCTCTATAACAAAAGAGAGATGAACAAGAGGAAAAGATAATAAATTTATTTGATGATAGTTTTAGAAGACTTGTGGGCTTTCAGATTGAAAATCCAAAGACCCAGGATAAACTGGCCAATTTTATGCTTAGGTTTGATGCAGGCAGGACAAACAGGATGTGGAAGCAGAGTTGGATAGAAAAATGTGAGCTAATGTTAGTAGGCAAATGGGGAGACCCAGCTAGGCCTCTTTAAGCTACTTCCTAGCCTCTCTGGGCAGTATTCCCTCCTTCCAGGTCTGGGGCAGGCAGGTCCCTCTCCGGAAAGGGGGTCTCAACACCAATAATCTAACAAGATGTGCCAGTTGCTTTATGGTAAACCCTTATGCAGAAAGGTGAAGGCTGAGGTTTCCTGACTTGCTTGAAAAGAGAGGGCTGGTTTCTGGGACTCACCTCAAGGCAGAGAAATTCCAGATTCTCTAATTTCCCCTGCGGGAGAATAAAGGGCAGGAAAAGAGCAAAGAAAATTTTGTGTTTGAGGTCTTATGTTGAGGGTGTCCCTTCCTTTGTAACCCTATGTTCTGAACTTCCAGAGAGGCAGCACTCTCCCTTCATCTGTAGATCCTGACTTTTCTCAGTGGCAGACCACATTGGTAAGAGCTGCACTGAAGCCAACCTCCAGGGCTCTGCCTCCAAACTTGGGAGGAAATTACAGGTTTATTTTCACTAACCTCCAACTCAAAGGCAGCATTTTCTCTTTCTTGAAAGGTGTGGGAAAAGGGCTAATGAGATAGCTCAGCAGACTGAGTGCCTGCTTAGTCAAGTGAAGGGACTAGGGTTCAATCCCTGGTCCTGCATGCCACGCTGGCCCAACCTCCAGAGCACGCTGAGTCAGCGACCAAATCTGGGTGTGGTGGTGCAAGCCCGTAATCCCAGTGCTGGGGAGGCTGAAAAACAGAAGAATCACTAGGAGTCTGAGCTGCAAAGTGAGACCCTATCCCAAATATTAAAATGAAAAAAAAGAAAGAAATGTGTGGAAAAGCCAAGGATGTGTTATTAGTATGCATGTCTGGTCACCAGCAAAAATTGGTTATTTTCATTTCTCACTGCAATGGTGGCCAGTACTTCAAAATTCTACTGCACTGATCAAAACCCAAGATTATACACATTGTTGGATCCCTGTTAGCATCTTGTTGCTGAGGGAGTTAATATAGAAGCACACACAGAATAATTCTGTCTTTAAAATATTTGGTGACTTCATTATAGATGTTATCTTAGTCTGTCTTGTGTTGCTTTCACAAAATGAGGTGGGGTGTTTTATAAAGTAGGCTCACGATTCCAGCAGCTGGAAAGGCCAGGCAGCAGTGTACTGCACCCGGTGAGGGCCCTCCAGTTGCTTCACACTATGGCAGATGATGTTCTACAGCAAGAGCACAAGCAAGAGATAGATCACATGGCTGGAGCGGAAGCAAGAGAGCAAGCTGGGGAATCCCACAAAAGACCAGGAGAAGTCAGGCTTGCTTAGAGATGAACACTAAAATAATAAGCTACTCTCAAGAGAACTGATCTATTTGGCAAGAAAGACTTACTCTCCTCTGGGAAGCAGCACCACCCACTCACGAAGGAGCCCTGCGACTTAACCACCTTCCAGGCACAGCTCCAGCTCTTCTACCCTCTCACCTCTCGGTATGGTGATGCTGGCTCATCACCTTCTAGTGCATGGTAAATTTGTCTCTTCCAATTCATGGACAAATCACATACAAATGCATCAAGGGCAACAGCATCCAATGTATGAAACAGCTTAAGGATGCCTCCTTTAATGGATTATCTTCTGAGATTAGGCTACCCAGCCTGCCCAAACCCATTCCTCCCCAGAATGCAGCTCTTTCCCTATGTTTATCTTTCTTCTGCTCCAGCTCCTCCTGCAAACGCCACCACAGCTACTCCATGCCCTCTGTGACCCAGGGTGCTGTGGCTTCTCCTGGCTGATGCTGGCTCTTCCCCACTTGCACCCAGTTCCTCCTCTTGCCTGCTTTGGTCCTGTGTATTTCGTTTTATGGAAGAGATGGGTGCGAGGTGTCTATGCAGAGCTCATCCACAAAGCTACATGAGGTTTGCAAAGTGTATGCCAAGAAGTGCACAGCACTGTGGAGAGCAGGAACTTTGTCTGCCTGGCTGCACAGGAGCCTGCAGTAGCCCTCACCCTAAACTTCTTCAAAGTAAACACAGCACTATCACTGTTGCTTCACTTTTGGTCTCACCTTTGAGCATTTTCCTGTGTTAACAGCTGTTCCCAACACAGGCCAAGAAGGAGAATGGTCAGATTGAGGCTAGGAAGTTTCCATCTGCAAGGGTGGTTGTCTCAGCAGGGTACACAGTACTTTAATTTGGGTCTCTGTCTCTGTCTGTCTATCTCTGTCTCTTTCTGTCTCTGGTTCTCTTTCCCCTCCTTCTCCTTCTTGCTTTCAGGAAAATATTCTTCAAGTTTTAATTATTATCCAATAAAGAAAGGGAATGTCTACTTATTAAATCACTTTCTGAATGGATTTCATTAGCATAATATTAATGTTATGTTTCTTTTCCACAAAGTACAATTGACCATGTTTATTTTATGAGGGAAATTGATCTGATAAGTGCTTGGTTTATTATGTAAGCCCCATAAATATGCATATTCATTACATATGTTGCATTCCGTTTAAATAAATGTCATTAACCTGATTATCCCTTGGGGAACTTTTTGCTAAAATAACTTCAAATATACAATAAAAAAGTCTCTTTCTGATATACACAAGAAAACCAGAGTTCTTATTAGAAAAGCTCAGTTGTTAATGTGAAGTGCTAACAGTTGTTGAAAACAGCATGTATGGATTTAATTGTGGGTGAAATGCTCTATTCCAAATACAAACACACGATATTCTAGATCAGGCTCTGGAAGAAGAGAGACTGTCTCTGCTGATCTTAGGAGAGGTGGAGAGCTGTCCACCCCATTCTGCTGGCAGCTGGAGGAGGACAGAGTTGAAGACCATAGACATGTGCAGGAGAGCCTCACCACCAAAGATCCAGAAGAAGACACAGCCCAGCAGGCCACGGGCACTCCTTGGCCCAAGAGGGTAGCTTAGAATCCAGTCAAGGAAATCCTCTCCATTTTGTTGTCAAATGCACCTCAAAAAAATCTGAGCCTAAGACCCATCTGGAAAGGCAAAACTATAAAACGTGAAATGGCACTTAAATTCATGTTTTTCTATAAGATTGCCTTCATGAATTAAAGCTGATAATATCCCTCCATGAACTACTCATTCTCTTGGGGCTTTCTTTCACTTTTGACATATTAAACATGTAGACTCATAACACTGCACTTCAATGGAAATGACCAATGAGCTCCCCAAGAACAAGTTATTTAAAGTTGGGGGGCATATGATGGAGAAACTCCCATGTTAATGATTTGTGTCAGGATGCCCCCCCCAAGCCTCATGCAGTCATGGGGCTCTGGATTTTCTCAGGCAGCGAATTGTGATTGAGTCAATGTAGTACTAGGATTAAGGGTATAAGTGCTACACCCACCCTCAGATGGGTGGCCTTCACACAAAGGGAAGAAAGAAGTTTTCCCTATGCTCCTCTCTTCTTGTCTTCAGCTGCCATGTGTGGGTGCTCCTCTGGCATGTGCCCCTGCCTTGGAGCCAGCAGGTGATGGACTGAAACCTCCACAAACTATGAGCTAAGTATATCTCTTCTTCCCTTAACTGTGAGTGGTAGGTATTTTGGTTCTAGCAACTAGAAAAGTAACTATGACACTATAAGGGCGAGAATCTAAAGCATTACTTTAGCATTTTATAATTGTGATTCAGAAAATTGTGTAATTTTGATTTCCTTAAAAACAAAAAAACATTTTATTCCCATAAATCACAGGCCCAAACCATTGTCCTTTACTGTTATACACCGTCAGACCCACGGTGGTTGGGCCCAACAGAACTGTTAGGCTGGGGCAGGGATATGTACCTGTGCTGGTGCTCACAGACCCTCTCTGGATCTCTACCAATGCAGTTCATCTGTGTCCTGTGGCTATAGGTGACAGGCTGCAAAACTCAAGAATTCTCTTCACTTCTGTGAACTTTTTCTTGCAGTGATCACGAAAGATGTCTATAATTTCAAAGGTAAGAAGGCCCTTTATCTTTCTGAGTTTGCTGATATACATACTCAAATAAATGACATGATTTATTGGGATCATATTCCTACCTCACCTATCTTTTCACATAGTTACACAGGGAGATCCAAAACCACATTTTTCCTCTGCAGATGCCTCATACACAGGAGAAGCTTGACTACCACCTCCTGATCCACCAAAGGACTGTGAGAGTGATTTAGCTGCTCTGCCTATTCCAGTGGTTACCACCTCCTGCAACCTACACATGGTTTCCTGGCAGAAAAGTCCCAATTAGTATAGTCACCAATTCCTCCAACAGTAGTTATTGTGGCCCCTTTGCTCCCCAGTGATATATGAATTTTAGCAGATGGCCTAGATTTGGGGTGGACTTCATGATGGTCTACAAGTCTTCCCATTATTCATCTCACTTATACCCTAACCCTAGAAAACTAAATCCCCCATAACTTGATGGTATTAGAGTCTAATATGGCCTGGAATTAGATTTTCCCTTTTAATTATTGTGGAAGCCCACATTCACGAAAACCTGGACTGTCTAGATCTCTGTTAATGGCTGTCTTCAGGCATTTACTTTTCCTTGTTAAGAAATCCCTCTGGGGGGCCGGGGAGATGGCTCAGTGGAATAAGCACTTCCCTGGCAAGCACAAGGGCCTGAGTTCAATCTCTGGTTCCTCAAAAAAAAAAAAAAAAAAAAAAAGGAAGAAATCCCTCTGGAGTCTAGCTATTGCTTTCTTCCCTCACTGTTAGAATTGGTGATTACCAAAGCATGGATAAACTCAGACAGAATTCTCATGATGCTTCTGACCATGTTATGAATTGCACTTCCCATTCATCTGTTCTAGCCCTTATTAATCAGGAGCCCAAAATAACTGAATGTGATTCCTTTAATCATTGTTACAGACCCTTTAAAGCATTTAATGTTGCATTGTACATTAATACCACCCAATTGATTCCTTTGTGTTACAATAATTGTATTTCTCAACTAAATATTACACAAATTGGGATACTCAGTGGGCCCAAGCTTAGCTCCCAATCAATATCACTGGAGAATGGATGGGAAATTCAGATCTTGAAAAAAATCACCACAGAAATTCAGTATAACTGACAAAAGCATTTTTTTATTTTCTACTTTACATAATTTTATTGAGAAATAAATAGCAATGAGACAGTTTGAAATCAAATTCGTAGCACAGTTCCAATAATTAACACACTGCATACTGCCTTACTAGTGCTTATTTGCTGTACAAGATGCAGACATGATATCCTGTTTACAAACACTATTAGACCAAATCCATCTGTTCCTTGAATTAAGGGAATGTAGCTATATATCTATCCTAACCACTTTGAATACGTAGATCCAAAATGGTCATTCATCTATATCCCCTGTTTTTGCTTAGTTTCATCATTTAAATATTATAGGTGTGTGAATTCAACAAAATATTCCAAAATGGTCCAGTAGTCCATAATAGTATTGGGTGTTCCACTTGACTAGCAATGTCAGAAGTTGTTGACCTGAGTCCCCTACAGCTCAACATAACAACATGGCTTTACTTCTTATATTTCATTTTTATACTTTTCTGCTGCATGGTTAAGACCAATATAAAGCAAGACCTATGTAAAAAGAATTGTAGCTCTTGGATATGATAAGGTCAGTCAAATCTCCTCAGGATTTATTCTGAGACCCTGTACCTCAGATTGTACATCCTTTGTCAGTGTCAGCCATGTGAATGAGTCATAGCCATTGCTTGGCCAATTTGCTCTCTGTGAAAGCCTGAGAGAATGTTTTCTCTACATATGACTCTCCTTAGACACACTACATCATTGATCACTTTCCTATTTGACCCCATAATATCCTTGATCAGAAAATTTGGGACACAACTGAGTTACATGTGTTACAGTGCAAGTTCTCATATGTCCTGAATTTTAACTGACCTTGGAAGGCTATGGCCAAAATGTTGGCTTTCCTTGCGGTCCTCATTTTTCTCTGATTGTTGGTCTGCAAACTTAAGTTGTTAACC
>NW_004524768.1:4129866-4130735 GCF_000260255.1 Octodon degus | reverse complement strand
TAGTAGGGAGAGGCAGCTCTCCCACACACTCACCACACCTGTGCTAGGACTGGGTCTGTGGGTTCCTGGAACATGGCAGAAATTTCTACTCAGTGGGCTGGGTAGGGGAGGTGCTGTGGAGTGGTGGGGGGCTTCCCAAAGGGGTGGAAGAGGGTCTCACCCATGCTTCGCCTGGGCTGGAACCAGTATGTCCCGCCGGTGCAGGGCAGCTGGAAGCTCTCCCACACACTCACCGAACCTGGGCTAGGACTGGGTCTGGGGGTTCCCGGGAAGTGTCAGAAATTCCTACTCGGTGGTCAAGGTGGGGGAGTTGCTGCAGAGTGGTGAGGGATGTCCCAAGTGGGTGGAAGAGGGTCTCACCCAAGCTGCGCTGGGCCTGGAACCAGTAGTTCCTATCAGCACAGGGTAACCAGAAGCTGTCTCACACACTCACCGGGCCTGGGCTAGGACTGGGTCTGAGATCTTGATTATTATATGTCTAGGTGTGTTTTTAATTGGGTTGAGGTTACTTGGCATTCTGTATGCTTTGATTACCTGAATATCAGATTTTTTCCTCATATTTGGGAAGTTTTCTGCTATTACTTCTGTCCATATTTTTATAATGTCATTTGTTTTGACTCCTTCTTTCTCTTTGATACCTATTAGTCTCACATTTTTCATCCTGGCATTGTCTTGCAAATGATAGATTATTTTTTTCCTGCATGCTAGTTGTTTTTAAGAGTTATTTCTTATCTTTTCACTAGCTGCGCCAGTATCTTCAAGATCTGAAACTGTCTTCGCTTTCACTCAAACAATTTTGCAAGCTTGTGATTGAGATTTTAAGTTCCTCTGTGTCTCTTTGGCTCTGCTTCATGCTATCTATTTCTTTC
>NW_004524768.1:4126274-4128420 GCF_000260255.1 Octodon degus | reverse complement strand
CATGGTCCTTGCGCTTGCAAGGCAGGCACTTAGAACACTGAGCTATCACCCCAGGTGATCCATGTTACTCTTATTGATCATTCTGACTCATGGGAGGAGTTTGAACACTTGCTCCATGATGTCTTTCATGCCAGCTGGAGTGAGATAGTGCTCCTTTCCAAGGCCAGTTTCAGACCCAACTTCTTATACTTCAAATAGAGGCTTGCAAAATTACTCTGGATCATCTTGATGATACTGCTGACTGGCCTAATTCTGAACACTGGCTCTCTGGTCTCAACCAGATTCTTCACTTTGAATTATTATAACTATTAGAATAATCTTTTTTTCCCCTGCTCTTTCTTGCAGTCTTAAGAGAACTCTGTATGTTGTTCCACAAACTCTTTTGAATCATAATGAAACCATTCCTTCTATCCCCTTCTATGGAAAAATTGTCCTCCATAAAACCAGTTGTCTTAGTCACTCTCTCCTTGCCCAGACACAACACATAACACCCACAATATAAGGGACAGGTTTAGATTGGCTTATAGTTGCAAAAGTTTCTGTTGGTGATTGGCAGATGCAAACAAAAAGGAAGCATAGTAGAAGAGCCTGCTGCCTAGGAGAGCTGCTCACATTATTGTGGCCAGGAAGAAGAGAGAGAAGACTAGAAGCAAGACTAGTCCATCAATGAGGACGGTAATACCTATGATCCAGTCATGGTGCAAGCATATGAGCCTTGGCGAGGGAGGCACTTTAGATCCAAACCATAACTCTCTGATGCCAAAATAGTTAGGTGATGTTCTCGTTCATTACTCTATTTGGCATTTCTAGTGAAGCTGAATGTTTACCTTAGGCTTATCAATTGTTTCAAATGTATGGTCACTGATCAGGGGAGAGGAAGAAGACAACTGGAAAGAGATAGCTCATGTGGATGGAGTGGAGGGGAGGTGAGTGACTGATAAGGATGGCACCTTATTCTGTGCATTCTTTGTTTTCAGTCCAGTCCCCAGCTTGCTTGATCCCTGGGCCAAATGTCTTTCCCATGTGTTCTTTTTTTATCCATTTTTTCTTTTTTTTTTTAATATTTTTCCCCATAATTTTATTGAGAAACAAATAGCAATGAGACAGTTTCAAACCAAATTGATAGAACAGTTTCAATAATTAGCACATTGCATAATTCTTCCTAGTGGTTAATTGCTGTACAAGATGCAGACATGACATCCTATTTACAAACCATGTGTTCTTTACAACCCTTGATGTCCCTGGTGAAACTCAAAAAATGAAGTGCAGAGGGACACCAGTCCTGAGCACCAGCCTTTAACTGAGGTCAACTGGAACATGGTGGTGATTGAAAGTTGCACTTTACAAGAACATACTGTGCTCTTGCAGCATAAGGAAAAATAAATTCTGCAGCAGCACCATGGTGCTTCTGCACTACAGACCTTAAATCTGGCCAACTGGATGTGTATAAAATGGCTCCTCAGTGATATTTTTAAATTTACACTTTCAATTTAGTTTTAGTATGCATTCCCTGATTACTAGAGAGGATAGGTAAATACTTTTTCACGGTTTGTGGACATTGGCATTTTACTTCTATGAATTGAATCTTCGTATCTATTGTCCATTTCTACTGAGTACTTTGCACTTTTTAATCACTTCACAGGAGTTCTTTACATATTCTGGATACTAATCCTTAATTGGTCAGATGAATTAAAGCATAGTTTATTTTTTCTTTCTTTTTTATGTATTTTATTACAGGGCTTAAAAGGTCTCACTACACAGATTAGACTCATAGTTAGCCTCCTGTTTACAGCTTCCTAAGCTCTGCGATTGCAGGCTCACCCCACCACACCGTCTCAATCACCATCTCAGCGCAACCCGGAGGCGGGACAGAGACAGCACACTAGGGACTGAGCAACTGGCCTAGAGTGTACTTTAAGCAGGAGCTTTAATCGGATGAGCTACCTGGCTAACACTTTAGACATATCTTTCTTAATGGATAACTTTAGATTTTATATTATTTCTTATTTTTTTAATTTTTAATATGATAGGTATAATCAGATATTTTTAGTATGTTTTGTGTCTTTTTGTTGAATATTGATGTTCTGTAGGTACACAAAAATACTTTCTTATAGAACTTTTTACAATTTTTTATTCATCTAATAAG
>NW_004524768.1:4123913-4125504 GCF_000260255.1 Octodon degus | reverse complement strand
CTTGACCAATTTGCTCTCTGGGAAAGCCTGAGAGAATGTTTTCTTTCTAGGTGACTCTCCTCAGGCACATGAAACATCGTCAATCACTTTTCTCTGTGGCCCCATAAACTTCTTGATCAGAAAATTTGAGATACCACTGAGTTACAGGATGTCACAGCACAGGTTCTCTTATGTCCTAAGTCCTTACTGACCTTGAAGGGCTAGGTCCAAAATATTGGCTATCCTTCTAGCCCTTCTTTTTCTCTAATTCATGGTCTGCAAACTTTAGTTGTTAAACATCCAGAAAATAAAATTAATGACATTATTACCCTGTAACAGGGACAGTTGAGCTTAATGTCACTATCTGTCTAAATATCAGATGCCATAGACAACATGGAACTGCTATTTTTCAACATCCACGGATATTCTACACTTTAAATCTCTATAGAATGTAAAAAAAATTACACATTTTTAAACAGAAAATTAGAAATCAAACCATAAAAACATTGTAGCAGGATAATCCTTTGCCATTTTTTCCTTCTCACTTGTTTTCTACTTTACATCTTTTAAAATTTACTTTAAAGAGAGTATAGCAGCAATTGCTATGACATTAGAAGCAGTACACATTTAGAAGACCAAAATGATAGGTATTTCAAGGATGAAGTACCCCATACTTTGCTATCTTCATTGCTATCCTTAGTTCACAGATATCAGTATAGTTAATCAGGGTGAGAATTCCACCAATTTATTTCTATTTTCAAGAACCTGATCGAGAGTCTTTGGACCATTGCCTTAACCATCTTGCTTATACAAATATATGGTTTTGCCCCTGTCATGTTGCCTAACTTTTCTCCTTTATCTCCCTTCATTGATTCATCCTTAAGTTCTCACTTTCCACTTAATTGCATTGTATCTTTCAATTTTTATTTCTTCTTTTGAGTTGTTACACTAGGGAGACAATATGATATTTACACATGTGGGTCTGGTTTAGTTCACTTATGAGTATATCTTCAAGTGGAATCCACTTATATGTGAAGGCTTTGAGTCTATTCTTTTTATAGCTAAGTAATTCTCCCTTGTACAAAAACTCCACAACTTTTCATCCATTCCTCAGGTGACAGGCATTTTGGTTGCTTCCAAGATATAACCATAACATATTGTGCTGCTATAAACATAGGTGCACATATATCGCTGTGATATAAAATTTTCAGTGTTTTTGGGAGAATTTCCAGAAGGGAGATAGCTGGATTGAATGGGATTTCCAGTTCTATGTTTTTGAGGAGTCTCCACTCCGATTTCCATAATGGTTTCACCAGTCTACATTCCCACCAGCAGTGGAGAAGGGTTCCTTTTTCCCCACAGCATCTCCAACATTTGTTGTTGGTTGATTTCCTTATGATAGCCATTATTTCTGGGATGAGATGGTATCTCAGTGTTGCTTTAACTTGCATTTCATGAATGGCTAGTGATGTGGAGCATTTTTTCTTGTATTTATTTGCTTCTTGTATTTCTTCCTCTGAGAAGTGTATGTTTATCTTAGATGCCCATTTCTGGATTGAGTCTTTAAATTTTGGTGCCTTAATTATTTTTAGTTCTTTATTAATTTTAGACA
>NW_004524768.1:4119526-4122636 GCF_000260255.1 Octodon degus | reverse complement strand
TTCTGTTTTCCTCATGTGTGAGTTCACAGATATAAATTTCCCTCTAAGAACTTCTTTCATTGCATCCCATAGATTCTTATAAGTTGTGCTTGAAATTTCATTGAATTGTAGACATTGTTGAATTTCTTGTTTAATTTCATCTATAACCCATTGGTTGCTGAAGAGGATGTTGCTAAATTTCCATGTATTTATGGGGCTTTTTTGGTTTCTTCTGTTATTTATTTCCATTTTCATTGCAGTGTGGTCAGATAATATGAAAGGGAAATTTTCTGTTTTCTTGCATATACTTAAGCATGACTTATGGACCAGTATGTGGTCTATTTGAGAAAGTACCCCAAGTGCAGGTGAAAGAAATGAGTATTCAGATGTGGTTGTTTGGAACACTCTGTATTTGTTCACTAAGTCCATTTCTTCCAAGTTCTGCTTCAGTTCTTCTACTTCTTTTTTCATTTTTTATCTGCTTGACCTATGTTTTCAGGATAAGGGGGCGTTAAGGACTCCAGTTAAGATTGTGGTATTGGATATTAGATTGCTCATGTCCATTAAGATTTGTCTTATATAGTTGTGTTCTCTCGTTTTTGATGCGTACATATTTATGTTACCTCTTCCTCTTGGATTTTTCTCCTAATATGTAGTATGTAGTGCCTTTCTTTATTTCATTTGATCATTCTTCAATTGATGTTGAGACTGTCTGTGAACAAGATTGCTACCTGTTTTTTTTTCCCCCTGAGGTGCTGAGGCATGTAGTATTATTTTCCATCCTTTGATTTTCAGCCTGTGAATTTCTTTATCAGTCAAGTATGTTTCTTGTATACAACATATTGATGGATTTTGCTTCTTAATCCACTCACCCAGGGTATTTCTTTTAATTGATAAATTCAGTTCATTTACATTTATGGATATAATTGAGATGTATTAACTTATGATTGACATGTTATTTACTTTTTGTTGTATACCTCTTTTTCTCCTGTGTTTGTTTTCCCTACTTGGTGGGTTCTTTCCATTCTCATTCATGGAGTTCTGGTAATTTTTAGTCCTTCTCTAGAATAGCTTTTAGTAGTCTGTGTAGGGGTGCCTTTGTCATCATGAAATTCTTTAGCTGTTCTTTGTCATAGAAATATTTGACTTCTCCATCAAACTTGAAAGAGAGGAGCTGACCAAATAGCTCAGTCGATTAAAACACCTGCAAGCAGGCACAGGGGCAGGGTTTCAATCCCCAGGTCTTCTATGCTGGCCTGCCCCCAGGGCACCCTGAGATGGCAATTGAGACTGGGCATGGTGGTGCATACTTTTAATCCCATTTCTTGGGAGGCTGTAAAGCAGGCAGATCGCTACTAGTCTGATCTACTAGTGATACCCTGAATACCTTGTGGACCCTTCCCTAAAATGAAAAATAAAAAACGAGCCTCAGATAAAGTTGAAAGAGAGTTTAGCAGGGTATATAAGTCTGACTGGAGTTTATTTTCATGCAGGACTTGAAGTACTTTGCTCTATGCTCCTCTTGACTTGATGGTTTGTGAAGAGAAATCTGCCACTATTCTAATGGGTTTTCCTGTAAATGTGATCTGTTTCTTTTCTCTAGCAGCATTTAGTATATTGTTCTTGTGCTGGAATTTTGGAATATTGATTATTATGTATTTGTGTGTGGTTTTGTGTTGATGTTATTTTGAGTTCTATATGCTTCCTTTGCTGAATATCAGAATTTTTCACCCATGTTTGGAAAGTTTTCTGCTATTACTTCTGCCCATATTCTTTTTATATCATTTGTATTGACTTCTTTTTTTCTCATTGATACCTGTTGTTCTTACCTTGTTCATCTTTGCATCATCCTACAGATGTTTATTATTATTTTTCCTGCATCCTAGATATTTTTAAGGGATCTTTTCTGACCTCTTCACTAGCTGCATTAGTGTCTTCAAGATTTGAAAGTCCATCTTCACTTTCATTGCAATGATTTTGTCAGCTTGTGATTAAGGTTTTAATTTCTTGCATATCTCTTTGAATCTGCTTCATGCATTCTATTTCTTTCCTATATTGCTCATTCAAGGAGTCTATCATTCTATTCTCCTCTATTTTTATTAGTGTCTTCTTTAGAAGCAGTTAGTACTTCTTTCATTATAGTTATCATTTCTTTTTCTAATTCAGACATTATTCCTGATCTGATTTCCTCTGTACCTTTTTGAAATTGTTTCTTTATTTCAGATGCTATTAATTCACAGATTTCCAGCTTGTGATTTCCAATTTCTTCTATTCTAGTGTCTGCTGTATTTGTTCTGGATGGGCTCATGGCCTGAGAATGCATTTTGCTCCTTCTCTTTGTCATTTTGTACAGCACTGTCCTCTGACCTTTGGTGTAGAGATTTGGTGCAGTTATTACCTTAACACCCACTGAAATTCTTACCACAGAGAGATTATGTGGTTAAGTCAGTTACAGTTCTGTATTTATAGCACTATTCTCAGGAACACTAATAATGGGTAGTAATATTTAGCAGTTGAGAAAATTTTGTATATAATAGGTTTGTATTTTAGACCATAAGAGCAAATGTTATGTCTGTGTAGCTAAGCAGATATTAAATTGGGAATTTGTATTTAAATTAGTTCTCCTAAATTCTGTCTGATAACCTCCCTTGATGTACATGGGGGTCTTCCAGGCAGACTAGTTCACCTTAGTTACCATTTCCCCCTCTCTTAATCAATAGTGAGAGAGAGGATGCTTTCATAGTTCTGGATCTAGCAAAGTTTCTCAGCTTACTGGGTCTGGATCTACCATGTTTGAACTCATCCAGATGTGCCTCACTTGGTTCTGGTTGCTGTGCTTAGCTTCTTCTTGCTGCAGCCTGTGGAACTGAACCTGCTGTCCCCCTCTGGCAAGATGTTCAGTTCCTGGGTCAGCTGAGTGGGTCTGTTGCCTAGCCTCTCTGCAAGAAGTTCTGCCACAGAGTTCCACAGCAGGCCTGTCTTATGGAGGAGGTTAAGGCAAGAGTGTGGATGATCACACACACATACAACATGCCTGGTCTCTTGCTGGGAAGGACTCTGGGGAGCAGTGAGCAGGTGGAAGGTCCCACACATGCCAGACCTGGATTCTGGATGGAAAGGGGTCTCTTATA
>NW_004524768.1:4117189-4118756 GCF_000260255.1 Octodon degus | reverse complement strand
ATTCTCTCTCTCTCTCTCTCTCTCTCTCTCTCTCTCTCTCTCTCTCTCCTGGAAATTAAACTCAGGACCTTGCTTTTGCAAGGCTGGCTATGTGCCACTGAGCTAGATCCCTAACCCCCTCCTAGAATTTCTTGCCTGGGCATCCACCTATGACATTTTCCCTTGTAAGCCTCTGAAACATGGACACACTCAAGTAATTCAAAATTTATGTGGGAGTATCACTGCATTGAGTTGTGTGGTGCATCCTACATTAGTTTTATTTTCTTAAATTAGATGTACTTGAAAAATAATCACTATGTCTTTCTTTTTCCTACTTTGTGTTTTGGGACTAGGATGTAAGTGAAGGGCTTGGGGAGAGACCCTAAGGTTTTCTCCCTGTAATGTTCCCCATGTCTGGCACTCACACCTTTGGATGAAACCTCCCAGCAACCTTGCCCTAGTCCTTCCTCTACTTCAGGCTTTGAAGAAGCAGCTGCCAGGATCCTACAGATGAAACAACACAAATTCTGTCCATAATCTGAGCAACATTTTCCAACTGAACTCTGAAGAGACCAAGGCCTTGGTGACATCATGATTTCAGCCTGTGAAACCCTAGTAAGTGCTGCTGAGGAATCCCTGGACTTCTGAGCCAGAGATGCTGAGAGTCAGTAATCATGCATTTCTAAAGGTCACTTTTCTGGATGAAGTATTTGTTGTTCTGTCGTTTGATTTATCCAGAAAAGAGATGTAAGAATGTTTATGTTTACTCTCTCCCAGGGCCTGCTTTCTAACTTTGATGAGAAGGCTTTCCAGTGGTTCCTAATATATAGTTGTTTCTACTTTTCTTGCTTGTATTTTATTCGTTCACAAATTCAGATCCCTTGTGCCCACAACTCTGGGAGTGGAGGGCTCTCCTCCTAGTTCACTACTATAACCCCAGACCCAGTGAGGGCTTGATGTACAGTAGACTCAAATCTTTGTTGGAAAAACTTGATATATAAACGAAGAATTGACAGCATACTCATTTACCCTACTATTGTTACCACAATTCTTTGTTTCCGGGATGTCCTTTATATCCTGAATGTTCCCAGAACCTGTGTATTGAAGGTTTGGTGCCTGTGGCAGTATCTTGAGACAAATGGGAGGAAGTCAGGTAGTTGGGGGCTGTGCCCTCGAAGGAGACACCAACCCAGCCCCCACCTGTCTTTCTCTTCCTGGTTGCCATGATGCTAAGAAGTAGGCATATTCCTCTATTCCACTTGGGAAACAGTGAGCTTCCTCCCCATAGGCCCAAAGCCGTAGGGCCAACCAACGCTTTCTCCTTCACAGTTAATTATCTTAGATCACATGGTGGGAAACTAATTAACATGCCAGGCTCTGTGATAGGCATCCTATGTGCACTATCTTCACCAGGAATTAAAATCGCCTTCCAGACAGGTAACAGGCATGGCATCAGTCTCTTTGACAAATAGGGTAGCCAAGATCTGGAGTTTAGTGATTGTCCAACATCAAATAAGGTGGGTGGTGGCCAGGGAGTCCAGCTTTCTTTCTATAAAACACTTATAGACACACATACATATAAATGGAT
>NW_004524768.1:4114540-4115923 GCF_000260255.1 Octodon degus | reverse complement strand
TTTTTTTTTTTTTTTTTTTTTTTTTTTTATTAAATCCACATGCTTGCCAGAAGCAAGCAGAAGTCATAATAAAATACTGAATGAGAGAAACACTCCAAGTTCAATTACACAAATTTTAGTTGTAGTGAAACCACAAGTTGCCATTTGCATGATGAAGAAATGTGTAGGGAGGTAGAACTCTGTCAAGGTTGGTATGACATTGAAGACCTATGTATGACATTTTTGTGAAGTATCTGCAGCTTGGTGTGTAACTGTAAGGCTTGGAATCACTCTCACAGGAGACCAGGGAGTGTTTCTAACTTAGTTGCTCAGTAGTCTAATTGTCAGCATTGATACTGCTAACCTTGTCAGCTGGATGATTTAGAATGACAGGGACACTTTAAAAAAAAAAATCATTTTATTTTGAAGAACAAAAACAGAAGCAAAAACAAATAGAAAAAAAGATCAAAACATGGTAACATACCACAATGTGCATGTTACAGATTTTCAAAACAGGAATAGCTAAGTAACAATGGTTGTTATCTATTTTTATCATCAAATCTGTTGCTCTGGTAAACAGTTATGGTTGTTCAACATTGGGGAAATAGCTGAATATTGACCTTTGCTTTCAAAAAATCTTAATTTTTTCCTTGTCTTTTTGATTTTAATTTATTTTTCTTTTTATGTATTTAGCTACATATATGTGTATGTGTGTATATACACACACACACATATATTATAAATTTTAATGAAAAATAGCAATGAGACAGTTCCAAAACAGGTTAGGAAGAGAGTTACAATAATTAATACATTGCATATGTTTGTCTTTGTATTATTCAGAGTACAAGATGCAGACATAATATCTTGTCTAAACAGTATTAGTACAAATCTTTCTTCTCATTCAACTAAGAGAAAATAGCTGTATATCTACCTTATTTTGTATATCCATATATATAATGGTCCTCCATTCATATCCCCCTTTTTTGTTTTGTTTTGTCAGTAATGGGTGTTCCACTGTCATTCAAGTATTATAGGTGCATTGAATTCAGCAAAATAACACAATTTAGTTCAATAGTCCATAGTAGTAGTGGGTCCTGCTACAATGTTGTATATGATTAGATTTCTAAATTTCTAAAATGTGTATTTTTTCACATTCCAAGGGACTTAAAGTTTAGATTATCTATGATTGTTGGAAAATACCTGTTCCATGTTATGTCTAAGGTGTTTGATATTAAGACAGATAGTGATGTTAAGCTCAACTGCTTATGTTATAGGGTAGTAATACCATTAAGCTTCTCTTCTGGAGGGTTGACAACTTAAGTTTGCACACCAAAAAGTTAGAGAAAAAGAAAGGCTACAAGGATAGCCAATATTTTGGCTCTAGCTTTTCAAGATCAGTGAGGA
>NW_004524768.1:4094091-4101524 GCF_000260255.1 Octodon degus | reverse complement strand
ATTTCTTCTTAAAGGACACCAGTCATATGGAATTAGAGCTGACCTAATGACCTCATCTAATGTAATTACCTCTGTAAAGACCCTTTCTGATACTACACTCACATTCAGAGATACTGAAAGTAAATTTGGGGGCTTTGGGCTAGAAATGCAGCACATAGCAGTTAAGTAAGTTACCTAAACTGTTGCTATAGAAGAATTTTGAATCAATGGAGAAATAAATTTTCTCTTAAAGCTTTGGGAGCACTACTGGTAAAATGTAATTAAATTCATTTACCCATAAGTGTCTCTGTACTCAATGTACTGTCCTAGAGCAAAATCTATTGTTATTGAATCACAGAAGATGCTCCTCCACCCTGAATTCCATTTCTGTGTTTTCAGTAAGGAGAAAAGAGAACACTTCTGGGCATGGTTTACCTTTTATCATTAAACAAAAATAAATGTAAGCAGACATAGTAAAGCCACGCTGTGTTCCTAGCATCTGCTGTACCTCACCAGAATGTTGGGTATGAGAAGAGAGGGGTGATTCAATCGGCACTGGCAGATTTGAGATAGTGGGATGTTGTTATTTTAAAGGCTATTCATGCTTTTCATTGAATTTAAAAGTCACATATTGCCTTAAATACTTCTTTATCCAGTTGCATTGTGACTTATATCACATTCTTTTACATAAAAATATTGTTCAGACCAGAATTTTTTATTCTAATATCTGTCCAAAAATGTTCTCTCTTCAACTTGCAGGCAACTTGTTTTAACAACTCACCTCCTTCTTCCTGTTGTCACATTCTTGTAGAACATGCAAGTGAAAAGAAAACATCCCATCTGGAAGCAAATGAGATGTGCCATACTTTCCTGTCAAGTGATTTGCTAGATTTATGTAAGTGATAGAAAACAAGCACAGACATGTGCTATGATCAGGGAACTCGTATTTGCTCCATGTTTAAAAACGTGTTTCCCTTCTGAAGAAGAGGCAGCTCAAGTTTGAGTTCATGGGTGTATCATCAGCAAGAACTGTCAGTGGGAGAACTGGTTTCAAGGTGTCCTGTGCAAGTAGCAGGTGACAGAGCACTTAACCTTGTCAGCACAGCATACACTTGCACAAATTCAGACCCAAACACTATACTGGGGAACTGGAAGAGGATGACACCTGCAACTTGGGAGAGAAAAATATTCTTACCCTCGTTACTAGGGCCTTGCAGGGAAATGAGCTAAACAGAGTCATAAAGCAGGCTGAGAAATACACTTAAAAATAAACAAACAAAATTCCCAGTGGCAAGCATGGGGAGAACAGAATCAAAGTGCTTATCCTGCAGCCCCACTACTTCAGGAGGGCAGTGTGGTAGGAAAAAGAAAAAAACATGGACAAAAAGTGACCTAAAAAGCCAGAATTTTATGATTGACTTGCTATGTATGAAGCAGGAAACCTCTGATCTTGACATCTTCATTAAACATCCAGAGCTGATAAGTTTCCTGGTGATCTTTAATTCTTTTAAACCAGGAATGATTTGCACCATAGTTACTGAATGTTCTGAGTAATTAGGTTACAGGGTCATGTAATGTCTCTACAGTGGAAACTTTGAGAGAAACCAACAATTTCATCCCAGTCTCTAAAAAGGTGTAAAACAAAGCAAAAGATAGCCAATATAATTCTGAAGGGTAAATAAAGATTGCTTTTTCTATCTTCTGGAATTCTTTCCAATAACTAAAAGACCTAGAAATTATAATTAAAACAAACAGAAGTGAAGGCAGATCATAAGCATTTAGGACCTGAGGAGTGAGTTGGAGGTAAGTTCTCTTGTGCCCCAGGTAACTTCTTATATTGTGTATTGCAGAAACCAGCAATCTCAACTCAGCATGCCTTTGACAGGAGAAGGTCCACAGAAGCCTACTTCACATAGGTGCTCAGGAAAAGAAGAGCCTAATAAGAATGAACATTCCCAAATCACACTGCTCTATGGCAGCTGTATGCCAGCTGTGGCTGTACCCTCATGTCACAGACATCCTTGACTCAAAGTATTCCTGAACTTCACAGAGTGGTGTTGGAAGTTGGACTGAGGAACATGGTGGAGTGCAACTGTAATGCCAAAACCAAGGAGGTTGACACAGGAGAACTGCAAGTTAAAGGACAGCTTGGGCTATATACTATGACCCTGTCTCAAAAAAAAAGAAAAAGAAAAAAGAAAGGGGAATAAGAGATGGAAAAAGAAGAAGAGGAAGAGGAGAAAGAGGCAGAAGAGGTGGAGGCAAAAGAGGAGCAAGAAAAGGAAGTAAAAGTGGAACAATTCAAGAATCTGGAATTCATTCCCACTGTGTGGTAAACTCCATCTTCCAGTGCCTGGTGGTACCACAGAAGACCACAGTTCATCCTATGATATGCCTTCATTCAGGCACAGGGAGATATCCCTCTCCATCTTCAAGGTTGAGGAGTAAGAAGTGTAGTGGAGAGCCAAGACTCTAACTCTTGAGAAGCAAGAAAACCCCCCACATCCAGTCAGGTCAGTATAATCACATGGGCCCAGCAGAAACCTCAAGTTCTCACCTCTGTCCAGCAGCCTGGTGGTAGCAAGTGCCCCACCCCAGGTCACTAGAGCCACATGGAGATCCTGATTCCTCCAGCAGCAACCTGAGAAAAGTAAAGTAGATGATAGAGTGAACTAAATGGAAATTTTGTATCCTTGTGATTCTTTTAAAAATATACTGAACAACTAAATTAAGAAAAGGAAAGTGAAAATACCAAAATTATGCAACCTGAGAAACAAAAAGCAGACCGTCCTTGTTTACAACTACTGTACCACTTAACTATACCATTACTCAGTGTGTACCTGGAGGAACCAAGATCAGCATGCAGTGACATTCATATAACCATATTTATTGCAGCATAATTTGCAATAGCCAAGTTATGGAATTAACTTAGATGCCCATCAGTGAATGAATGGATGAAGAAAATTTCTGTTATCTGTCTGTCATCTATCTATTATGTATCTTAATTGCACTTCTTCAGCTATAAAGGAAAATAAAATTATGTCATTTACAAGAATGTGGATAGAACTGGAGATTACAAAATTAGTTAAAATAAGTCAGACTCAGAAAGATAAGTGTCACCTGTTTTCTCTCATATGGAATATGGAAAAAAGGATAACATAAAAATAGAAGAAAAACTTGAAGAAAAAAAAAAGGAAGAACATCAGGTAATGGGGATTAGAGATGATCAAAGTACGAATTATAAAATGTCAGAATGAAATCCATTACAGCTAATATTAATGAACAAATTTGTAAAGTGGACTGAAGCAAAGTGAACAGAGTCTCACAGAAACATGGAACTGTCACAGAAGTTATTCATCATCCATAAGTTCTTAAAGAAAAACAAAAAATGGTGCTGAAAAAGTGCTCAACAAAAAGTTTAAAATACGAATTTTTTAAAATAAAAACACCACAAACCTACTAACTAATAAAGCTGCTTAACCATGACAAACCCAACATACCTACTCAAGGACACATCACAATCAAATCTGCCAAAACTAACGACAAGCAGGAAATCTTGAAAGTAGCCAGAGAAAAATGCCACATCACTCACAGAGAAAAAACAACTTGAATTGTTTGTATTTTTTTCACTGAAACCGAGGAGTACAGAGAAAGCAGGACAGAATTTTTCCATGTTCTGAAGAAAAACTTTTTCAATTCTGTATTCTATGTGTAATGATGCAAATCTTTCAGAGATGAACATGAATCAGTCTCTGTCACTAAGACACAGTACCCAACACCTACCACTTAAAGGAGGAAAGTTCTATCTCACTCAGGGTTCCAGTCTAAGGCTGGCTCATTCCAAGGCAAAAAACATGGTGGAAGAACTTGGCAAAGCAAAGCTTCTTAGATCATGGTGGTTGCTTGGTAGCAGAGCAAAATTCCCACATGGAAGATGTGAGAGACCAAATCCATATTCCAAGGCTGCTCCTCCACAACCATCCAGATGCCAGGGAGTACACTTTCTACCCCTGTGGCAGAAGATCCCAAAGCCAATCAAATTGAAACTCCACTCTGATTGCCGTGTTGATAAAGAGAAACTATCTGTCTGAGAAAATAGCTCAGAAGATTAAAGCACATGCAAGCAGGCACAGGGGCAGGGGGTTCAATCCCAGGGCCTGCTGTGCCAGCCCTGCACCCAGGGCATGCTGAGATGGCAATTGGGACTGGGTGTGGTGGTGCGTGCCTGTATTCCCAGCTCTTGGGAAGCTGTAAACAGGTGAATCACTATGAGTCAGATCTAGTAGCAAGACCCTCAATACCCTGTAGACCCTTCCCTAAAATGCAAAACAAAAAACAAGAAAACAAAAATTGGCATATGATTCCAACTTTTTAAAAAAATTATATATTTGGTAAAGGGTCTCACCATGTAAGTTGGACTCTTAGTGATTCTCCTTTTTCAGTCTCTACAGCACTGAGATTACAGGCATGTGCCACCATGCCTGATTTTGGTGGCCAGGTAGGTGCCACCAGGGTGAGGCCAGCACAGCACATGGATCATATCTGGGTCCCTGTGCTTGCTAGGCAGGCACTTAGACCACTGAGCTAAATCCCAAAGGGATATATCTTAGATGAAGAAATACAGTTGGCCAATAAATACATGATACATGTTCAACATCATTAGCCTTTCAAGAAATGTAAACAAAACTAAGATTCTATTTCACTCAGAAAAAATGGCTACATCAAGAATGTAGCTAGTAACAAGTATTGACAAGGGTATGGGGAGAAAGAAATGCTTCTTCATTGTTGGTAGGAGCATCAACTGAATCAACACTTATGGAAATCAGGATGGACATTCCTTGAAAACTAAAACTAGAAATTCCATTTGATCCAGCTATTACTTTTAGTTACCTTTGCCAAAGATTTAAAAAAATCACACAATAATGATATATGTATTCCCATGAATATAACAACACAACTCATAATTGCTGAATCTTGGAAACAGCCTATATGTCCATCAACAGATGAATGGATAAAGAAAATGTAATATTCAAACACAATGGAATACTATTGTGCCTAAAACAAAGAAAAACTTGAAACATTTTTAGGAAAATGAATGTACCTTGAGATCATAATGTTAAGGGAAGTAAATCAGACACAAGCTTAAATATCGCATGTTTTCCTTTATATGAAAAAGTAAATAGGAAAAACATTGTATTCTAAGTGTGTTTCTGGTGTCAGTTTATAAAATCATTTCACAGGTTTTCTATTTCTTTGGACACATTAAGGACTTTACAATTAGTATGAACATGTTTTATTTAGAAAAAAAAAATTCCCATGACAGGAAATAACTGAGTGATTGTCTAGAGACAAGGGAAGGGACTGGGAAGTGACAGCTAGTGAGTAGAATATTTTGTTTTGGGGATAACAGAAATGATCTAATCTTGATTGTAGTCATGGTTGCACAACTCTATCATGTGCTAAAATCTAAGGAGAGTTACACTTTAATTTTATAAATGGTGTGTCATGCAAATTTTAAACAGAGCTGCTACTTAATAGCTAAGACATAGAACGATTAAGCAATATCAACCATTAGCATCTAATTGACATTTGTAGAGCATTCTAAAAATCAACAGCATAATACACATTCTTTAGAGGAGCCACAGAATATATATAACAAGAAAGACCATATCATGTGCTGCCATGTAAACCTTAATGAAATAAAGAAAAATAATGCATGTCCAAATAAATCATAAGTCAAAGAGTGAGGGTAAATTTTTTAATGTACTGAGCTAAATAAAAAATGAAACAAATATCAAAATTTGTGGGATACTGCTAATATAGTACTGACAGGGAAATTTATATCATTGAATATATATGACAAATGTAAAATTCACAAATGAATAATCTAAGATCTCACCAAAAGGAACTAGAAAAAAAGGTAAAATAAACATATAACAAGTAGAGGGGAGGCAATAATAAAAAGTAGAAATAAATTGTAAGCAGTAAAACATCAAGAAAACTAAATAAAATAAAAGACTGATTCTTTGAAAAGATTTATAGGCTTTATGAAATGGACAAATATCTTCCAAAGAGAGAAACCATAAGTTATTGTTATCAGAAATTAAGTAAAAGATTTCATGGTACATCCAGACTGTTCCATGGAGAATTTTATCAACCATTCAAATAATTGTCACCAATATCACACAGTATCTTTCAGAGAGAATTAATTTTGTACCCTTCAATGCTATGTTGTTTTAAGGGTACAAAGTTTTGTGCCCTTCAAAGCTTTGTAGTCTCTTCCAGGATATGGACAATAAAGAAACATTTTTATGTTACCCTATGAAGCCAGTAATTCCTTAATACCAAAGCTATGCAGACAGCAGGAAAAAGAAGAAAATCCTTGTGAAGGATCCTAACAAATAATTAGTGAAAATTAGTGAAAATATTCACCAACACACACACACACACCCCTCTGAATTAGGCAAGGCTAGCTCAATATTTTAAAATCAATCAATAAAATCATTATACTTGTAGGCTGAAAGTTTTCCACATACTTTTTTAAGATAATATACTCAATATTTATAGATATTATTAGTAGCAAAAAGATTTGTTTCCTAATATCCAAGTGAAAAGTCTTTTCAAGCCTTCCATAGAATTCAGAATTCTGAAGAAAAAGATAACAGAGTTGGCTCTTACAAATGATATAGTTTCACTCTGTAAGCTGTCCCATAAATTACAGAAGACCTATGACAAATGTGGAGGATACCTTTGGAACACAGTGATGTTTATAAAATGGTCTTAAGAAAGAAAACACATAAGAAAACAGATCCAATAAATGAACAGAGAAGAAAAAAATAAAAATACCAAAAAGCATAAGCAGCTCAGTGTTAAAAATAATCAGTGAAATGCAAATGAAGATATTGTGTCTTAGTCATTTTTCTGGTTGCTAAGCCAAATTACTGGAGATCCCAACCACAGGAGGAGAGGTTTATTTGGGCCTATGATTTTAGAGGCTTCAATCCATAGATGCCTGTTTCATCCAAAGAAGAAATGGCATTATGGAAGGGTCTGATGAGTGACAGCTGCTTATCCCCTGCCAGTCGAAAGAAGAGAGACAAGAGAGGAGCCTGGAAGGAAGATTGAAGCCCCAGACCTCACCTCCTAACAGCTCATTCAGCTCAAAAGTCTTCAGTGGATTAAGCCACTGTTTCTGAAAACTCTACCTGAGCCTTTTGGGGACCATTTCAGATCTGAAAAATAGCACATTGAAATATCATAAAACATTTGCCACAGTAGCCATGATTTTAAATAATCCACTCTACCTGATATTCTGAGACTGCAAGGAAATGAGAATGAGATTGTAGCTTAGTAATAATGATTAAATTTCAATGTGATGGCCTTAGAGCCAGTAAATTTTTAAAAATTGTTCTTTTGGGGCAAGGTGTCAACCCACAGGGAAGAAGAAGTTCTTT
>NW_004524768.1:4088247-4091581 GCF_000260255.1 Octodon degus | reverse complement strand
ATGAATAATGAAGGAGAGAATTAGAATTCATGAAACATATGCAAACAGATATTCAGGAAATTAAGAATTCCATTGAAAGCTGGAAAAACCACTTGAATGAAAATGAAGATAGATTTTTCAGACCTCAAAGACAGTGGTAAAGCTAAAGAACATGAAAGGAAAAATCTCTTAATGTTAAAAAGGGACCAAGAAATAACAATTCAGAAGCTACAAGATAATACAAAGAAAAATAATATAAGAATAATAGGTGTCAGTGAAACAACAGGAGACAGCAAGAATGTTAAAAAAAAAAAGATGATTTGCAGAAGTGCTAGCAGAAAACTTTCCAAACATGAGAAAAGAATCTGACATACACTTAGTGACGCATATAGAACTCCAAATAGCCATAATCAAAAAAACCTACACTTAGACACATAATAATAAAGATCTCAGAAATTCAGCTAAAAAAATAGAATATTAAAAGCTGCTAGAGAGAAGAAGCTGATCACCTACAAGGTGATCACCATGAGAATCATGGCAGATTTCTTTGATGGTTTTTTCACAAAAACCATCAAATCAAGAAAAGATTGGAGTGAAGTATTTCAGGTCCTGAAAGACAATAACTTCCAACCCAGACTGATGTACTCATCTTTCAGATTCAGTGGTGAGATAATATCCTTTCATGACAAAGAACAACTGAAGAAAGTCATGACTACCAAACTAAATATACAAAGGGTACTGACAGATATTCTAGAAGGAGATGGAAACAACCATAGCTTCAAGAACAACAAAAAGGAACCATTAAACAGAGCAAGCAATTAAAAAGAGGGAAAAAATACAGAACCTATCACAAGAAAATAACATGACAATGTAAACCAATAAATATGTTATAATCATCAATGTAGATGGCTTCAATTAACCAATCAAAAGAAATGGACTAGCACAATAGATTAAGAAACAAAATCTATCAAAAGGCTGCATACAAGAAATACATTTAACTTAAAAGGAAATTCACAGACTGAAGGTGAATGGGTAGAAAAAAAATGCTCCATGCCACAGGAAACCAAAAATAAAGCAGAAGTAGCTATTCTGGTTGCTGACAATATTAACTTCAAACCAAAAATCATTCACAGAGATAAAGAAGGTCATTATGTACTTGTTAAGGAAAAACTGAAAAAGGAAGAAATAATAATTATAGATATATTTCCATCCAATGTAGGAGCACCCACATACATAAGATAAATTTTAACGGATGTGAAAAATCAAATGAGCAATAATGCAATTGTAATGGGAAACTTTAACATGCCACTGTCACAAAGAGATAGATCAATAAGGTAAAAAAAATAGCAAAAAAATAACAAAACTAAAGCAAATTTATGAAGAAATAGATTTAGTAAACCTTTACAGTGTGTACTACCCAGCAACAACAGATTACACATTCTTCTCAGCTGCATATGGGATATTCTCAAAAATAGACCATATACTAACACAAAGAGAATTCTTAAGTAAATGCAAAGGAATTGAAACAATACCATTTCTACATTAGAGGTTTAATGCCAACTTTTCTCAAACTCTTCAATGAAATATAAAGGGAAGCAATTCTCTCAAACTTCTGCCTGCATACAAGCATTAATCTGATTTCAAAATTAGAGAAAGGTCCAATTAGAAAATAGAACTACAGGCAAGTCTCTCTAATGAATATAGATGAAAAATTCTCAGTAAAATACTGTCAAAGAGACTGCATCAAATCATTGAGAAGATTATACATCATGACCAAATGAGATTCACCCCAGGAATGCAGGGATGGTTCAACAGATGCAAATCCATAAATGTAATATACTGCAAAAATAGAGCCAAGAACAAAAACCATATGATCATCTCAGTAGACACAAAAAGTCTTTTGACAATGTTGAGCACACATTCATGATAAAAAAAAAAACAGGAAATCAGAATAGATGGTCCTTAACTCAA
Source organism: Octodon degus (assembly GCF_000260255.1). NCBI lineage: Eukaryota > Metazoa > Chordata > Mammalia > Rodentia > Octodontidae > Octodon > Octodon degus. The sequence continues at coordinate 4,089,631 of NW_004524768.1, read as the reverse complement.
CCTGACAAAGGCCATCTATGAGAAACTAATAGTCAGCATCATAGTAAATGGGTAAATACTGAAAGCACTCACTTTAAAAATCAGGAACAAGACAAGCATTTCCATTTTCTCCACTCCTGTTCAATAAAGTCCTGGAAACTATAGCCAGAACAATTAGATAAGAGAGATAAAGGAACAAGAAGTGATATTATCATTATTTGCAGATGACATGATACTCTCCATAGAGGACCCCAAAAACTCCATCAAGTTTCTTGTGGATTTAATCACCAAATTCAGCAATACGGCAGGATACAAAATCAACACCCAAAAATCAGTAGCATTTTTGTATACAAGCAATGAGTGAACTGGGAGAGTAGAGAAACCACACTTTTCACATAACATCCAAAAAATGAAATACTTAAGATTCAGTGTCACAAAGGAAGTAAAAGATTTATACAGTGAAAATTATGGTACTCTGACAAAGGAGATTAAAGATGGTTTAATAAAATGGAAAGCTATTCCATACTCCTGCATAGGAAGAACCAATATTGTGAAAATGGTCATACTCTCAATATTGTTATACAGATTCAATGCAATCCCAATTAAAATACCATTAGTATACCTCACAGAGCTAAAGAAAACTTTCCTTAAATACATTTAGAACAGGAAGAGACCCAAAATATTAAAGGCAATCCTTGGAAACAAAGGAAAAGCAAGAGGTATCACAATCCCTGACCTGAAATTATACTATAAAGTGACTGTGATAAAATCACCATGTTACCGGAATAGAGACAGACCTAAGGATCAATGGAACAGATTAGAAGATTCAGACTGAACTGAAAACACACTCAAATATAAGGCACCTTATATTTGATAAAGGGGTCAAACGTTCATTAAAAGAAAGATAGCCTCTGTAATAAATGGTGCTGGGAAAAGTGGCTTTCCAGATTCCAAATGCTAAAATTAGCCACAAATCCATCACCATGACTAAACTAAAGTCAAAATTGATCAAAGATATAAACATTAAAACAGAAACAATAAATCTTCTGGAGGAAAAGGTAAAAATCTTAAAGATATAGGGGTAAGTAGAGAGTTCAGGAGCAAAAACCAAACTGCACATGAAATACTTCAAAAAATCAGCAACTGAGATCTCCCCTTTTTAAACATTTTCTGCACATCAAAGAAAACCTCCAGCATGATAAAAAGAAAACCCACAAACTGGGACAAAAATAGCTGACTAACCCACTCACAAAGGCCTTCTATCTAGAGTATATAAAGGAATAATTAAAAATCAGCTCCCCTGCCCAATTCAGACTCAATACAAAAATGGGCATCTGAAATTCAGTAGCATAGCAGGATACAAAGTCAATACACAAAAGTCAATAGCATTCCTCTACACAGATAA
>NW_004524768.1:4079968-4087726 GCF_000260255.1 Octodon degus | reverse complement strand
TAACTAAAGAAGTCAAAGAACTTTTCAAGGAAAATTACAGTACTCTTAAAAAACAGATCATAGAGGATTTCAGAAAATGGAAAGATATTCCATGCTTCTAGATAAGAACAAACATTGTGAAGATGGCCATGCTCCCAAAATTTCTGTTCAGATTTAAAGCAATCCCTTTCAAACTACCAACAACATACCCCATATACCTCAAGAAATCATTCCTAAAATTTATTTGGAACCAGAAAATACCTAGAATATCAAAGGCAAACCTGCGCAACAAAGACAAGGCATGAGGCATGACAATTCCTGACTTGAAATTATACAAGGCTACTATGATAAAATCAGCATGGCACTGGCAACAAAATAGACCTGAGGATCAATGGAATATATTAGAAGTCACAGAAACCTCTACTTACATACTCAGTCACCTGATTTTAACCAACAGGTCAAACATGCTCACTGGAAGAAAGATAGTCTCTTTAACAAATGGTGCTGGAAAAACAGCCTCTCTACATGCCAAAAACTAAAACTTGACCCAGGTCTATCACTATGCATTAAGCTAAAGTCAACATGGATTAAAGATCTGAACATTAAAACAGAAACACTAAATCTCCTAGAAGAGAAAGTAAGACGAACTCTTGAAGACATAAGGGTAGGAAAAGAGTTCATGAACAAAAACCAAATCGCACAGTAACACTTGAAAGAATTAACAACTGGAACCTCTTCCTATTGAGAAGTTTTTGTACATCCAAAGAAATTACTCAGAAAGTGAAAAGACAGTCTACAAATTTGGAAAAAATCTTGACTACTAAGCACTGAGCCAAAAGTCTCCTTTCTAGCATATATAAAGAACTAAAAAACATTAGGGCCCCAATATTTAAAGAGCCAATACAGATATGGGCATCCAAAATGAAAAAACACTTCTCAGAGGACAAAAATAAAGAAGCGAATAACTATATGAAAAAATGCTCCTCATCACTAGCCATCCATGAAATGCAAATTAAAACAACACTGTGAAACCATCTCACCCCAGAAAGAATGACTATCATAAACAAATCAATCAACAACAATTGTTGGAGAGGCTGTGCAGAAAAAGGAACCCTTCTCCACTGCTGGTGGGAATGTAGACTGGTGAAACCATTATGGAAATCAATGTGGAGACTGCTTAAAAAGCTAGGACTGGAAATTCCATTCAAGCCAGTTATCCCCCTACTGGGAATTTTCCTGGAGAAACTGAAAACGTCATATCTCAGTGATATATGTGTACCTATGTTTTTTGCAGCACAATTTGTGATAGCCAAATCTTGGAAACAACCAAGATGCCTGTCACCTGAGGAATGGATGAAAAAGATGTTATATTTCTATACAATGGAGTATCACTCAGCTATAAAAAAATTATAAACTCGAGGCCTTTATATTTAAATGGATGCCACTTGAAGATATATTCATAAGTGAAATAAACCAGATCCACATGTGTAAATATTGTATATTCTTCCTAGTATAAGAATTCAAAAGAAGAAATAAAAGTAGAAAGGTTTAACACAATTAAAAGAAAAGTGAGACCTTGAGGATTAGACAATAAAGAGAGGGAAAAGAGAAAAGCTAGGAAACATGACAGAGACAAAGGCATACATGTATATGTACAAGATGGGTAAAGCAATGATCCTGATAATCTTCATCAGGTTTTCAAAACTAGCAGTTAATTTGTAGGATTTATCAACTAGCTATATATCCAATACCTATAAACTGAGCAACTGCACTGAAGATAGTAATGTCTAATAATAGGGTCACACTTGGAGTGCCCGTAATTCTGGTCTTCTAAATACATACTGCTTGTCATGACATACAAATTATTGCCATACTATTTATCAAGTAAATGTTTGTTTTTAATGAAAGGGTAATAAATGAAAAAAAAGAGACAAGAAAAAAAAAATGTCACAGAACTGTCCGCTACAAGGCTGTATACAGTTAGATTTCTAAACTTCTGTGTAAAATATGTAATTGTTTATTTCTATGTAAAATTTTTTTTAAATCTTTTTCTTCACATTCTGTAGGGACTTAAAGGTTAACATATCAACACCTGATGGGAAATACCTGTTCCATTTTATGTCTAAAATGTTTGATACTCAGACAGATAGTGAGATTAAGCTCAACTGCCTATGTTGTAGATTAATAACCATAAGCTTCTCTTCTGGAGGGTTAACAACCTAAGTTTGCAGACCAAAAATTAGAGAAGGGCTGCAAGGACAGCCAACATTTTGAATCTAGGCTTTCAAGGTCAATGAAGACACAGGACATAGGAGAATCTGTACTGTAACATCATGTAAGTCAGTTCTGTCCCAAATTTTCTGATCAAGGAGATTATGGGGTCAGAGAGGAAAGTGATCAATGATGTAGAGTGTCCTTAAGGAGAGTCATATGGAGAGAAAACTGTCTCTCAGGATTTCACAGAGGGCCAATTGGTCAAGCAATGGCCATGACTCATCCACATGGCTGACACTGACATAGGATCTACAAACTGATGTACAGGGTTTCAGATTAAATCCTGAGGGGAGGCAGAACCCGCTGTTGCTGTCTCCTGAGGGCAGCAAGAAGAGGCAGTGACTGGGGAGACAATGCCAGAGTCACCACTGAGGAGGATCCAACTCCTAGCAGTAGCCACAAGAGGACTGCCTACCCATTTGCCCATCCCCTTGCCCTGTTTACAATACAGCCTGCTTCTGCAAAGTGTTATGATCGAAGGGCCTATGTCTTCATTGAATTTTGTGTTGAAGACAGTAAAGATGTTAATGTAAATTTTGAAAAATCCAAACTCACTTTCAGTTGTCTTGAAGAAAGTGATAATTTTAAACATTTAAACGAAATTGATCCTTTTCATTGTATTGATCCAAGTGATTCCAAGTATAAAAGAACAGACAGATCAATTTTATGTTGTTTACAAAAAGGAAAATCTGGCCAGTCATGGCCTTGGTTAATAAAAGGAAGGACAAAGCTTAATTGGCTTAGTGTGGACTTCAATAATTGGAAAGACTGGGAGGACGATTCTGATGAAGACATGTCTAAGATGATGAACAACATGGGTGGTGGTGAGGATGTGGATTTAGCAGAAGTAGTTGGAGCAGATGATGATTCACAAGACAGTGATGATGAAAAAATACCAGATCTGGAATAAACAAATGTCATCACCTGAATTTTGAAAAAAACAATAACTTCACTGCAAGAGTTCATAATTGAGAGAATTCCTTAGTTGACAGCCCTAAAGTCAGATGCTATATTTGCCTCCTTTAACCCACTTTTCCAACCTGTTTTTTTTCTTTAAGGCGTCACTAAGGGTTGATAATATTCCATTGTATGGGGCAATTTCAAGTCACCTGAGGGATTGTTCTTATGCATGAACATTTCCCAGACTTTCATGAGCTGTTGAGGTCATAGACAGTACAGCAGTTGTGATAATAATAAAAAAAATTTTCACCTAAGTCTCCTTTACTTCATAACATAGTTACTGATATGATAGAAAGTTCTCAGCATAGGGAACATAACTAAATTATATATTTTAGACATGGACTCAAAATTGGCTGGTAAATTAAACTGATAACCTGACATTCCTCTGGTGTACTTTTTCAGAGTTGCTCCACTAAAGTTTATTTTTCAAAAAACTTACTTCGCATTATTGTATGTAAGTGATCACTTGTCAGTTTTCCACATGTATCTTAGCTGAAACTAATGAATGCCTTTAACTTAGATGGTTTTTGAAGCCTATACATTTGGTATTATTTGGCCCTTAAGCTTTTACACCTCTCAGCATGGAGGAGGAAGAAAACTGTATACTGTTTGTTGGCTTGGGAGTCTGTACATTTAGATTAGATTTGTATTTTCACTGTCTGTATGGCAAATGAATGAAAAGGTGTTAATACACTATTGGATTTTTTGTTTGTTTTTGATTCAGCTTGTACCCTAGCTGAAAAACCTCAATTTAAGTTCATGACAATGGGATTGTTTTAAATGTCTACATTCTTTCTAATAAACTGTTGGAAGACTTTTGACTGTTAAAAAATCCCGAGGGTATTTTATTAGCCTTATCAGATACAAAAGTTATATTTCTTTTTAAATAGTTCTTGCTCTTTGTTGGTCTTAACCATCTAGCAGAAAAGTATGAAAATGAAGTAGAAAAGTTAAAGCCATATTTAAAGAATGAGCTGTAAAAGGCTCAAGCCAACAACTTCAGACATTGACAGTCTTACGGAAAACCCACTGTTATTATGGACTATTGGACTAAATTGGGATATTTTGCTGAATTCATGCACCTACAGTATTTAAATGACAATAGGGAGAATTTTGTTCTAATTGTGTTTGAGACAGGATATTAGGTCTGCATCTTGTACAACGAATAATCACTAAGACAACAATATGCAATATATTAATTATGGAATATTATGGAAAATGTGCTAGTAATTGTGCTAGAAAATGTGCTAGCAACAACTTCTAACATTGCCAGTCTTACAGAAAACCTACTACTATTATGGGCTACTGGACTAAATTGGAACATTTTGCTGAATCCATGCACCTATAATATTTAAATGACAATGGAATAGCCTCTGACAAAACTAAACAGAAAAAAGGGATAGAAATGAACAAATGTTTTGCAGTTGTATATTTAAAATATTTACAATAAATATACAGCTACAATCTCTTAATTCAATGAATAGAAAGATTTGTTATAATAGTGTTTTGGACAGGAGATGATATCTACATCTTGTACAATGAATAACCACTGAGAAGGCAATATGTAATGTATTAAGTATTGAAATTGTCCTACTAATCAGTTTTGAAACTGTCTTATTGCTATTTTTTCTCATTAAAATTATTAGAAAAAATTGGCATCTGAAATGAATGTACACTTTTCTGATAAAGATTTTAAAAAGTGAAAAATAAATATATGCAAAAAATGTTCAACATTTCACTTTTGAGAAATTCAAATTAAAACAATACTGAGATTCCATCTAACCCAGAAAGAATGGGTAATATCAAGAAGTTAAATAGTGTTGGGGAGATGGCTCAGTAGAATAAGTGCTTCCCTGGCAATCGCAAGGACCTGAGTTCAATCCCTGGTTCTGAAAAAAAAAAAAAAAAAGGTAACCAATAACAAATGCTGGAGGGTCTATAGGAAAATGACTCCCTTCTCCACTGTTACTAAGAGTGTAGGCTGGTACAAGCATTATGGAAATCAGTACAGAGGTGCCTCCAAATGCTAGGATTGGAAGTCCCATTCAAGCCATTGATTCTCCTCCTAGGTATTTTTCCAGAAGAACTGAAAACATACCACAGCGATATATGTGCACCCAGGTTTTGTAGTATCACAATTTGTCATAGCTACATTTTGCAAACAACTGAAGTTTCCATCAACTAAAGAATGGATTAAAATGGTGTAGTATTTTTACACAATGGAGCGTTATTTAGCTATAACACAGGATAAATTTGAGGCTTGTATTGGTAAATGTATGCAACCAGAGACAATACTTTTAAGTGAAATAAATCAGACCCACATGTGCAAACATCTTTTGTCTCCTTAGTGTGAGAATCTAAAAGGGAAAATAAAATCTGAAGAGTACAATAGATACTGGGAAAAGGCAATTAATCTATTCAAATGGAATGAATTACTGAGTTGAGATGAACAGGAAGGTAGTGAGGGAAAGAGATATCTACATATGCAAGCAGGATGGTTTGGACAATGGTACTGTGGATTTATGCTGGTCTATGGAAAGGAGTAGTTAATGTTTAACTTGTTTTGTCTCATTTTAATTCTTTGACCTTTTACTCTTCTTAATTTCTTATGTATTTGTCTATTTTTCCTTTCTTCTTCCAATTTTGCATGCATATATTTGATAATATGAACAATTAATTTGAAGACAACACTATGCAATACAACAAATACGGTGAAATTCACATTATTTTGTTAAGTGAACTTTTCTATCACTTGTAATTTTTCTGTTTTAGTACTATTTTGTATTTTAAAATATAAATTCAAAAAAATACTAGAGAAAATTTACTTCCTTACTGAAAGTGTACAGACTTCTGTCTTGTCATTATTCCCTAAACAATACATTAAACAATCACTTATATAGCATTGATATTATTCTAAATGTTATAAGTAATCAATAGATTATTTAAGCTACAGTAAAGGCTGTATGTATGTTGATTATATGCAGATAAATAATCATTTTTATGTATAAGTATTTTGAACATTCTTCAATTTTGGTATCCTCAGGGGTCCTGGAGGCCAATCCCCTGTGATTACTGAGGGGTGTGTGTGTGTGTGTGTGTGTGTGTGTGTGTCTGTCTGTCTGTCTGTCTGTCTGTCTGTCTGTCTGTGCATGCACATGCGTGCATGTGTATAGTCCCAGGAAACTTACAAAAAGACACAAGCACAGATAACAAAACATTCTTTAGTAAGAACTATGGATTGGGGAGCTTATGAAGGACTTTTTATATTCTTTCATGTACTTTTAATTGTTATTAAAGTAATATAAATGTATTGCTTAAACTATCAATCATTACTTTAAGGCTTATCATAACAATGAGCCTTAATTGTGTGTTCAAAGTCTCCAATTAAATATAATGTAAAGTGGAAAAAACACAATTGAAGAAACTAAACAACAGGTAATACCTGAAATAAGGGGAAGAAAATGTGTCTCTGTATGTCACTCTCTCTCTTAAATCCAGGGAATGGATCTGCACACCACAGATTACATTATTCTTCTTGTTTTCTGACTTTTATAACACAACACAATAGGAGCTTGACTGACATTTCCAAGCAGAGTGCCTTCCTGTGGCTTAGGAGACACACAGTCTGGAGCTTGGGTGCAGTACATAGCCATGACTATGGCATATATTGAGGATAATTGTAGTTAGGCAGGGTCAGTAGGAAGATTTGCAGTACATGGAAATGGCTGCTGTCCATTTTTTGATGTGGGCAGAGAGAAGAAAAGACCACAGCATGGAGTCAACAGCAATTTCCCAGGCCCCAATGCCATCCAGAATACTGACAGGGAAGATATTTAACCTCTAAAGCAACACGCTGATCTGACACAGATCTCTAGGTGCCTGTGCTGCATCAGCCTCAAACTGTCTGTGGAAAACTATGAAAATAATCTGAAGTGTGTGTGTCCTTGACATCCCTAGTCCTTAAAATCCAGAATTCCTGTGTTGTCACAATTCTTAATCTTTTCCAATGATTCTGGAAACTGCCAAGCATGCAATTTCTCTTAGTATTTCATGTCTCTCTTTTACAGTAACAAGCAGCAATCTTTCTCTTTGTGGAATTAAACTTCACAAAAATATCTTTGCAAGCAATTTGTGTCTTGATAACAATCTGTTGATTAATTTGACTGCAGAATGCTGATGGAGTGCTTGAATCTCTGGGAACACTTCCAGCATATACACATCAGTATAATTAAATCCTTCCAGCATTTTACAACTGTCAAGATGATGTTTTACCATTCTGACACCCAACCTGGCTTCAAATGTGTGTGTGTCTTGTAGTTCATGCACTTTGTTCACTTTACCCCACCATGGTTTCTTAAGGGTAGAGGAACTTTGCCTCTGTGGTGCTGTGGTTTGAATAAGTGTTCTCTAAAAGGTTGATATCTAAAGGCTTGGTTACTAGCTTGGAGTGCTAGTGGGAAGCAGAGGAGCCTTTTAGGGGGTGAGGTCTAAGTGGAAGAAGTTAAATTATGGAAGGTGTGAAGGAGATCTGGGGACCCCAAGAAC